>NW_006210004.1:298148-342329 GCF_000334495.1 Tupaia belangeri chinensis | reverse complement strand
CCCCGGGGGGGTGATTTCTCGCTTTCTGTCTCTCTGTCTCTGTCTGTCTGGCGAGCACACGCACCCTATAGTAAAAACCTCTTAAAAAAAAAAAAAACTGACTTTAATTTTACAGATACAAATATGTTAACATAAAAGGATGGAACAACACCTATATTGTCAATACTAATCAAAAGAAAGCAGGAGTAGCTATATTTCTTCAAAATAGACTGCAAGCAAAGATTATCATCAGGAATGAAAGTTCATATCATCATGAAAAAATGACCAATTCATCACAAAGACGGCAATCCAAAATGTTTACATACCTAATAAAAAAACTTCACAACACATAAAGAAAAAAATGGCAGAACTTCAAGCAGTAGACAAAAACAAACTCGCAGGCAAAGAGATCAATACTCCCTACCCAACAGCTAATTGAACAAGCCATCAGAGGATCAGTGAAGACAGAGGTGATTTGATCAGCACTACCCACTAACTTGACCTAATTGTATTTATAAAATACTTTACCCACCAGCTGTAGAACACACAACCTCTTCAAGTGTATGTGGGTCATTTACCAAAAAAACCTGGTATTTTTGGCCACCAAACAAATCTCGATAAAATTAAAAGGATTCTAGTCATACAAAGAATGTTCTGTGATCACAATGGAATTAGAAATTGACAACATAAAAACATCTAGAAAATGCCAAAATACCTGGAAACTAAATAATACAATTCTAACAACCCCTGGGACAAACAAGAAGTCAGTGAAAACTAGAAGGCATTTTAAACTGAAGGAAAATGAAAACACAGCATATGAGAATTTGTGAAATACTACTGAATCAGTACTTTAGGATAAGTTTATAGCAGTAAACTACTGTATTAATAAAGAAAAACACCTCAAAGCAATGACTTCAGGTTCCACCTCAGAAAATGAGCAAAAAAAAGACCAACTACACATATGTGTATATATATATATGTGTGTGTGTGTATATTTATATATATGTGTGTACATTCTGTGTTAAATGAACAATAAAAATGATTCAGAAAGAAAAAAAAAAGACCAACTGAAACACAAAGGAAACAAAAGAAAGCAAATACTAAAGATCACAGTGGGATCAATGAAGCAGAAAACAGAAAAACAATAAAAATGAGCAAAAACAAAAGCCGGTTCCTTGAGAGTATCAATAAAATCAATAAACCTCTAGCCAGACAAAACAAAACAAAAATTTTAAAGCATAAAATTGGGCCAACCACTAGTGTGGTGGTTAAAGCAGCTGGATCTTATGTGGCCAACCACATGGTCTGGGTTCCAGACCTGGCACCTTGGGCATGTGTGCCCAAAATCCCTAAAGGAGGGAGAAATGGAGAAGAAATTGCAGCATGACCACTCCGCATGGAGGGGTCTTTCCCTGTCTCACTCTCTTTCTCTCTCAGGAGAATGTGGATGCCCTCTAGCAAATAAAAAAAAAAAAAAAAGAGGAGCCGCAGGTAGAATGGTAACTAAGGACCTGTACTCTCATGTGGCCAACGGCAGTTCGAGTCCTGGACCCGGCAACTTGCTTTCTCACTTTCCCTCTCTGTCTCTTTCTCTCTGTCTTTCTCTGATGAGCACATGTACCCTATACAAAATTAAAATAACAACAACAACAATAATAATAATAATAAAATTTTAAAAAAACAGAAATGGTCAATTTCAGGAATGAGAGAGGGGATATCACTGAAGACTTCACAAGTATTAAAATAACAGTAAGAGGGTATTAGAGACAACTTTAACCCAATACATTCAAGAATTCAGATGAAATGAGCAAATTCCTTGAAAAACATCAACTACCAAAACTCACTCAAAAAGTGACAAATAACTGGAATAGTTGTACACATATTAAAGAAAGTGTCTTACAGTTAAAAACATTCCACCAAAGAAACCTGCAGGCCCAGACTATCTCAATGACTAATTTTACTAAACACTTAAGGAATTAAAAAAAAAATCTCCCCCCCTTCCTCTCGGACATGGGGAATGAATACTCTGAAGATAATACCTCTGAGCTAAACGTGGATTTGGAAGGTCAGTACTATAATATTAAAGCATTTAAAAAAAAAAAAGACCCAAAAGCAGCATTAAGCTATTTCCAAAAGATTTTGGAACCTGAAGGTGAAAAGAAGAATGGGGATTTAAAGCACTGAAATAAATGACTAAGATTAACTTTATGTAGACAAACTTTCCAGAAATGATGAATAGATAGAAATAACTACTGACCTATATTCAGAGTGCAGTCACAAGAAATGACTCTGAAAAATCCATTAATTCTATTCTTATATCTCCACTTCTAAACAGATGGATTTACTACAAGACTTTTATAAAATAACACTGGAAGTTTTGAAAGATACTAAGAATGACAGACTGTGGTTTAAAACAAACACAAGGCTTGGAAAATTGTATTTAGAATGAGAGGAATATGGGCAACTTTTAAAAAATGTTACGTCACAAGGCTTGGAAAATTGTATTTAGAATGAGGAATATGGGAAACTTAAAAAATGTTACGCCAATTACATCAATCCTGCCAGACTGATGATGGAGAAAATGACCTGAAAAAGGTACTGAGTTGGGACCAGCAGATGGTTTAATGGCTATGTTGTTGGACTCCCATGTAGCTGACCGCTGTTCGAGTCCTGGACCTGGTGGCTTAAACTCACGCTGGGCGTGTGTGTGTGTGCCCAAGATCCTGGGAGGAGAATGGAGAAGGGATTGTGGTGTGGCCATCCCCCTTGGGGGTGATTTCTCAACTTTCTATTTCCCTGTCTCTCTCTCTGTCTGCACAAGCCCTATAGCAAAAAGACCTCTCCAAAAAAATTATTTTTTAGGGAACCAGCAGTTAGTGTAATGGCTATGTTACTGGACTCCCATGTAGTAGACTGCGGTTCGCATCCCGGATCCGGTGGCTTAAACTCACGCCGGTGTGGCACTGCCGAAGATCCCGAGAGGAGAATGGAGGAGAAGGGATTGTGGCATGGCCAGTGTTGGGGGGTGGGAGTGGGGTGGTGTGATTTCTCATTCTTTCCCCCTCTCTCTCTCTCTCTGCTGAGCACCCACACCCTAAAGAAAAACTTTTTAAAAATTCACAGGACTTCTATATAATGATGGAGGAAGAGACACAGAGCACCTACATGCAAGATCTATTAGTACTGGTTTTTACTCATGTATCTCCATTGCCTAAATCCGGCCGGTATAGTAGGAGCTCAAGGGCTATAGTGGCTGCCTCCCACCAGAACCACCACACACATGTGGGGGCAGAGTAGAAGCCAACTGGGGCTTTTGGGGATTACAATAAAAAACTGGGGGGATAACAAAACTCTTTTTGAGCTATGACTTTGTGATTATGCTTATCATTATTTCTCACAGTAATTTGCTCTTCCCATATAAAAATATACACAGCTAACAGGGGCCAGCAGGTGGCGTGGTGGTTAAGGCACTGGACTCCAATATGGCCAACCGCAGTCTGAGTCCCAGACCTGGCAGCTTCCTTTCTCTCTCTCTCTCTCTCTCTCTCTTCCTCTCTCCCATGAGCATGTATGCCCTGTAGCAAACTGAAGAATAATAATAAAGATAAATTTAAAAATATATACACAGCTATCTCACCAATTAATACAGACGTTTGCTCTAAAACTTAGGTAAAACCAGTAACATCCTTAGCCTCAGAAGACTGTTCTGCTAGCAGGTATTATTCCAACTGCCAAAATAACAATGTATGTTTTTATACTCATCAACAATCCACAACTTCACATTTATTTCAGTTTTGTTAATGGAGCAACTGTTACATTTATGTTCTCTATTATAAATCATAGGATTTATTGGTACATTTAGCCTTCCTGTTAAGATAGAATCAATCCATTCCATTAGTTTACAAAGCTTCTGAAGCAGCAAAAAGTCTGCTGTGAAGGTCTGAATATCTTGATTTAAAAAATCACTTTGTTCTGTAACATTTAAAGTGAGTGTTTTGATCCTTGAAGGATGTGTTATTCAATTTCCTTATCAGTTGCGTAGCAGACGTGTGAATTAGAAATTCTGTTGTCTGCATTCACTATGCATCGCACACGCTTACTGGCAGGCTGTGACAGATGATGCACACTGTGGTACACTTAGGTCTGCCAGAACACCATGTCTGTTCCACGGTTCTACGGGGCAGGTCCTAATTTAGTCGACCACAAAGGCAATGGTAGCGGTCATAAAGGTAAGGACATGAAAGTTCTAATCATAGCTGTCTCCAGAAAATCTCGAAGTATGTATCCTTCGTAGTGGCTTGCTAACATTTCCCATAAATAACGACTATCCAGTAAGAGGTAAAACCAATAAGCATCCTTAGCCTCATAAGACTGTTCTGCTAGCAGTTATTATTCCAACAGTAAGAGGCAGGCATGTATTTGGTTGGATAGGATACGCTGCTAACTAAATAAAATGAGTGTAATTTCATATCCCATTATGAGTAAGCAGGATCCTAGCTTATGCCACAGGAATTTCTGAAATAATCCTTTTGTCAATTAGTATCACTCACATTTAAAAAAGAACATTTTCATTCTTTCATGCATTTGTTCATCTATTCATTTATTTGGTTTTTCCATAGGGTGTATACATTAAGCTGGAGAAAAAGAGACAGACAGGGTGAAAGTAAGAAATCACCCTACAGGGGCCACGGGCTTGCCTCAATTCCTTTTCCTTCACTCTCCTCCTGGCATTTTGGGCGTACATGCACATGCACACGCACCCTGCATGTTTTAAGCCATGTGCTTTTCCTTCACTCTCCTCCTGGCATTTTGGGTGTACATGCACATGCACACCCACCCTGCATGTTTTAAGCCGTGTTGTCCGGGTCTTGAACCATGGTTTGTCATGTAGGAGTCTAGTGCCTTAACTACCACGCCAACTGCTGGCCCCACTATCATTCACATTTTAAAAGTAGCTAATATTATGAGACAAAAACTAGGAAGATGGGGAAGAGGAAAAGGCAATGCAAAAGAGGAGAACGGCGTTCTAACAGCGTTACGCGCCAGGCACTTAGTACGTGTTGTCTCATGGCACTCCCACGCAGAAGCTCTAGCTGACCCCACTGCAGGAGAGAGAAGAGTCAGGTGAAATAATCCACCCACGGTCACATCCTTAACGACAGTGAAGCTGGGTTTCCCACCCAGGCCCGCTTCTCTTATTATGCACGTTACCTCAGAAAGAATTTAATAGCAGAGAAGCAAAACACCGTGCGTGGTTTATTGTTGCTGACCAAAAACGTCAGCAACAATCGCCGGGACAGAGTCACTCACTGCGGATCTGACTTACTTCAAGGAGGAATCCCCAACGCCAATGCAGCCTCGCAGGCTAAGCTTCCTCAGGAATCCACCGCATCGCTTTGAGATATTTTCCACTACTCGACCCTTGAATCAAGAGAGTTAGAGAAAAGTATCATTTTTTTTGTGTGTGTATGTGCTGTGAAATTTAGGAACTGAATATGTATGTCCACGTATAGCAGAAGATATTTTGGAATGTTCCTCCAGACCTCAGTTTTATCCCTAATATATAATGCTACACTTGAGAATTGAAAAGTGTTTGCAATTATAGCCTTAATAGTCTTTTTAAAGGAGGGTGCACTGCCTTTTGAAAGCCTCATGCCTCTCCTACCCAGGGCTATAGCTACACCACCAAACATAAGGCTCTCTGAGGTCAGCTGGGGGAACACTGGCCACTGAACAGAGATCTACAAGAAGGTTGCTTAAAAAAGAAAATCCTACTTTACCTAAACATTACCACGGGAAAAGTATGAAAGTATCGTAAAAGCCCTGCTCGTCCTCTTTAGCAGTCTTCCACTTAAACACAATCGCTTTGAAAAAGGGACTTTTGCGGAGTACTGATAGAAATATTAGAAGAGACCAAAAGAAAACGACCGTTGATTATGCAATTCTACCTTTGGAGTAATGACTTTAACACTTTCTTGGACCTATGACTCCGTGATGGAAATAAGGAAGAGTATGTCTAGGACACGGGAGACCCTTCAGGTGTCCATGAGTATCACCGTGCCCTGTGCTTAGGCTCCATGGAAAATTTTAACGCCCCAGTCCAGGCAGTTCTACTAATGGCCCAGACCCTTCAGGAATATGGTCTGGGTCCCTCCACCAGGTAGAGAATCATGACCAGCAGAGATGTTTGCTGAGGGCAAAGGGAGCACAGAATGGATAGAGGAAGAAGAGAGTTATCAATACCAACTATAACCTCTACCTCCACAAAGGAGCAAACACTAGAAAGGGCTGTTTTGGGGCCAGCTCATGGCGTGACGGTTAAGGCAGCCGGACCCCACGTGGCTGACCCCACGATTCAAGTCCCAGACCTGGCCGCGTGAGACACATGTCATGGATGCCCAGGATCCCGAGGAGGAGAGATGGAGAAGAGACTGCGGTGTGGCCTTTCCCTATGGGGGAGTGCTTTCTCACCTTCCCTCTCCCTCTCTCCCTCTGTCTCTCTGGCACATCTGTCTTCTTATAAATTACATATGTAAAAAAAAATAAAAAGCCTGTTTTGTTTGGACTATTCTCCTCCTCACTATGTAAAGTAGTGGTCAGGGCACTGAACTATAAGCACTCTGAGTTCACCAGGATACATCAAATCACAAGACTGGGAACAGCAGATGTAGTAGTGGTTATGTCACTGGACCCCGACATAGCTGACTGCGGTTCAAGTCCTAGACGTGGCGGCTTAAAACTCATGCTGGGCGCATGTGCGTGTGTGCCCAAAATCCCAAGAGAAAGAGGAACTGTGGCATGGTCATCCCCTCGAGGGGGTGGGGGGGGGTGTGATTTCTTGTTTTGTCTCTCTGTCTCTGTTTTTCCAACAAGCACACGTACCCTATAGCAAAAATCTCTAAAAAGGCCCACACGTACCCTATAGCAAAAATCTCTAAAAAGGCCCAAAAAGCAAAAAGCACAGGATCACAAGATTGGGGCTCACATATATTCTTTTTACTTTTTAAGAATTATTTTATTTAACATTTATTTATTTTATTTTGACCAGAGAAGGACAGAGCGAGAAGACAGAGAGAGAAAGTGAGAAAGCAAGCTGCCAGGTCCGAGATTTGAACCATGATTAGCCATGTGGAAGTCCAGCGCCCTTAACTACCATGCCATCTGCTGGCCCGCTCATATATATTCTTACCTAGTTAACATCTTAATTATGTTGAAAAGCCAAACTTTGAAACTGCTAACATTTATTTATGCTCTCTTGAATGCTACCTAAGTTAATAATCATTTTTTGAACAAAATTCCAGGTAACTGATAAATTTGTAACCAGGGGGAAAAAAGATTATGACCTGGAAATACAAAATAAGTATTTAAGGGGGCCAGCAGGTGGTGTGGTGGTTAAGAGTGCTGGACTCCCATATGGCTGACTGCGGTTCGAGTCCCAGACCTGGTGGCTTCCTTTCTCATTTTCCTTCTCTCTCTCTCACTCACTCGCTCTGTCCTTCTCTGGTCAAATAAATAAATAAATAAACAAAGTTTATAAAAATTCTTTAAAAAATCAGTATTTAATTACCTAAGAAATAACACCCACCTCCACTCCATCAATGTTTACAAATGGAGTACCAAATATATTTTTCTCCATTTTAAGGAACATATTAAACTTTCTATTCCTCCTTTCTTTGGAACAAAAGTTCTACTGGAATAAAAATTATTTCATACACAATTTTCTGCTCCACTGTTTCCAACTAGGAAAGAAACAAAACAAGAAAAAGGACAAATCCTTTCCAAATACAATATTCAAGCCAAAAACTCTGTATCTTACCTACTAGACAAATGTTGGCAGTATGCATTTTTAGAATGAAGAACTTTAAGGAAAAATAAGGTCGAAATAGGCTTTTAGATGCCCTTGGAGTTATTATTTATTTATTTATTTATTTATTTATTTTTGTCAGAGGGTGTATGCACTTGCCAGAGAGAGACAGAAAGATTTATTTTTTGCCAGGGGTGTGTGTACTTGTCAGAGAGAGAAATAGAGAGAGGGAAAGTTAGAAAGAACTGTCCATGGGGTATGGCCACACTATAATCCCTTCTCCTTCATTTGTCCCTCTTCGTGGAATTTTTTGGCAAACACACTTGCCTGGTGCAATTTTTCAAGCCACTAGGTCTGGGACTTGAACCACGCAGTCAACCATGTGGGATCTAGCCATCTTAACTACCATGCCACAGGCTGGCTCAAACAATGACTTTCTTCTGTCCAACAGAAATGACTTGAACTTGTATAATTTAAAGTTCTTCTTGGGCCAGTTCTGTGGCCTGGTGGTTGAGGCAGCCAGTGCCCAGATGGCTAACTACACGGTTTGAGTTCCGTACCCAGCAGCTTAAAAAGCACTCTGGGCACACATGCCCCAAATCCCAAAAGGACAGAGAGGTGGAGAAGGGATTGTGGCATGACCGTTCCCTATGGGGGGAGGGGTGCTTCCTCCTCTCCCTTTCTCTCTCTCTCTGGTGAGCGCATGTGTCCTCCAGCACAAAGAAAAAGAAAAAAAAAGGTTCTCTCCAACATGATTAAGTAAACACAATGAACAAAAATTTAGGCGATCAGTTTGAAAGGGGATAACACGGGCTAGTGTGGAGTGCTGGCATGTTTGGGCTGGGCACTGATGCACTCACTAAGTCTAGAAAGGCCATTAGAGGGTGCCAATTCAGGGACCACACTCTGCGCTTATCTTCCTAGGAACCAGAGCTTATCCTTCCAGGATAGGCATGTGTTCCTGGCCCTTGGCCCCTCCCAAGCTCAACGCACGGTAATATGACGAATGAAGGCTTTCTCCACATGGCTACTGTGGGAAACTCTGCCCTATCTCACTCTCTGCAGGTGCTCTGCCCCACTGGGTGGAGATGGGACCAGATTCTCAAGCAGCCAAAAGCCTAGAAGAGGTGAAGGGCATCCCACTGACCACTAGTTTTTCTAGGTCATAGTAGGTGAAGTACAGGAAATTGCTTGATCCTATCTCAGTTACACACATTCAATTTTCTTGTCCATGAAAAAAGACATGATCCAGCTGGTGGCGTGGTGGTTAAGGTGGCTGGATCCCACATGGCTGACTCTGTGGTTCAAGTGCTGGACCTGGCAGCTTGAAAAACACATGTGTGCCCACAATCCCAAGAGAAGAACGGAGGAGAAGGGATTGTTTCTCTCTCTCTCTGTCTGTCTCCCTCCGACGACTGTAGCACCCTATGACAAAACAAAAACAAACAAAAAAAGATACAAAACACACACTTTGGTAAAAAGCATTTAATGAACACACTGCATGAATAACTGAATCAAAATGCAAAAGCCCCCTGTAACTGAGTTGGCTCAACTGGAAGCGAACAGTTTCACTAGCACAGGGTAGATAACAGACGTCGGAACCTCAAGACCCTCAAAACCAGCAGTCGGCCCTCTTTATCACTCTGCCTCTCAACTTTCTTTTTGGTTAGAGATACGGTGCTTACCATTAAAGTCGTTTTAAAATGAACTTTATTTGTTCAGCTTTACCACTCTTAAGTGAAGATAGCTACACATTTCCAGGTAAATACATCAGAATCCTGGAATTACACAAGGCTTTAAAGATGACTTTACTTCTTTACAGAATAGACCATGACATGGTCTGAGAGACATGGCCTAAGTGGCCAAATGGGGGTGGCACTTCAGACCTCCAGACTCACCCTTGGGCCTGTGCTTCTGCTACCTCTCCATTCCTGAAGCTGAATGAGAATTCAGCGGATCAATCAGCTCAAGAAATACTCATGTCTCCTAAGGTTTAAGCGCTGAACCAGGTGTTAATGAGGTAGGGCTGCAGTTTACAAAGCTGAACGGTAAGGCTCAGACTTTACAAACATGAACAAGGGGAAAAGCGTCTGTCACGATAAAAGACACGCGAGATCTTGGTCTTAAGGGATCCGAGTATCTTTCAGATCTCTCTCTTGTCCCATCTTGGCACTCTACGGTTTACGACTCCTTCTAGAGAGTCTAAGTGAAGTTAACTCACTCACCTCCACATCGGTTTGAAAGTTAAAAAGATCTATTCTTTGCCAGTTGCTTCCATCCAGGGCTAAGATGTTCCAAGCCTGCAAGGGGGGAGGTAAATTTACTTAGATTTACTTTAAAAAGTTTAAAAAAAAAGTCTTCATGCAACTTTTATATTTCCAAACTTTTATTCTTGATGCATGTTGTTAATAGTCAAATACAGAATTATCATAACACTGGATTGAATAGAAAAGATAATTAGATTTTAATTTTTAATGGTTTATTTGAGCTAAAACTCATCCTTATTCTAATAAAACTTGATATTTATGGGTTAAAAAAAAATCTAGTGAATACTTTACCTTGGAAATCTGTGCACATCGGCACAAAGTTACTATATCCAAGAAGGAAAATATTCTAGGAGAAAAGGGGGGAAAAACACAAAAACCAGATGATGTTAATATTTTAGGATAAACTGAAAGATAAAATCCACAGTGTCACCTGGATATGTAAGATTTTTCAGGATTCTTCACTTTGCAATACATAGGTGCAGCATAGTTTTTCATCACTACTGTGAAATATTCCGTTTGCCTGTTTAGAAGCTATTTTCGATCAAATCTCTTAAGACAAAACTCACTGAATGTGTATTACCCTTGTTCTGAGAAACAGACATGGAAACGCAGATTATAACTGGTTCTCTCCAAAGATGAGCATCTATCTCCTGGGCACCAGGCCTGAGGATAGCCCGATCCTCCTAACCTCAGTCCCTGACACACGGCGTAAACCATTCTTTCAGTGACAGATGACTGTGCCTCGAACAACACAGCCAAAAACTACCCCGCCATGAAGACACGCACAACTCGATAATAAACACCCATTGGTGGGGCCGGCAGGTGGCATGGTGGTTAAGGGCACTGGACTCTCACATGACTGACCGCGGTTCAAATCCTGGACCTGGTGGCTTGCTTTCTCACTTTCTCTCTCTCTGTCCCTCTCTGGTCAAATTAAGATAAATAAATAGAGTTAAATAATTCTTTTTTAAAAATCAGTGGCTTCATGTAATTGTTCATGTGGCACAAAGATGGAGCTCAATAGTTGGCAAGGTCTACGAATGACCCGTTTTTCCTGAGTAAAAGTCAAGAAACCACAGAAGAAGCAAAAGATGGGGAAAAAGAAAGGCAGAGAGAAGCAGATGAAAATCTGGTTGACATCACTAATGCCTCGTAGAGAACGCAGTTGCTGCCAACCACGGCAGCGGTCTGAGTGAGGTCCCAACCTTCTCCAGTGGAGGAAAGGAGGTGCTGATGAAAGCAGGGTGGGCAACAGAGGAGGGGTGCTCAGCACCGAGGAGTGGCAGCCGAAACAGAGCAGCTTTGCTGTGAGAAGGGTGGGTGGGGGTGAGGTCTGCGGTCTGGGGCGATTCCGTGTCTCAATTCTGGTACTCCAGGCAGTAGACGTGGAAGAGTGCGCCTGTGTATAGGAGGACGCAAGAGGACAGCCACCTATGGAGCTCCTCACAATGCTTCAAAGTAACAGGCAGTGGTAGGTGAGTTGAAAATCCATGAGCTCAAATGGGTTATTATAAGGGATAACCTTATAGTATTGTCAACTGGACCAGTGCAAAATGTACACATTGGAATTTTCACTTTCCAAGCTAAGTAACGTGATTGAATGTATAAAAGAAACTGAAATTTAAAAAAAAAAATCCATGAGCTCAACAGAGCCAGAAGACACCAGAGTGCTACACCCTACGTAAGTCACCCGGACGCAGCACCATGGGACCAGTGATGGCCTAGAAGAGTCACTCATCTTCCCATGAAGAACAAAGGAAGGAGGCATCGGAAGGCTGCACTGACCTTAAAGACTTTGTGGGTCTCTGTACACGGAAAAATGCTGGTAGCTGAAAAATTGTCCTTAAATACTGTTCAACACATTTCAGGGGAACCACATGCTTCCTTTGCCTCTATGGTCACATCTTACCCAACTCATAGGCCCTTTTGCCAACAGGCATGTCCTATGCCACTATAACCACCCATAGCCAGGCACAACTGGTTGTCAGCTCCCTCAAAAAACCAAACACCAGGGACCAGCAGTTGGCGTAATGGTTATATCACTGGACTCCCATGTAATCAACTGTGGTTCGAGTCCTGGACCCAGTGGCTTAAACTCATGCCGGGCGTGTGTGCATGCGTGCCCAAGATCCCGAGAGGAGAATGGAGGAGAAGGAACTGGGGCATGGCCATCCCTCCTGGGGAGCCATTTCTCACTTTCTGTCTCTCTCTTTCTGGCAAGCGCACACACCCACAGCAAAAATGTCTCCAAATATAAACACCAGATGGAGTAACAAGTCTAGTAGAAAAAAGTCATATTCATGCTGGGTGGGCTCTGAAGTGCAAGCCGAAGGTGAATAAGGAGTTAAGTTAGTTGCCCTTGAAAATCTTTTCAGTATACACCACCTTGGAGAATCACACGCTTTTTCTACTAGACTTGTTACTCCATCTGGTGTTTATATTTGGAGACATTTTTGCTGTGGGTGTGTGCGCTTGCCAGAAAGAGAGAGACAGAAAGTGAGAAATGGCTCCCCAGGAGGGATGGCCATGCCTTCTGGTACTCCAGGCAGTAGACGTGGAAGAGTGCGCCTGTGTATAGGAGGACGCAAGAGGACAGCCACCTATGGAGCTCCTCACAATGCTTCAAAGTAACAGGCAGTGGTAGGTGAGTTGAAAATCCATGAGCTCAAATGGGTTATTATAAGGGATAACCTTATAGTATTGTCAACTGGACCAGTGCAAAATGTACACATTGGAATTTTCACTTTCCAAGCTAAGTAACGTGATTGAATGTATAAAAGAAACTGAAATTTAAAAAAAAAAATCCATGAGCTCAACAGAGCCAGAAGACACCAGAGTGCTACACCCTACGTAAGTCACCCGGACGCAGCACCATGGGACCAGTGATGGCCTAGAAGAGTCACTCATCTTCCCATGAAGAACAAAGGAAGGAGGCATCGGAAGGCTGCACTGACCTTAAAGACTTTGTGGGTCTCTGTACACGGAAAAATGCTGGTAGCTGAAAAATTGTCCTTAAATACTGTTCAACACATTTCAGGGGAACCACATGCTTCCTTTGCCTCTATGGTCACATCTTACCCAACTCATAGGCCCTTTTGCCAACAGGCATGTCCTATGCCACTATAACCACCCATAGCCAGGCACAACTGGTTGTCAGCTCCCTCAAAAAACCAAACACCAGGGACCAGCAGTTGGCGTAATGGTTATATCACTGGACTCCCATGTAATCAACTGTGGTTCGAGTCCTGGACCCAGTGGCTTAAACTCATGCCGGGCGTGTGTGCATGCGTGCCCAAGATCCCGAGAGGAGAATGGAGGAGAAGGAACTGGGGCATGGCCATCCCTCCTGGGGAGCCATTTCTCACTTTCTGTCTCTCTCTTTCTGGCAAGCGCACACACCCACAGCAAAAATGTCTCCAAATATAAACACCAGATGGAGTAACAAGTCTAGTAGAAAAAAGTCATATTCATGCTGGGTGGGCTCTGAAGTGCAAGCCGAAGGTGAATAAGGAGTTAAGTTAGTTGCCCTTGAAAATCTTTTCAGTATACACCACCTTGGAGAATCACACGCTTTTTCACCTCTTAGCAATAACAATACTGACCATCGATTATACCCTTACTGCGTGCCAGTCACAGTTTATCCACAGTACAGTGATGAGTGGCTGTAATCATCCCCACTGTACAGATAAAGACACTGAGTATATTGTCTCGATTACTGATAACTGTTCTTTTTTTTTTTTTGGAGAGGTTTTAGCTGTAGGGCGTGTGGGCTCGACAGAAAGACACAGAGAGACAGAGAGACAGAAAGCGAGAAATCAACCCCCGGGGGGGATGTCCACACCGCAATCCCTTCTCCTCCATTCTCCTCTCAGGATCTTGGGCATGCACACACACGCGCCTGGCTTAAGACACCAGGTCCAGGACTTGAACCACAGTAGACTACATGGGAGTCCAGCGACATAGCCATTACGCTAACTGCTGGTCCCAGATAACTGTTCTTTTCCAAAAGCTTATGGTCCTTTTTTTGTTTCTGTTTCTTATCTTATTTCATTGGCTAGTATGTTTAGAAAAACAACGTATAGCAAGTAACAGAGGACAAGGTTACCCATGACATTTGAAGGTCCTAAGGCAATAGTATATAAGAAGACCAAAAATCATAGGCTTAAATAATTAAAAGTTATAAAAAATAAGCTAGCAAATATGTTCTTTCTTCCTTTCGTGACAGGTATATTTTTGTAGCAAAATTTTTTAAAACTGAAAAGCTGTGCTGTTTACATAACTGAAAGTTGGCAAAATATCAAAGACTGAATGTAATTATTATTAAGGTGCTCTGCTGAAGAATTTGAAAGATTTGGATAACTAAAAAAACAGACACGCAGTATTCAAAAATAATGTATTTCTAATCCAAAATGTATTTTTCATGGCTTATGTTGTTGTTATTAATATGATATATTTTAAACTTTATTTCCTGAGAGAGAGAGGAAGGAAAGAGGGAGGGCAGGACGCCTGGCATCTATGACAAAGTCCTCACACCACAATCTGCCCCCAGCCCTGTAGCTATCTAGGATCACGTGTGCATCTGGTGTATTCAGGTAGACCAGGATGTGAGCCCAGAGCCTTCCCATATGGCCTCCGGCATTGTGTAACGGTACCCACACCACCTGAGCCAACACGGCAGGGCCAATCATGATTAATATTTGCATATAATTTTTATTCCATTGTAATTAATACCAAATTAAACCTTTCTCAAGTCATATAGTTCTTAAAGTTTGTTTGTTTGTTTCCCTTAAACAGATTTGTTCTTTAACAGATTGTAGAAACTTCACAATGCTGAAGCAACAGCAACTAGTATCAATAAAGGCAATACTCTGAAAATATAACAGGGGTCCAGCAGGTGGCACAGTGATTAAGGCACTGGACTCCTACATGGCCAACTGCAGTTTGAGTCCTGGACCTGGTGGCTTGCTTTCTTACTTTCTCTCTCTCTGTCTCTCTCTGGTCAAATTAAAAAATAATAATAATGATAAATTAAATTAAGTAATTCTTTAAAAAAAAAAAAGAAAAGAAAAGAAAAGAAAATAGGACCGCCTTGTAGTTTAATGGTTAAAAGAGGTAAATTCCATGTGGTCAACCAGTTTGGATTCTAGCCACAGTGGCTTGCAAAACACCCCAGGCATGCCCAAAATCTTGAAAGGATGGAGAAATGGAGGAAAAGAGACTGTGGCTTGACCATGCCCCATTGAGGGTGTGCTTTTTTCATCTCTCTTTTCCTGTCTCTCATCTCTCTCATAACTGCAGTGTGCCCTGTGGCAACTGAAAATAAAATAAAAGTATAGCAAAAATTTCTACATATAACATTTAAAATTTTAAACCAAGTAGCCTAAGAGGAATTAAATTGTTGCTGCATGAAATTATATTGGTATCATGTTACATGTTATACCTAGACCTACATAAACAGATTTAAGCATAATAAAAATTAATTTAATAAAACGTTTCCTAACTGTCAGATAGATACAATCATGGTGAATACAATAATTCATGAGTACCTGCAAAAACATGAATTATTGGGTTGTCAGGAAAGTCATGACACATTTTCACACAGAAAACTACGTCATGATTTTCCTGATGGCCTAATATAATATGCACATAAGCAAAAAAAAAAAAAAAGATGATTGGGAAATTATATTAGTTTTACAAGAATCTAATGGCTATAAATACGTCATAACAATTTCAGTCTATATAAATTTACTATGGGCACTCCCACCTGAGGGGGCTCCTTGCTGACTTTGTGCCGAACCATTATTATACCTAGTTTGCAAAATGTGGACTAAGTACAAGAGGGATGATCCAGACTGTAACTTTATCATGACAGAACCTGCAACTATGACATAGTAAAGCATCTAGAGGAAAACTTAGAAAACTCTCATCTTGGCTGGATGTATCCATGCTATGTGAATAATGATGTTTGTGCCAGAAATTGCTAGCTGCTCTTCAAACCCACATTCCCTTCTCCTTCCTGGTTTCACACCTGCACGACATTTCTCACCCTCCCTTGCAGGTACACGTAACTGAGCTCTAGCCATGGAGAATGAGCTAGCTGGAGGAAAGCCACAGTTGAGGAGAGTAGGGCTTCCTTGAATGAGGTCCTTAATAATGAGAGATGGCTGCCCTGCTGACCTTTTCATACACCCAATTCTGTTTGTTGAGCAATATGCAAACTTCTTTTGTGTTTAAGACATTATATGTATATTAGATATACATACCCCATTAGACTACCCTAAATACATGAATACAGAAATAGGTATCTTGAAGTGGAAGGCTACTAAACCTAAGATAGGTGACATCTGCCTAGTGGCTGACAGCACACACACATGAAAGTCATCAGAAGCTGGTAAGATAAAGACATGTTATATGACACAACTCCCTGTAATACCATAGATAGCACACACAAAAATGTAGATCTAAAGACAAGGCTGTTGGCTGTTATGTTAGTGCCAAAATCAAAGTGAATGATGTTTTTTTTTTTCACTGTTCAGGTCATTTTTTATTTAGTGGTCACAGGCTAAGATTGATTGGAAGAAGCATACAAAGCCAAAAAGGGTCTTGACTTGTGACTTTTTTTTTTTTTGAGAGGTTTTCGCTATAGGGCGCGTGTGCTCGCCAGACAGACAGAGAGAGACAGAGAGACAGAAAGCGAGAAATCACCCCCCGGGGGGATGGCCACGCCGCAATCCCTTCTCCTCCATTCTCCTCTTAGGATCTTGGGCACGCACGCACACGCGCCCGGCGTGAGTTTTAAGTCACCAGGTCTGGGATGTGAACCACGGTCGACTACATGTGAATCCAGCGACATAGCCATTACGCTAACTGCTGGTTCGTTGACTTGTGACTTTTAAGTGAAGGATTTCTTCGCTTTGTTGTATATTCTTCTTACCACAGATTTACATCGAGATCCTTTTTCTTCCCCACTACCACCACTCCCAGAAAGAACACTAGCGTCTTTCATCCTTGCTGATGAAGACTGTAAGTGGCAGTGTTTTCTCTCCAAACAGTAATAAAATG
The DNA here is from genome assembly GCF_000334495.1 of Tupaia belangeri chinensis. NCBI lineage: Eukaryota > Metazoa > Chordata > Mammalia > Scandentia > Tupaiidae > Tupaia > Tupaia belangeri. The sequence goes on along the minus strand of NW_006210004.1, from coordinate 325,217 downwards.
AGAATATTAAAAAGTTAACAATAAAGCAGAACCAGAGAGAGAGAGAGAAGTGTCCTCTATGGGGCATAGTCCTTTTTTCTCCATTCCTTTACTGTACCAGGGTTTGGGGCATAATGCACCCCTGCCTTGGATGATTTTATTTTATTTTATTTTATTTTTTTTGAGAGGTTTTTGCTATAGGCCAGAAAGACAGAGAGAGACAGAGAGACAGAAAGCTAGAAATCACCCCCCAGGGGTGATTTAATACACCTAAACAGCAAGGTAAACATCATGCCGCAATCCCTTCTCCTCCATTCTCCTCTTGGGATCTTGGGCATGCACGCACACGTGCCCGGCCTGAGTTTTAAGCCACTGTCGACTACTTGGGAGTCCAGCAACAAAGCCATTACGCTGGCCCCTTGGATGATTTTCAAGCTGCTAGGGTTGGGTTCGAACCATAGTTGGCCGTATGGGAGCAGCTCGTGATGCACAGCACTTAACCACTGCATTATGGTGCTGGCCTTGTGGTTGCAATACAAAATCACTGCTATGACAGTGATTATTCCTTATGAGTTGTTTTTGCCCAAATGAAGTATACCTTGCACATCTTCCCAAATGTTGTGGGAAACTCATAAAGGTATAAGAGGAATATGAAATTTTAAAGTCACTATGGAGACCATCTACTTCGCATGAAATGACAATAGGGCATAGGCAGAGGATAATGGGATGTGCCGCCACACTCGGAAAGCCATCAACACTGTTCGTTAAGGTAGTTGGCGGCAACTCACCACCAATAATGGTTTTTCACTGCACAAGAAAGAGTACTTAGGAAATAGCAAGTGGGCCAGCAGAAATCACCTAGGGAGCTTTATGAACTGCTGATGTGGGGCCAGCAGGTGGCATGGTGGTTAAGGTGCTGGATTCCCACATGGCTGGCCACAGTTTGAGTCCCAGACTTGGCGGCTTGCTTTTTCCCCTTTTCTCTATCTCTCTCTGTCTCTCTCTGGTGAGCATACATGCCCTGTAGCAAATTTAAATAATAATAATAATACATAAAATTAAACAAGTAAACCTAAAAAAAGAGATTACTTATTTTGCCAGGTTATTTTCCATTTCTTGAGGAGATACATATTTTATTAAATTTATGGATAAAGATGTTATAGCGTTGGCCTTATAGCTTACTGATTAAGGGAGCCAGATACCATGTAGCTGACCATAGTTTGAATCCTGACCCTGGCAGCTTGAAAAACACTGGCCATGTGCATGGTATGATTGCCCCAAATTCCAACCAGATCAAAAAATTGAACAAAAGGGGTTGCATTATGACCATACCCTACTGGGGGTGCTTTCTCCTTCTCCTTCCCTTTATTTTATTGTCTCTCTGTCTGTCTCTGGCAAGCACACCACCCTCTGGCAACTAACAAAGAAAAAGAAAACAATTTAAGAAGTTGTAGTGGGGCCTTAAGCGACATGGTGGTTAAGGTGCTGGATCCCACATAGCCAACTCTGCAAATTCAAGTCCCAGATCCAGTGGCCTGAAAAGCATGCTAGGCCCATGTGCGTGTATGCTCCAAATCCTGAGAGGACAAAGGAGGCATGGTCAACCTCCCTAGGTGTGTGAAGGATTTCTCACTTTCCCTGTCTCTCGCTTTCTACCTCTCTCTGGAGAATACACATGCCCTATGGCAAAATCTAGGAAAAACAAACAAACAAACAAAGTCCATGACAATTTAATTGAAAAATTCCAAAGAGAACTTCAACAGCAGACTTGATCAAGCAGAAGAATCAGTAAGCTTGAAGACAGGTCATTTTAAATTACCTAGTCAAAAGAACAAAAAAGGGGGGAAAGGTGAATGGTTTGGCCTGCCATGTTCTTCTCCACTGCGCTCCGGGCCAGGGTGACTGGCCTCATGCCCAGTGGGGAAGATATACAAGGAATTTGCATAAGACAGCTGCACAAAATGGAGCTGGAGGAGCCTTATTTGTACACAGAGATACTCCTGAGAATAACCCAAATACTCCATTTGATTTCACACCAGAAAACTACAAGAGGATAGAGGCAATTGTAAAAAACTATCCAGAAGGGCATAAAGCAGCAGCTGTGCTTCTAGTTCTGGATTTAGCACAAAGGCAAAATGGTTGGTTACCGATCTCCACTATGAACAAGGTTGCAGAAGTTTTAGAAGTACCTCCAATGAGAATATATGAAGTGGCAACTTTTTATACAATGTATAATAGAAAGCCAGTTGGAAAGTATCACATTCAGGTCTGCACTACTACACCTTACATGCTTAGAAACTCTGACAGCATATTGGAAGCCATTCAGAAAAAGCTTGGAATAAAAGTTGGCGAGACTATGCCTGACAAACTCTTCACTCTAATAGAGGTGGAATGTTTAGGAGCCTGTGTAAATGCACCAATGGTTCAAATAAATGACAATTACTATGAGGATTTGATACCTAAAGATACTGAAGAAATTATCGATGAGCTCAAGGCTGGCAAAATGCCAAAACCTGGGCCAAGGAGTGGGCGATTCTCTTGTGAGCCAGCTGGAGGTCTTACCTTTCTGACTGAACTACCAAAAGGACCTGACTTTGGTGTGCAAGCAGGCTTATAATTTATATTCAACTGTAAATGTCACTGGAGAAATAATGTATAAACCTCCTAAAAAAAAAAAAAAAAAAAAAAAAAAAAAAAAAAAAAGAACAAAAAAGGGAAAAAGTGAAGAAAGCCTAAAAGAATTATGGGACACCAGCAAATAAACCAATGTACACATGATTAGAGTCCCAAAAGAAGCAGAAAAAGAAAAGGGGGAAAATAACTTAAAAGATGACAGAAAACTTCTCTAATTTGGGAAAAGATATAAATATCTACATACAGATGCTACTTAATTTACAATGGGTATAGTCTAATAAACCCATCCAAAGTTGGAATTATGTAAAAAATTATTTAATACACCTAAACAGCAAGGTAAACATCATAGCTTAGACTGGTCAGCCTAAACATACTCAGACCACTTAAATTAGCTTGCAGTTTGGCAAACTTATCTAACAAAAGTCTACCTCATAATAAAATATTTAATATCTCATATAATTTATTGAATATTGTACTAAAAATGAAAAATAGAATGGTTGTATGGATACTCAAAACACAGCTTCTACTGAATGTGTATGGCTTTCACATCATTTTAACTCAAAAAACTGTAAGTTGAACCACTCACTGTAAGTCAAGGACCATCTGTATGAAAGGCTCAAAAGTCTTCAATGAAGTTTAATCCAAACAAGAGTACACCAAGACATATAATAAGCAAATTCAGAAATCAAACTCAGAGAGGATCTCAAAAGCAGCAAGAGAAAATAAGCATATCACATACAAGGGAATGTCTATACAACTATTAGCAGATTTTTCAGCAGAAACCTTCTAGACCAAAAAGGAGTGGAATGATATATTAAAAATGCTGAAAGAGGGACCAGCAGTTGGCATAATGGCTATGCCGCTGGACTCCCACGTAGTCGACCACGGTTTGAGTCCCAGACCCGGTGGCTTAAATTCACACTGGGCATGTGTGTGTGCATGCCCAAGATCCTGAGAGAAGAATGGAGAAGGGATTGCAGCATGGCAATCCCCAATGGGAGGTGATTTTTCGCTTTCTGTTTCTCTGTCTCTGTCTTTCTGGCGAACACACATGCCCTGTAGCATAAACTTCTCAAAAATAAATGCTGAAAGAAAGACCAGCAAATGGCATAATAATTACATTGCTGGACTCCTATGTAGTTGACTAAAGTTCGAGTCCCCAACCTGGTGGCTTAAAACTCACACTGGGTGCATGTGTGCCCAAAATCCTGAGAGAATGGAGGAGAAGGGATTGTGGCATGGCCATCCTCCCAGGGGATGATTTCTTGCTTTCAGTTTCTCTGCCTCTCTCTCTCTCTGGTGAGCACATTTGTCAATAGCAACAATCTCTCTCTAAAAAACAAAATGCTGAAATAAAAATAACTACCTATCAGGAATACTTTACCCAGAAGAACTGTTCTTTAGAAATGAAGGAGAAAGACTTTCCCAAGGAGTTCATTACCACCAGGTCTGCCTTATAAGAAATGCTAAAGGGAGTTCTTCAAGATAAAAGGAAAGGATGCTAATTGGTAAAATGAAACCATATGAAAGTATAAAATTCACTGGTACAAGTAAGTGCACAGTCAAACTCAGAATAATGCTATCATGGTAGTACAAATCACTGACATTATTAGGTCATTGGGTCATACAGTCATGACTATACCAAAAAATGTGTATATTTGAACGTTAGAAAACAAAATACTAAAAGATAAGTATACCTACAATAATTTGTTAAGGGAAATACAATATAAAAAGTGTAAACTATTGGGTTGGTCCTATAGCAAGCACAGTGGTTAAATCCAGTATACTGGAAGCAAGATCTCGCATGGCTGACATTAGTTCAATTCCAGCCCTGTGGGATTGAAAAACATGCCAGACACATGTGCATGCCCCAAATCCAGACAGGATGGAAAAGTGGAGGAAAAAGGATTATGGTATGAACATGCCCTATTAAGGAGTACTCTCTCCCTCTCTCTCTGCTTCTGTCTCACTCTCTAATGAGTGCATGCACCCTCTGGTGATTAAAGAAGAAAATTTTAATGTAAATTGTGTGAACACAAAACAAAACAAAAAAATCACACACAAAAAAAACTCTCAAAAAAAAAATAAATGAAAGACTGAAGGAGAATAGGAATTCAACAAGGTTAGGAAGGATAGTCTTGCATTGTCATCAAGTTTACAGTATGAAGTGAAAAACGAAGTCTGAGGCAGAATGACAGTATGAAGACATCATCCAACTGGGCAGAAGATAAGACGAAAGCTCCCATAAGGCAGAGACTTTACTGCACTCACTATTGTAGAATTAACCAGTGATGAAGATGGCTGCTTAGGAATCCTGGTTCTAACTCTTCAAAGGTTTACTCAGAAACAGTCGCTAAGAGAGAAGATAGATACTATTACAGAGAATAGAAAGTCTGAGAGTAAAATGGCAGAAATTATTTAAAGGCCAGCAAAAAAAATTAAAATAAAAAATAAAAAGCCATTGTTGGATAGAGTTCATTCTGAGAGTCATAAGTCATAGAAGATGCTGCAGTAGTACTTTAAAATTTAAATTCCCCCTACAGACTCCAAAAAACAACAGAAGTGGGAATGAAAATATACGAAGATATATGTTATGGACATTTGCTCCCACCAGAAGGGAAAAAGTGTTAGCAGCCTTGAATCACAAATACCAACAGTATGCATGAAAGGATGAGTTTAATCATATCCTAGTGTTAAATAACTAAGATGGGTCTGAAGCTGGTTATTGATTTCCTAGAGTAAGAATGCCCTATTCATATTGGTTTGATGCCTGTGCTAGATCAATATCCACACTGAGGCTGGAAGCACTGCACAATCCTAAAACACACTATCCACATTGCAGTCTGTGTGGCTGGCATTCCCTGCAGCTGTACAGTGACAATCTGCCCATCCTGGTTCAGCCATATTGGTTCCAACAGCTTCCTGCGCTTGATCAAGACCTTCGGGTTTATAGGATAAATACATTGCATTCAAGAAAAGCCATGAAGCATTTTTGCTTAGAAAAATATGTTGTGACTTTTCTGACCTTATATACCCTGTCACCACTTTCTTAGTTTAAAATGTCTAAAATGTCAATGATAAATTTGTTTTATTGGAATAAGATGTAGTTAAAATTTTTCATATAATCTTGTCTTGGTTAATTTCTTGTACTTATTAACTGAGTATAATAAAGTCATGATAGCAGTGTCAACCACTCCCTGGTGACTAATGAAACATACTTTGAAGCCCCTAAGATGTGATCACCGCCACAAAGAAGCTGAGTCCTCATCCTGTTTCTAACTCAAGAAAAAAAACTCTAACGTTCTAAAGACACCAAAAGTGAGCAATCTGTGGCACTCACAGAGTGACTCTGTGTTAAACTCAGGAAGAGATAAAAAGACTTACTACCAATATTTAAACAAAACTCATACTCATTTCTCAGATGTTAAAATGAGATTAAGTACAGATAGGGACTGGAGTCATCAGGTAAATGCTATGTCAGCATTTCCAAAAAAAATTTCCATGGAATACTAAAAGGGTTCCATTGTCAAGAAATCTGAAATGCCACAACTACCCAACTAGGATCATCATGATACATATTAGCCTCATAAGGCTTTGAGAAGTACTATAGTAAAAACAGAACTGGCTTTGTTAACCCAGTGTTTCCCATGCTTATTTGATCAAAGAACCTGTTTGTTTCGTGGAATTATAATATGCAAAACAGAGTTTGGGAAATGCCACTCAAAGATTACCAGTATACATGAGCTATCTGTAAAGAATTAAAATCTAACAACATCCAAAACTAAAATGAAATGTCTTTGGTTATTAGAGAATACTAAAGAAAACTGCAGTACCTTAGGAACAACAAATGTTGCTTGATAGCTTTACTTGGCAAAAAATGACAACCAAAATAACATTTACTAGACATTCAGCGATACCAGAAAAAAAGGACTAAAAGCCTGTTTTATAGTACTCACTGTCACTTCTCACATACTCCTTATAAAATGGATAAAAACATACCAATACTTGGGGCTAACAGCACTCTAAGCGCTCAGTAAGAATGTATCATAACTGCATTTATTTCTTTTAAAATTCATTTACCAGAAAACATCCTGAACTCTCTGATTTCAGAAGCTCACGCCTTAGCAATAATCTTTCCTCACATTACCAACTATATTACAATTATCTATCTACTCATACAAAAACAGTGGCACCTACTGAAGATTATTACAATACTTACCACATTACAAAAAGAATCCAGACCAATGCTATGTACATACTTAGTACATTCTGGATTAGACCAAGTAAAATTTAACAACAAGCTGAACAGCATTCTATAAAACAAAAACAAAAAGTCAGTTAGGCTAATTCTGTCTATTTTTCTATACTATGGACTCATAGCGAGAAAGAAGATAGTTGTGGGAGTTGATGACTGAATAAAGTCTGAACTTTTCATCTAAAGTTATCTACACTTACCTCAGGAGAAGTTCTTTGGGTAACTTTTTGTTAATAAGACCTTCATCATTATTTGAGAAAACCTGGAAAGAAAGAAAGAGACACTATGAAGCTGTTCTTCAATCAACAACAACAAAAAAAGTAATTTTTAAAATACTGTTGGTAGATCAGGACCGCCCCCATCCTTTCCCTATGGATATGATGATATGAAATTCATGAAGCCACCGCATTCTAATATCAAACAACAGAAAATATTTTATACCTTATCACTATTTCAAAAAAACGGCAACGCAGAGACATTTGTTTACCACATTGTACCGGAGGTTCTACCAAGGTGATTAGACAAGGAAAAGTAATAAAAGGCATCCAGATTGGAAATGAAGAAGTAAAACAACCTCTAATCACAAGAGACACGATCTTGTATGCAGGAAACTACAAATCTAAGAAAAGTCAATTAAAACTAATTCTAGTTCAGCAAAGTTGCAGGATACAATATATGAATATGCAATACATTTATATGAAATACATTAATTTCCATATACTAGCAATGAACAACCTAAAAATGAATTTAGGAAAACAATCTCATTTACGACAGCATCAAAATTAATAAGATACTAAGGAATAAAATGAACAAAAGTAGTATAAGGCTTTCATATTGAAACCTTATACAAAACATTGTTGAAATTAAAGAAGACTGAAATAAATGGAATAAATTGATGTGACACTAATCATTGTGCTTCAAAGGACATTATAAAGAAAGAAAAAAGAAAACTCACAAAGCAGAAAATATTTGCACATCAAAAACATCACAAACATCCAGAGTATATAAAGAACTCCTGGATCCAACAGTCTGGCCCTGGGTCTATCAGTAGGGCTCCGTTGCTTGAGTAGTTACATGGGTTTGGTTCCCAGACCAACCTAAAATAACTCGGGCCCAGGAACATGCTGGTAATCCTAGCTCAACAGGAAGCAGGGGCAGAAGAATTGTGGCATGGCAAGATCCTGTCAAAAATACTCTTCCTCTACCTCAAAAACATTAAAAAAAAAAAAAAAAAAAAAACTATTGTTTTGGTTTAGAGACTCTGCCTAAAATTGTTTTAACATTTTTACTATTATATAATCAAGGCTCATAATGATATTATAATGTAATAGATAATTGCTGTTCAGTGCTATATGACCTCCATATCTTTTTTACCTGGGTTGATATCCATGACATTTTAGGGCCAGTTCTATTTTACTCATATTTAATGAATATTAAGTGATCACTTCGGGCGAGCGCACGCGCCCAAGGGCAAAAACCCCCCCAAAAAAAAAAAAAAAAAAAACAACCCCACAACTTAAATAATAAAATAATAACTCAGGGCTGGCTCTGTGGCACAGCAGTAATGCACTGTTCAAAGAAGTTGGATCCCACTTGGTGACCATGTTTTGAATCTCTGGCCCAGTCAACCTGAAACACATTAAACACACGTGTGACTGTCTGAGACCTGACCAGCTGGAGGAAGGGGTATGGCATGACCAGATGTTGTGAAGTGTGCTCCTCTCCCTCTCTCTCTCACGGGTGCACGCACAACCTCTTTCATGAATAAAGAAAAAAATAAATTAAAAAAAAAGAAGACAGGTCAGCCCTATGGCCTAGTGGTTAAGGGAGCTGGATCCCACATGACCAACCACAGTTCAAATCCAGGCCCTGGCAGCTTGAAAAAAGTGTTGGGTACATGTGGATGCATGACCCAAATCATGCCAGAATGATTTGGGGGGACGGTAGACTATGCTCCATTACAGGGTGCTTTCTCCCTCTTTGGCAAATGCATGCACTGTCTGGCAATAAAAAAGAAAAGAAAAACCCACAATTAGATACTCCACACCCATAAAGATGGTTGAAATGAAAGCGACAGATACCAACAAGAAATGGTGATATGAAGAAATTAGAACCCTCATACACTGCTGGTAGGAATGTAAAATATGACAGCCTCTTCAGGAAATAGTCTGCCACTTCCAGGAAAGCTTTTAAACAGTTACCATATGACCCAACAATCCTACTTGTAAATCAACTCAAGAGAAATGAAAACATGTCCACATAAAATCTTGTACATAAATGACTGAATAGCAGCATTATTCATAATGGCCAAAAAATAAAAATAATTCTAATGTCCATCAGATGATGAATGGGATAAACAAAATGTGGCATAAACACACAATGGACTACTCTTCAGCAGTAAAAAGGAATGAAATATTGATACCATATTACAACAGAAATTAGCCTTGAAAACATACTGCTACTAATAGCCAGCCAGCCACAAAAGGTCACAGACTGCATTATTCCATTTACATTAAATATCCAGAGAGACAAAAAATAGAGTAATGATTGCCTAAGTCTGGGAAGTGATTATTAGCAGGTACCGGCTTTCCTTTTAACGTTATGAAAATGTTCTTGAATGAGACAGTTGTGATGGTCATACAGTTGGGTGATTACACTAAAACCCACGGATCTACACATTTTAAGTAGTTGATGGTTATGAACAACTCAATTCTTAAAACACAGATTTACAAAAACAACAACACAGATTTGGTGCAATCGGCCAAGGCAAATTGCAAAAGGAGAAATAGTGCTGTTGGGGCCAGCAGGTGGCATGGTGGCTGAGGCACTGGACTCCCACATGACTAATCGCAGGTACAAGTCCTAGACCTGGCGACTTGCCTTCTCACTTTCTCTCTGTCTCTGTTGAGCCCAATAGCAAATTTAAAAACATAATAAATGAAATTAAATAAATAATTCTTAAAAAAAAAAAAGAAGAAATAGCGCCGTAAACAGTACCCTACATTTATTCTCAGAGCAGTGTCAATGATGAGTCTCAGTGGTGTGTAAAACTCTTTAGTAAGTGCCTGTATTCCAAGCTGTAAGCACTGTTATATAATTTAGCTAAATTCTCACTAAACTTTTTCTAGTTCCTTGCAGCATAAAGTTAATCTATTTTATATGTAGGCATTTACAACTATAAACTTCCCTTTGAGCACTGTTTTTGCTGCATCCCAAAGTTTTGATAAGTGTTTCCATTTCCATTCATCTCACATATCATTTCTTTGCTCATTCATTACTTTAAAAGTGTGTGTTTCAGGAACCAGCAGTTAGCGTAATGGCTATGTCGCTGGACTCCCACATAGTCGACCGCGGTTCGTGTCCCGGACCCGGTGGCTTAAAACTCACGCCAGGCCGCGTGTGCGTGCGTGCCCAAGATCCCGAGAGGAGAATGGAGGAGAAGGGATTGCGGCGTGACCATTCCCCCCCGGGGGGTGATTTCTCGCTTTCTGTCTCTATGTCTCTCTCTCTGTGTCTGTCTGGCGAGCGCACACACCCTACAATGAAAATCTCTCAAAAAAAAAAAAAAGGCACATCTATTCATGAGAGAATGAGAGAGAGAGAGAAGGAGAGAAAGTACCACCACCCCCATGAGTGATCCTTTATCATTCATTTCTTTATTCCATCAGGATTTGGGGGATATATGGACCCATGACCAGTGTGTTTTTAATGCTGCCAGGACCAGGACTCAAACTATGGTGGCCACGTGGGATCTAATTCCCTATACACTGTGCTTAACCACTGCACAGGGCTGGCCCAAGACTACGTTGTTTAATATCCACTTACTTGTGAAATTTTCAGTTTTTCTACTATCATTTCTAACTTTATTCCCCTGTGGTCAGTGAAGATATTTTGTATTTTCTTTTTTTTTTTAAGAATTATTTTATTTAACTTTATTAACATTATTTATTTATTCATTTATTCTAATTTGACCACAGAAGGACAGAGTGATAGGAAAGAGAGAAAGAGAGAGAGAGGGAAAAAGTAAGCCACCAGGTCCAAGACTCAAACCACAGTTGGCCACATGGGAGTCCGGTGCCCTTAATCACCACGTTACCTGCTGCTCCCTGTATTATTTCTTTTTTTAAGTTATTTCATTTTATTTATTGTTATTATTTTTTAATTTGACCAGAGAGAGAGAGGGAGGGAAAGCAAAGGAACAAGCCACCAGGTTCAGGACTCAAACCACGGTCAGCCACGTGGGAGTCCAAAACCTTAACCACCATGCCACCTGCTGGCCCCACTTTGTATTATTTCAGTCTTTTAAAATTGATTGAGACCTGTTTTGTAGTGTAAGGTAAGTTTATCCTGAAGATTATTCCATGCGCATTCTGCTCTGCCTAGGTGGACTGTTATATATATATCTCTATCGGATCTAGAGAGTTTATAGTGGTGTTCAAATGTTCTATTTCCTTATTGTTCTACTGTCTAAATTTTCTATTATTGGGAATATGGTATTTAAATCTCAAACTGGTGTCTGGGCTGGTGGTGGATAACACTACGGTATCTTCATCTATCTCAACAGCTGTCAGAAGGATGGGATTATTTTCCATTACTACAAAGACAAGTGAATCAGTTTCAAGAGTTCAACACAAATGGGGAGGGAGGGCTTCCTAGAGATTAGAATAGCTCATTCTACTCTTTGAAGCAGTGATGTTCCATCCACATAATTCCTGCAGACGCCACAGAACCAGGAATATCAACCAGAAAGAAACACCTCTTTCAGTGGGAGATATGATTAGGAAACCTTTAAGGAGTAAATCCGTAGGAAGTGGCTGAATCTGAGCAGGACGATGGTAACAGTCACAAGAGGAGGTTTGTTTAGATCCACAAGACACAGGGGCCAGGTAGCACGGTGGTTAAGGACATTGGACTCCCACATGGTCAACCATAGTTTGAGTCTTAGATCTGGCAGCTTTCTTCCTCACTTTCCGTTTATCTCTCTCACTCTGTCCCTCCCTGGTCAAATTACAATAAATAAGTAAATAAAGTTAAGTAAAATAATTGTTTTTTTAAAAAAACCTGCAAGATGAAAGATGTTCCACAGCTTCAGTCGATAATCAAAAACATTTAGCTTTACCTTCCACTTCTTCCTCTCTTTTTGCCTTATAAAAGAATAAACATGGCCAGTTACTTCCAACAGAGGTGCCCAGTCCACCTGATCCCTGCTTTCCTCTACTTGTGTGTCTGTGACTCTCTTTCCAATCTACTGTCGCTCCCCTTCAGGTTCACGTCTGTCCACCTGGCAGGTCGCAGCATAAATATAATTTAGTAAGTATATATTCTAGGTTATGAAATATTTATTTTTATACCTTTGTAACAGTGGGCACATCTTTTTACTTTTCTGTCAGTTTCCTCTTCTGCAAAATGTAGACAGTAATGAAACCTGCCACAGGATTTGCTGTGAATTAAATGAGTTCATATAGGTAGAGAGCTAAAGCCATTTTACTATGTCTTCCTATGAAAAATGCAACATGACTTTTCTGACAACCCAGTAGTTCTCTAAAGTATTGAGTTTTTGTCAATACACAATGACATTCTTTGCCTCATGTAACAATTTTACTTGTAGTCTATTCTATCTGATATTAGTATTGCAACTACAGCTCAATGTCAATGTTTTTAGATCTAACGAATGTCTCCTGTAGATAACATACAATTGGATGTGCAACTTGTTTACAATCTATTCTTCCAGTCGCTAACCTTATTGGTGATTTAATTCTTTTGCATTTATAGTAACTATTATAAGGAAGGACTTCTGCCATTTTCCTATTTTTCTATTCTTCAGTTAAATGTATTATTATTCTGTAAGTCCCAACATGTTTGTTGGTAATGATATTCAAATATTTTATATCCTTACTTTTGTTTTTTGTTTTTAGTCTCCAGATTTGATCAAATTAGTGAGAAAGGGGTTTTATTTTGAAGGTTAGAAGGTCTATACTTACTTAACTATGTGTTTATAGTGTACTGACCTTTTCATCTTTGTAAACTGTTTTAAGAATGATTCTTATCTTAAAGTCCACTTTGACTAATATTAATGTAGCAATATTAGTTTTTTACGCTTTTTACATGTGATACATTTATACTCTTATTTTCATCTGTGCCCCTCTCTCTCTCTCTATGTGTGTGTGTGTATATATATATCTTAAAGACAGTACAATAATTGGGCTATACTATTTCATCCAGTCTGATAATTGCTACCTTTTCACTGGGGTGTGTGATCTATTTACACTTAATGTAATATTGATATAATGCTTTTAAGTCTACCATCTTTATTCTATTTGCCCAACCTACTTTTGCTTCTCTCCTGACTTCTCACTGGTAAAGAATATTTATTCTGTTTCTTACAGTTATTATAACCTTACTACTTTCTTGTACTTATAACCTTATACTATATCTCTTTGTAGTTTTCTTAAAGAATTATTTTAACTTTCTTTTTCCTTTTTTTCCCTCCTTTCTTCCTTCCTTTTAGTATGACCAGAGAAGGATAGACTGAGAGTGAGAAAGTGAGAAAGCAAGCAATCAGGTCCAGGACTCAAACCACAGTCTGCCATGTGGAGTCCAGTCCCTTAACCACCATGCCACCTGCAGGCCCCCCTCTGTATTTTTTTTAATGGTTGCTTTAATGATTACAGGGTGCATCTTTATCATAGTTTAACTCTACTTAATTTCCTCCTGCCTATTGTACATTTGTCATATATCTTACTTCTAATGTATACTATTGTACTCAACACTACACTGATATTACTTCTGCTGTAAGAAGTTTATGATTTTCTAAATGAATAAATTTAGAATTTTTTAAAAGGTCCCTTACATTTATCTACCTATTTACCATTTTTGCTACAATTCATTCCTTCCTTCAGATCTGGGCTTCCTCTATTATCACTTTGCTTAGGCATGAAAAATTTTCTTGTTATATAGGTCTGGTATAGATAAATTGTCTTTGCTTATGTCTGTCAGAAGCTTCATTTATTTCTCTTCCATTTTTGAATATAAAATTCCACATTAGCCAGTTTACCTTTTTAAAAAAAAAAAAGAATTATTTTAAATTTCATTTTATTCATCATTATTACTATTACTTTAATTTGACCAGAGAGAGACAGTGACAGAGAGAGGGAAAGTGAGAAAGCAAGCCACCAAGTCCAGGACTTGAACTGCAGTCAGCCATGTGGGAGTCCAGTTAACTTAAACACCATGCCACCTGCTGGCCCGCCATTTTTCTTTTTATAAAAGCCTTTAAAAGTTTATTCCATTGTCCTCTGACTTGCACTATTTCTGATGAAAAGTCCATTATTCATTGTATTATTCCCTTTGCCATCTTTTTTCTTTTCTGCTTCCTTTATAAAAATCTTTGATTCTCAGGAATTTACACCTAAGTTTAGACTTGTGTTTATCCTGCTGGGGATCTGCTGACCTTCTTGGATAATTGGTTGATGTCTTCCACCAATTTTGGAAACTTCTTGGTAATTATGAGCTATTTCCTTTGTCCCCACTCTCCCTCTGCTCCTTCTGGAACTCTAATTACATGTACACTAGACAATATATTGCTACACACATCTCAGATGTTGATGATTTCTACTGATCTGTCTTCAGGCTTACTAATGCTTTCTTCTGCTGTGTCCAGTCTGCTATTAAGACCATCAAAACAATTCTGCATTTCTAATATCTTGTTTTTTTTCATTCCTAACATTTACATTTAGGTTCTTTATAGTTTCCATCTTTCTGCTTAACTTTTCTATCTATTCATTCATGTTGTTCAACATCTGGGCCATCATTGTTCCTTTGTTTTTGTTTTTGTTTTGTTTTTAACAGAAACTTTATTCAGTTCATTCAGTAAGCACTGGTGAAATAAATTTCAGTTGCAAATTCATAGATATAAGCTTCAAAGTTGTATGTATCAAAAATACAGATGATATTGGAAACCAGTTAGCGTAATGGCTATGTCGCTGGACTCCCACGTAGTCGACCGCGGTTCGCGTCCCGGACCTGGTGGCTTAGAACTCACGCCGGGCGTGTGTGCGTGCGTGCCCAAGATCCCCAGAGGAGAATGGAGGAGAAGGGATTGCGGTGTGACCATCCTCCCTGGGGGGTGATTTCTTGCTTTCTGTCTCTATGTCTCTCTCTGTCTGTCTGGCGAGCACACACGCCCCATAGCGAAAATCTCTCCAAAAAAAAAAAAAAATCCAGATGATATTTATAACAATAACTTACAGATACAAACTAATGATAAGCTACAATTTCACTAAAGATTGTAAACATTTTAGTCACTATTCAGTTCTTTTTTTTAGGCAAAATGCTCTTTTGATGACAAATAAATTAACAGATGCACACTAGAATGAACTATTTGCAGACAATACAAAATATACAAAATAAAGTTTTTATTTATTTTTCTCTTATAAACACAAATTTATCACTTAGTCTTCAAAAATTACTTGCACTTGAACTTTTATAGTTTGATAAAGCATTCCTGAAACAATCTACAGAATAGTTTGACAAATGACACTTTGAAGCAGACATGATTGTCCTAAATTGTTTTTTCTCATACCATCCACCACCTACTCTTTACCAACCACTTTCCTCCCATACTGTCACTAGCATCCACACCCATTCTCTCCACCATCACATTTTCTTTGGTTCATAATTGGTTATTTTCTGCCAGATATTGTGTATAAAAGAACAGTAATTTACCTTCATAAAGACCAGCTTTCTGTCTCTAAGGTGAGCACACACACCCTATAGCAAAAATCTCTCTTAAAAGAAAAGAAAAAAAAAACTAGGATGGCCATAGGGGAATTTTCCTCATTTCTGTTGCCATGCTCCTAGTCTGTGGCAGCTCTAGAGTAACACTTGGTAAAGGCCCCTAGTATCTCTGCGAGATGTCTATTAACTCTACTGTCCTGTCTCCAGCCTTAAGCAGGTGCCACCCACCTCAGAGGGATTGTTCTTAACTATCTTTCCCTGCCTCAGCCCCCAAACTCCTATTCCTATGTTCTCATCGAAGACTCACAGCAAAGAGTTGGCAGGTAACCTTGCTCTGTGGCTGCGGCCCCTTTGGATTCCAAATACTCACTTAAGCACATTCGTACTTCAGTAGAAGTTTGGCTGATGTCTTTTTAACTGCCAGGCATGTTCTTGCCTCAGGACCTTTGACTTTTTCCCCTCTCCTAACATGGTCTTTCTTCAGCCATTTCCATGGCATATTCTCTGCTCAAATGTCACCTTCTCAGAGAGATCTGTCTCTTCTACATTAAAACCAATGCCTCCCACCTCTTAACTACTCTCCTCCTATGCCCTAGAATTCTCTTCCTCTCCTACTCAGGTTTCTTTTCCTCCTAAGCACTTTTCACGACATTATCTGTTTATGGCATATTCTCTGCTCAAATGTCACCTTCTCAGAGAGATCTGTCTCTTCTACATTAAAACCAATGCCTCCTATGCCCTAGAATTTTCTTCCTCTCCTACTCAGGTTTCTTTTTCTCCTAAGCACTTTTCACTACATTCTCTGTTTATTATTTGTCTCCCTGCCACTGGAGTATAAGGTCCAGCAGAGTCTGCTCTGTTGCACGTAGAATGGTGACTGGAACATGGTAGCACACTGTAAATATTTGTTGGATAGAAAACCAATGATCAGGGAAAAAAAAAAATCAATGGAAAGATACAAGTGTAGGGTCAGCACGGAGATCTGGGAAACCTGGGTTTGACTCTCTGACTCCACAAAGACTTTCCCAAACACTGTACATTCTGCTTCTCTAGACCTCTCTGTTCCATTTCCCATCCCTTAGAGAAAAAGCAGGGACTGACGAAGCCACTACACAGGGTAGCAATGAGACTCGAAGTGAGGCAGGCAAGGAGGCAGGGAAAATGTAGCCCAACTCCTGCCCATCCATAGTGAGCTTTGGTTGTCTGCACAGAAAGGAAAAGAGCCAAGTAAATCCTGCAGGATGTCATTAGACAACATTAGAGAGTCAGTCATAAAATGAAAAAAGAGCCTGCTGGCTCAGCTGATAAGACACTGAGATTCTTAATCATTTGTGCTGGGCACTGGGCACAATGTTTAGTGTTGGAAAGAAGCCATGGTTTAATGTTTAAGATTCCAGACTTTGCAGAAAGAATGGCTGAGTTCAAACCCTGGTTCTGCCACTCACCAGTTATGTGACTGTGGGCAAACTGCCTATTTAATCTAGGCCTATTAAATAGGTATAATCACGTCAATCTCATAGGAATGTTGGAAGGATAGAGAGAAATGTGATAGGCCCAGAACTGGGCACAGAGGAAGGGTTCTGAAAGAAAGCTACTGTTAACATTACTAAAAATTATTCTCTACCCACTATGACAAGTGCAAGGGAAAACCAATATTGTCAAGAGTAGAAAAGTTAATATACAGAAAACTCTCAATTTTTCATGATCTACTAACATAGATCTCATTATATAAACTCTCTTAACTACACCATGCAATGGCAATGAGAGCAAAACCATCTATAAACTCTGACTTTAAAAAATCAGTTTAGACCAGCCATAGTGGCGCAATGATAATCCAACACTCTGTGATCCTGAAGTCACACGGGAAGGTTCCAGGTTCATGTCCCTAGGTCTCCCTCATTTCCCTGTACACACTGGGTCCATATATGCAGATAGATAAATAAATAAAAAGAATGTGAAAAACTACTTCCCAAATGAATTAATTAAGATGGGAAAGCTACATGATACAATGTTATTATATATTTCCAAAAACCAAATCTGCCTTCAAGCTAACAGTATTAATCAATAACAAAAACTTGATACAAGCATACATATTCTGAAATATGTTTTAGTTCATATGAATTAAAACTTCAGTAGTTATTTGATGCCCTTTTTGTAACAGAATATAAAACTAAAATCTAAAAATTATTAGAAAAAAGATTCTCAGAAAATAGATACTTTTAAAAACACTGTTTCCGGACCAGCAGTTAACGTAATGGCTATGTCACTGGACTCCCATGAGTCGACCACGGTTCGAGTCCCGGACCTGGTGGCGTAAACTCCCGCCAGGCAAGTGTGTGTGCATGCCAAAGATTCTGAAAGGAAAATGGAGAAGAAGGGACTGCGGTGTGGGAGTGATTTCTTGTTTTCTGTCTCTCTGTCTCTCTCTGTCGTTCTGGCGAGCGCATGCGCCCTATAGCAAAAAACTCGTAAAAAAAAATCAAAACACTGTTTCATCCTCCACATCTAAAAGGCTTTATATAAAATACTAGTGTCTGTTATTCACAAATAGCAGATGCTAATTACCGCACATGAACTGAAGTGACAGGAGAAACTCTCAATGCTATTACAGTCATGCATATGAGCACTGATTTAATCACCAGTCTTTACTAATTCCTTTTCATTTCAACCTTGTGAACAAGGGGGGAAAAAAAAGAAGGGGAAAGAAGGCCTGACACGCCTACTCTGTTCTATAGCATCTTACCCAGCCAAGAACAACAAAATACACAACATTCATAACTGTTTGAAAACTCTTAAAGTCCTAATAAGAAAATTAACTTCCTAACATATATAGGACATATATATTGGGGAACATATAATGATATACTATACATTACAGTACAATCCAGTGATTACATAAGCAAGTTCTGAGACAAACTGCCTGGTTTTGGAACCTACCTGAATTTACCAGTGACCTGGGCAAGTTACTTTACCTTCTGTACAATTTCCTCAATTCTATAATGGAGAAATACTATCTTTTTCATAGGGTTGTTATGACAGTTTAAGACATAAGGCATAGGAAAAAAATGTCTCACACATAGAATATACACTTACGTAACGTACATGTTGGCTGTCATTATTATAAAGGCAGTAGAAATAAATGGCTCAGTTGAAAAAACTTCCATTGTGAAATAGTTAAGCAGAGTTCCAAAATTATATGTGAAGCATTTATATCAACTACTAAAGTTGTCTGTTTAAATTCAGGCATTATATGAAGTATATAACATGATCTCGAATACAGTTTGGTGACTACATAGGTAGCCTCTTCATCCCTCTCCCTCCTACATCAAACATTCCCCCATTTCAGCTGAAGCCTCAGATTTTTATCTTTGGAGTTATTTTATTCATGATAAGGAAATCTGCACACTCGAGAGAGAAATGAGGCCTGAAGAAGGGAGCTGAGCATTCTTACCACGCTGCAATCTCCATCTCTAAGCCCTCCAGCTCCTTATGATCTTGGGCACATACATGTGCATGCCCGCCATGTTTCAGGTCATGCGAGCTGGGGACTCAAACCCACAGTCAGTAATGAGGCTTCCAGTAGTGCAGTTCTGTATGCTACTGAGTCCCACCACAGGCTGGGTCATAGAAGCCTAGACATCTTATCACTCAATCAATCCCATTCTGTGAGTTAATTTTCTTTTTTTTTTAAGGTTTTTGCCATAGGCATCATGCATTTGCCAGAGACAAAGACAGTGAAAGGGAGTGTAAAAAATCACTTCCCCCCAGGAGAGATGGCTATGCAACAATCCCTTCTCCTGGGATTTTTGGCATGCAAACATACGTGCTCAGCACAATTTTCAAGCCACTGGGGTCTAGGACAGGACTCGAACTGCCATCCACTATGTGGGAGTCCAGCATCGTAACCACCATACTAACCACCATGTTACCTGCTGGCCCCATGAGTTTAATCCTTAATGCTTAAAGATACACAAAAAGCAAAGTATCTCTAAGTTCAGGAAAGGAATCACTACTACAACAGTATAGCAGAATGCCTTTATTTTAGAGTAAGTAAAACTCTAAAATTCACAAAAGTGAATCAGGATGGACTGTGGGTCGGGATAGAAGGATGAAAGAAAAAAGAAAGAAAAGCAAAAGGGCAAACGGGAGGAATCGGAAACTTCAGAAAGCTGTGAAAATTTAATTCAGGATTACATTTCCTTTCTCCTCGCTATTAATTGTAAGGCCATTTCCCACACAGAATATGTAATCATAGTATGTAATCATTTATAAACAGTTCGATTTTTGTAAAATTCACTTCTGAAATTTCCAGCTCTAGGAACTTGTCACTTAAGAACAAAAAGGCACACACCGAATGAAGAAGTCATTCCCGTTATCTGTGGTTGATGTTCTTTTCCTGCTATCCACAAAGGACACTCTTGGGAGCTGTTCCTCCAGAGGCAATGAGAGACTCAGACCATCCACCTTCTCTTATCACTATCCTGGGGGGTTCACTCCAGAAGCCACTTAGGGGGCACCCTGCATTTTCAGCTCACCAGCCCTTCCTCTCATCCCTGCTAATAAATCTCCACTTACTGACTTGTTTGTAAAACAAACAAAACTTGTTCCTTATTACCCACCCCCCCACCGTCCACACCCCCCACCCTCCTCTCCCTCAAATGTTCTATACCCAGCTAGGGTGTGTCCTCAAAGCAGGGCCTCCAGTTTTCTGTCTTTTACTCCCCTTGGAGGCCTCTGGAGAAATCGCACCTTTGACTGCCGGTCCCCTAAATCTTGTCTATGATTCAAGCCAGGTTTTTAAAACGAATTTAATAGGGCCAGGTGTTATGCCCACACTCACTCAAGTTTATTGAACAAAGGTATGATAGAAGACGTTTACAATGTATTAATTATGGAGCAATTAAATTCCTTAATGAAAGAGCTGCATCTAGGCACAAACCCTGGAGTTTAATGACCCCCTCCTTTTTTTTAAAGAAGGGGGGGGTTTTCTCTCTTCCAAATCACAAATCTAAATTTCCACACACTAAAAAAAAAAAAAAGCCTCTCAGGATCATGAATTTGAAATACATATTGTGAATAACATTATTTATATACGATTGCATAGAAACAAAACTGGAAGTTCATAAACTGCAATATAGCGTCAATGGGAACCCACATGATAGTCAAATAAATATATCTATTTTTTCAACCACACCCTCCTTGGGTGGCTTCCGAGGCTCGTTCGGGCCAAACAGCGTCACGCCGTCCAGCAGCTTATTGGGTGGGGGTCCAGGCCGTGACCCGGAAGTCCAACGGGAAAGAACGCTGCGTCGCGGTCGCCCCCCAGGCAGGCTGGCGCTCGGGAGCCCCCAGGGCGCCCCTCCCCGGGCCCGCCCTGCCCTGCCCTGCCCTGCCCAGCCCTCCCCAGCCCTGCCCAGCATTCCCGCAGGCCGTGGCCCGGCCTCACCCGACCCCGACACCGCCCGGCAGACCCTGCGAGCGACCACGCGAGGACCCGGCCCAGGCGAGCAAGGGCGGGGCGATCAGGCCCACACGGGCCCCAGACTCACCATGGCCGAAGAGCAGCGAGCGCGCCCACAGCCCGGAGTCACACGGCGCCGGCGACGCCCGTTGTCCTGGTGACGCCAGCCGGGCGCCCCGCCCCGTTCCCTAGGTGGGCTCGGTGATGGTCTCCCGAGGTGGGCTCGGTGATGGTCATTGGCTGGCGGAGAGCACGTGACGCTCAGGGGCGGCGCCCTTTGGACCGCCCACCGTCGCCCGGGCTCTTGGGCGGGGCGTCCTTGGCTCTCTTACTTTGCATCTGGTCTACCCTGAGCTTGGTCACCTTGAGGCATCCACCTGACAGGTCTGCAAGCTGCTGATCACCCAACTAAGGCCCACTTCGCTGAAAGGGACCTTCATGGATTTTCTTTATTTAAAGAATAGATGACATGGGAAATACATGATTATTGAAGACTTTTCAAATGATCAAAAACAATACAACCACTTCTCAACAACCAACCTGTTGCTACATATGACCAGTTCTCTGCATTGTCTACTTCCTGCAGTCTAGGACTCACTACACAAAGCGTTTGAAATCATGCAAGACTACCTATTTCATCTATAGTAACCAAGTTACATTTCCTTTAGACCTTTTCATTTATCAGAATAAATTAAAATGATTACACCACATGTATATTATTGTATTGTGGTGTGTCTTGTCGTTTTCTTACGCTTATGTTTTTTGTATAGATGAAATGACATTCTAGCGTGGTGTCCCATGATAACTATTGAAAAATACATCCCTTATGGCACCATGACACTACAAGACATCCACCTTTAATCTTCTCACTTATCGACCAATTTGCCTAGCGATCTAGTTGCAGGAACAGAGTACAGTTAAGTGTGCTTTAACTAAAAAGAGTAAAACCACACTATCCTCAACACCTGAGGCAGCCATTGCTCATATTCCAGTCAACCTGCCTCCAAACTTCCAACAAAATATGTAATATTGGCATTACTTAAAATGGAGGCAAGGCATATGTACTATTTTATTTTTACTTTTTTTTTTAGTTGCCTAAGGGCACTTGTGCTCTGCATAGGGAGACAGAGAAAAAGAGAGGGAGGAGAGAGAGAAAGCATCCCCAATGGAGTATGGTCACAATGTAGTTCTTTCTCCTCCATTTCTTTGTCCCCTCAGGATTTTAGGAATGTGTACACACACTCATGCTCAGCATGCTTTTCAAGCTGCCAGGGCCAAGATTGGAACCACAGTAGTCATGTGACATCTGGCTTCTCCTAACCTCTAGGTTATAGGGCTGGCCCCACACTTTTATAATCTACTTTTCTAAATGAAAAAAAAAAATTTTACATGCAGATTTATAAAATCATATTGTAAGTATGCTCTCCAATTTATAGGTCAACTGATAATTTGTTAGACGTTTTTAATATGGTTGAAGGGAATTTTAATATCCTTGAATTTATCCTATTAACTCTATGAAAAAGAAATACATTAAACAGATGACCTGACATCTCTCCTCGAAAGTCCAGCAGGCATCAAAATGTTAATGTGGCCTAAATAAACCTCTTGGTTCAACTTCCTTACTTTAGTCTTCCGCTTTCCAGCAAATGTTTCTACTATCCCATGGCTGTTAGGAATAACACCTAGGAATTACCCTTGATTTCTGTCTTTACCTCACACCTTATTTTCTTAACAAATACTCCTGATTCTACCCAAAAGAAATCCTGAGTCTATCCATTTCTTCTTCTTTTTTCGTTTAACCTATCTATTTCTTACCATCCCTATCTCACAGCCACTGTTATCTTTTACTTGAATGTATCTCCATGTGCTACCGTGTGAATGTTTGGGTCCTTTCCAAAATTCATTCTGAAACCTAATCCCGAGTGCAATAGTAGAGCCACTCTTCACTTAATGACCTACCTGTTTAATGACCACTCAGATTCTCCAGCACCGGGAATCCCCTTTTTCAGTCTTTGTCTCATTCTCACAGTTGATTAATAGTCACTACACCAGGGACCAGCAGATGGCATAATGGTTACTTTACTGGACTCCCGCATGGTTGACCACAGTTCATGTCTTGGACCTGGTGGCTTAAAACTCACTCCAGGTGTGCCCGCGCATTCCTAAAATCCCAAGAAGAGAATGGAGGAGAAGGGATTGCTGCATGGCCATCTCCACCCCCACCCCCCCACCCCCAGGGGCTGGGTAGTTCTCACTTTTTGTCTCTTTGGCAAGTGCACATGCCCTACAGCAAAAATTTCTCTCTCAAAAAATAAACAAATAAAATATTCACTACAGGGAATTTTGAGGATATTAAAATTCCCTTCAACCATATTAAAAACATCTAACAAATTATCAGTAGGTTTGCAATCATTTTGTTTATAAATTTGTACTTTATTGTGTACCTGTAGTCATATTCGGAATAAATATGAACTATTTTCCTGGATGTATATTATTGTGTTGTGGTGTGTCTTGTCACTTTCTAGTGCTTATCTAATGTATGCTTTTTGTATGGATAGAGTTACATTATTCTAGGGGCTAGTAGGTGGTGTGGTGGTTAAGGCACTGGACTCCCACATGGCCACCCTTGTTTCAAATCCCAGAAATGGGGGCTTGTTTCTCACTCTCCATCCCCCTCCTGGTCAAATTGAATAATAATGATAATAAGTAAAATAATTATTATTTTGAAAAGAATTATATTATTCTAATGTGGGGTCATATGATGTCTATTGAAAGATACATCTATTACAGTCTCACAATACACCCAAGATACTGGTCTTTCAATTCTTCACTTATTGACCAATTTTTTTAATAATCTGTAGGAATGGCACTCAGTGGTTAAATAAGGAGTGCCTGTAGTAAGAGATATGGCCTTTAGGAGCTGATCAGCTTGTGAGGGCTCCACCCTTGTGGGTGAGATTAATGTCTATATAAAAAGCTCTTAAAGCAGTGAGCTCAGTTCCTTTTTGTCTTTCTACTCCTTCTGTAACTGTAGACACAGTGATTGATCATCACTTACAGAGGATGCAGAAACAAGGTTCCATATTGAAAGTGGAGAGCAACCTTTACCAGACTCTCCAAACCTGCTGGCACCTAGATCTTGGACTTCCCAACCTCCAGAACTGTAAAAGATAAATGTTTGTTGTTTATTAATTACTCAGCCTATGTTATTTTGTTAAATGACAGACTACCTACAACACCATGCCAGCTGTCTTACCTCCTACAGTCTATACAACAGCAGTGTTTTGGTGGCATTTAGGAAAAGCACACCCTTCCCTTGAGGGAAGAGCTCACGTGATGGGATCCTTGCCTACTGCACTAACCTCAACTCCTTCCATTCTTCTCTGATTCACACAACACTAGTGATACTGTATTTCCCGAGGTTCCTAAAACATGCCAAATACCTTCCTCAGGTTATCGCTTATACTATGTTCTCAAAAAGGAAAAAAAAAACAAAAGTCAATCTCAGGTGTCCCCCATAATCATGTATCCACTGTCCACAGCCAGTGGACCTGAGCAGAGAGCGAGGCATGTAAGCAAGGTCTGGGCCATGGTGAAGATGCCCCAGGTTCTCTTCCTGAGTCCATGACTGAGCAGAACTGCACACAGTCTCTTACCTATTTCTCTCAGCTGAGAGCAGAGAGAAGCCCTCATGCAAATCATCCCCCTTCTCCTGGGGTCCTGGGCCTATAGCTGGTGAAGGCTGAGTGTAGGAGGGGCTGAGGAGCCTCTCCTCTCTATAAAGTTGAGGGGTCTCAGGGAGCACAGAGCAGAGTGCACAGGACATGGCTCCAGGGCCTGGTTTCCCAGCTGAGATCCCTTCATGGACCCTCAAGGACAGGCCATAGTGACCCGCCTCCTGTCTCAGAGCTCAAGTCCATCCCTGAGTGAGAGATGAACATTCTCTCAACAACTGCTTTCTTAATTTGTAATGTTCTTCTTCCATAACTTCGCACAGCACATTCCTTCATTTGATTCATGTCAATTATCTCCTTAAATGCCATCTTCACAGAAGCCTTTGTTGACTGTTCAGTCTAAATTGTCTCACTTCAGTCAGTCTCTCTTCTAACCGTCTTGTTTTAAAAATATTTAACACTCCCTGAAATTATTTTTAATTGTCGTTTATTAATTACTGCCTATCTCTCCACCCTGAAATCTAGAGTCTATGTTGGTTTTTGTTTTTTTTTTGAGAGGTTTTCGCTATAGGGCGCGTGCGCTCGCCAGACAGACAGAGAGAGACATAGAGACAGAAAGCGAGAAATCATCCCCCAGGGGGGATGGTCATGCCGCAACCCTTCTCCTCCATTCTCCTCTCAGGATCTTGGGCATGCACGCACATGCACCTGGCGTGAGATTTAAGCCACCGGGTCCAGGACGCGAACTGCGGTCAACTACGTGGGATTCCAGCGACATAGCCATTATGCTAACTGCTGGTTCCCTAGAGTCTATGCTGTTTTATAGCCGAAAGTTTAAAAGGTTTCCAGCTTGGGGCCAGCAGGTGGTGTGGTGGTTAACGACAGGCTGAACTCCCACATGGCTAATGGCTTGCTTTCTCTCTCTCTCTCTCTCTCTGTCTCTCTCTCTCTCTGGTCATGGCTAATGATAGTCTGAGGCCCAGGCCTGGTGGCCTGCTTTCTCACTTTTCCTCTTTCTCTTTCTCTCTCTGGTGAGCATACGTGCCCTGTAGCAAAGTAAAAAAAAAAAAAAATAATGATGATAAATAAAATGAAAAAAAAAAAGATTCTTAAAAAAAGAAACACACAGTTTCTGGCTTATTGTAAATGTCAAATAAATACTTATGATTGAACAAATGAATGAACATCTATCCTAGGACTAAAATGTCAGTTTGAAGATACAGATAAGAACATGACCTGTCAAAGGAGAGAGTGTGATAGAAGAAATGTTGTAATTACTGATAGCCTTTAATTTTATATTTTCAATTATGAAAGATAAGTAAAAGTAATAGTATTCATGGACAGATTATAAAGAGTGAACACCTATGTAGACACTCCCTAGTGCAAGAAGTAGAATATTACCAGCAACCCAGAAGATCCTCATGTGTACTTTCTCCTTTTCTTTGACAATAGGGTGTATGTGCATGCCAGAGAGAGACAGAGAGACAGAGACCGAGGGATAGGAGAAAATGTACCCCATGGGGAATGGTCATGCCCCAATTCCTTCTCCTCTATCTCTCCCGCCTTTCAGGATTTTGGTCATGCATGCATAAGCATCCAGCATGTTCCTCAAGCCACTAGGTCCAGCACTTAAACCACACAGTTGGCCATGTGAGATTTGGCTGCCTAAATCACCAGGCCACAGGGTTGAAAAGTCCATCTCTTCCCCTATAGGTGACCGTTGTCCTAAAATGTATGGAAATCACTTTTGTGCTTTTCTTCATAAGCGTTCGTACTTCATTCGTTTACATTGCTGTAAAGCACTCCACTAAACATACAAGAAACATACAAGACTATATCCATTCCACTGTGAATGGGCACTTGATCATTTGGGTCATTTCCCAGGTAGGACTATCAAAAAAAAAAAATGCAGCTGTGAGCATTCTCCTAATGTACATGGGCACTCATTTCTCCATAACGGTTTCTCAGGGTTGATACTTTTAACATTTAGGAGAGAGAGCTCTCTGTTGCTAGAGGTTGAGAGGGTCTTTCTAGGGCATCAGAGGAGGTTTTTCAATACCCATGGCCTCTACCCACTAGATGCTGGCAGTGCATACCCAGTTGTGAAAACCAAAAGTGCTTTCAGGGATTCCCAAATGTCTATGGAGGTGTGAGATTGTCCCAGTTAAGAATCCCAGCTCTAGAGTGTATCACAAGGAGTAGAACTGCTGGTTTGTGGGCCAGCTCTGTGGTGCTGTTCTAATGTGCTGCTCAAGAGAAGTGGGATTCGGGAACCAGCAGTTAGCGTAATGGCTATGTCACTGGACTCCCACGTAGTCAACCGCAGTTTG
>NW_006210004.1:292771-297962 GCF_000334495.1 Tupaia belangeri chinensis | reverse complement strand
AAAAAAAAAAAGTAAAAAAAAAAAAAAGAGTTAGAAGTAGGATTGCACATGGCAGCCATGGTTGGAAACTTCAGCCCAAACATCCTGAAATATACTGATCATGTGTGTGAGTACCTAAGAGTCAAAGGGTTGGAGGATGGCACAAAAGGGATTGTGATGTGACCGGACTCTGTGGAGAACACTCATCTTTCTTTTTCTCTCTGTCATATGCAAGTGATTTATCATAAATTAAAAAAAAAAAAAACTTCTTAGCTCATTCAATAAATGTCTGCTGTTTTGTGTATCTTCAGATTTACTCCATAGTACCAAATTGTTTTTCAAAGTAGATGCAACAGAAGTGACATCACAGAATTAGCAAAACAGGAAGTTCTAAGAATTGGTTTCTCTGCTGAAGCAACAGTAAGCTGGCAACTAAAAGAATTATCTTTATTGAAACTCCGGAATAAAATCAGACACTTACGTGAACCAGAGAGTGCTTAATAAAGAGGCAGCTGGGTTTTGGTAAGAAAGAACTCAGGTTTTCTTACCACCTAGTATCATTTGTTTCTTATTTTGGCAGTAGTAGTGTAAACCATTTCTGGCATTGCCTGATGTAGTTTGCTTATACCAGGCTAAGAAATGAAGACCTTGTTCTCAAGATCTCAGGGTCGGGACCAGCAGTTAGTGTAATGGCTATGTCGCTGGACTTCCATGTAGTTGACCGCAGTTCGAGCCTCGGACCCAGTGGCTTAAACTCACACCGGGCACGTGTGCTTGCGTGCCCAAGATCCCGAGAGGAGAATGGAGGAGAAGGGATTGCGGCGTGGCCATCCCCCCTGGGGGGTGATTTCTCGCTTTCTGTCTCTCTGTCTCTGTCTGTCCGGCGAGCGAGCACACATGCCCTATCGCGAAAACCTCTCCAAAAAAAAAAAAAAAGATCTCAGAGTCATACATTTGAGCAGTTTTGTGGTTCCCCAAGTAATCAGCACCAAGACTAACCTTTATTTTGACCTTCTTGGGTTGGAGTGGCTTTCTAGATAGTATCTATCTAGAATACATAAAAAAAATACCTACAGGTGCCATTTTAAAGACTGAGCAAACACAGAAGCAAAACCTGCCCAATAGACAGACAGCCTACAAATCTTCACACTTCTGAAACTCATGGAAATGCCACCAGACCTGCACAGGCGCCTGCAGTGATGGAGCAGTTGGGCTATGATCCAAGCACTCGAGCCCACATAGCATTATACGCTTCAGAATATAGACAGACTAGCACAAGAGGGCTGCTCCAGGGAGTAAGACCGGTGTGTGAGTGCACCTTCCCTTCCTCCCACAGACATTCCACCTGACTGCCTGGCAGGCTGCACCCACTCTTCCCAACCCTGATGCACAATTCCAAAAACAGATTACTGCTTCCTCTGTTGTCAGCCACCTGCAGTGCAGCTTTCCATGGTCTCCCTGATCTGTGAAGGCTAGGGAAGGAAGAGGCAGCTGATGGAGAGGAGGATGCTAGGGAGAAGAGGAGACAGGCGTGTGATGTGGAGGGCCCCACTAGAGCTATCCCATAGCCACTGACCCCTGGCACTATATAGGCCCACTCAATGCACCTTTTTGCTTCTGCTAGCACCAAGTGGGCCCAGAGTTAATCTGTTACTGACCTGGAGGCCTGCCCAGAACATAGCTACACACTTGCTGACCCTGCTGGTGCCCTGAGAGGCTGGCCCAGGGAACTCCCTCATCTCTTCAAGTCCCTGCCAGTGCCCCCAAGTGTCCTAGAGACCCTTCCAGAGTGTCCCTGCATCCCAGCTGGCCACTTGCATCCCAGAGGCTTGCCCAGAGTGCTTCTGCATTCCTGTTGACCCCTTTAGCATCCCAAAGGCTGCCCATAGTGCGCAACCCCCCCATCTACTCCAGAATCCTACTGTATCCCTGCTGGCACCCTGGAAACCTATACATAGCACCCAAATGTCTCCCCTACTCCCACTATCAATATAAAGGCCCCCACAGAGTGCCCTTGCATCTCTACTGGGCCTCACTAGGTCACCAAAAGCTTGTCCAGAGCACTCACACATCCCCATGAGGGGCCTGGAGGCCTGCCCAGAGCACTACAGCACCCATCCGGCTGCCACTAGTAGCCTGGAGACCCTCCCAGACCACCTCAGCATCCCTGCTAACCCCCACTAGCACCACAGATTCCCATCTGAAGTGTCCTTGTGCTTTTCTGGTCCCCACTAGTGTTTTGGAGGGCTGCCTAGAACCCTATTAGGTCGTGCTAGTGCCCAGAAGCCTGCTGAGAATGTCCTAGTACCTCACCTAGCATCCTGAAGACCAACCCAGAGAGCCTCAGGACACCTGCTACAGCCCACAAGCATGTGGTGGTTGGCCAAGAGCATCCCATGCTCCTGGCTCCCCCTAGCATCATGATGACCCACTCGGAACACATTAGTGTAGTGAAGGTTCACCCAGAGTGTCCCCTCTGATTCCTACTTGTGCCTCAAGAGTCCACCCAGAGACCCCACCTATTGCCTGCACTGGAGAGGTTTACTCAGAGCCCCTGTCCATCTACCAACACTGCAAAGGCCTGACCAGAGCTCCCTGTCAGTATCAACGATAGCCCTCTCTCCTCCTTCCTGCAATAAACCACCTACAGTGGGATGCAAGGCCAGTGGAGTCAGGCACTGAGGCGGACAGCTTTCTCCTCCTCCTTCAAGGAATGGATGCAAATGGCAGCCTAAACAAACAGTTAGCCCCTGAGCCACAAATATTGAATCAGCACCCATGTCTTTCTTGTGTGCCAATCATTTGGGACAGAAAACACTGCTTTCAACTGATATCTTCACTCTGCTACATCATCTGGAGGAGAATCCCCACATCCAAATAGAGTCCAAGTATTCAGGCAATCTCCCCACAGGGCAGCAGCTATTGTTAGCATGAAAGAATCTACGCCCTTATGGAAAGAAGTCAGAGCTCCACCAGATGCCTAGACATCAACGGAAAGACACACAAGATATAAAAACACAAGGAAATATTTATCCTCCAAAGGAACACACTAACTCCCCACTAACATTGGACAAAAAGCAGGAAATCACAGAACGATCAGAAAAGGATTTCAGAATGTTGATCATAACAAAACTCAATGAGCTGCAAGACAATGCAGAAAAATAATTCCAAGAGATGAGAAAACATTCTATGGCATGTATAAGAATTTAGTAAAGTGAAGGTATCTTTAAAAAAGAATCAAACAGAAATCCTGGAGATGAAGAATACAGGAAATACAAAATTTTTATAAAGAGCATCAACAGGTTAGACCACACAGAAAGAAAAAAAAAATCTCAAAACTTGAAAACAAAACCCTTAATATAACTTAAACCATGAAAAAAAAAACACTTTTTTTTTTTTGAATTTGGTGACTGCATGGGAAATTGACCATGTATAGCATATAACTGAATTGTTACACAATGGGTATCCTTCAAGGCAAAGAGGTAGGAAAAGGCATAGAAAAACTGCTTCTGTTGTTACAGAGTTATAAAATTATACAAAATTATAAGACATATTTTTAACATTATCTTTAAAATTCAGTATTTTGAAATTTTGAAACTGTCAAGAATTATGGAGTATGAGCTAAATTTTTTTTCATGTAAGATCATTTTTATATATTTCTCTTTTTTCAATTTTTAACATTTGAGCTAAAACTTTTTGCTATGTAAAGTAAATGTTTGTGGAAAAATGTAAAAATAAATAAATGAAATAAAAATAAATAAATAAATAATTAAAAATAATTCTTTAAAAGAAAAAAAAAACCTATTTCCTGAACTATAAGTTGAAGACTCTTTAAATCTAAGGAGCAATACAGACATTCAGATCCAAGAAATTCAAAGGACACCAAACAGGTTTAACAAGATCCTCTTCAAAACGTATTTAAGTCAAACTGTCAAAAGTCAATGATAAATATAAAATCCTTAAAATGGCTACAGAAAAGCACCGAGTTATTTACAAAGATATTCCATCAGACTAATCCCAGACCTCTCAGGATAAATCTTAAAGGCCAGAAAGGAATGAGATGACATATTCAAAAGTTTTAAAGAATAACACTTTCAGCCAAGAATACTATATCCAGAAAAGGTACCCTTCAAATTGGAGGCAGAAATAAGATCATTCCCAAAGAAAAACAAAAGTAATTCACAAATACTAGATGAACTCTTTTTCTATTTGTAGAGAGTTTTGTTTGTTTGTTTGTTTTTGTTTTGCTATAGAGCACATGTGCTCACCAGAGAGACAGACAGAGACAGAGAGAAAGTGAGAAATCATCTCCCAAAGCTCCCAAAGGAGATGGCCACACCACAATCCCTTCTCCTCTGTTCATTTCTTAGGATTTTGGGCATGCACGCACACACATGTGCCCAGCATGAGTTTCAAGTTGCCGGGTCTAGAACTTGAATCATAGTCAGCTATGTGGGAATCCAGTGCAACAACCACTAAGACACCTGCTGGCCCTTAGATGAGCTCGTCAATAAATAATTAAATGAGTACTACATCTGGAAATAAGAGGAAGATAAATATCATGGAATTATGTGAAAGTATAAAATGCACCAATAGAACAACTATGCAAATTAAAAATAGGAATGATTTAGTGCCTACCACTATGACAATACTCCAAATAGCAAAACAAACAAACAAAAAGCAATAACTTATGAGACAAAGAAATAGGTTATTATCTGTTGATGATAATGTGTATGGTATCCCCAAATGGACTGGTGAGAAATGTATTCTTACTGGAACATTCACTTTACAAGCTAAGTAACATATGTGATTGGATGAATAAAAGAAATTAAAATTAAATTAAATAAAAGTTAAAAAATAAAATAAACAATAAGAGAAGGAAAAGAAAAAGATAGAAGATACAAAACAACCAGGAACCACCAACAACAACAAAAATGGCAATATAAATCTGTACATATCAACAATATCATTGACAGTAAATATATTAAACTCCTCAGTCAAAAGACACAGACTAGCTGAATGGATTAAAAAAAGAACCCTTTATATGCTGCTTAACAAAAACACACCTCACTGGTGATAACATACAGAGTTATGTATGGCATCTATATAACAGTGAGGGCTTGTAAAAGCAGTCATTTCATACAAATAGAACCAAAAAAAAAAGGCATAATTATACTTTTTTCTTTTTTTTTTTTTTTTTTGGAGAGGTGTT
>NW_006210004.1:266513-292733 GCF_000334495.1 Tupaia belangeri chinensis | reverse complement strand
GAGAGAGATAGAGAGACAGAGACAGAAAGCGAGAAATCACCCCCCAGGGGAGATGGCCACGCTGCAATCCCTTCTCCTGCATTCTCCTCTCCGGATCCTGGGCACGCACACACGCGCCTGGCATGAGTTGAAGCCACCCAGTCCAGGACATGAACCGCAGTCGACCACATGGGAATCCAGTGACACAGCCATTATGCCAACTGCTGGTCCTGACATAGTTATCCTAGTGCTAGAAAAAATAGACCTCAAGCTAAAATCTGTGAAATGAGACAAAGAAGGTCATTACAGGCACCAGCAGATGGCATAAAGTTTACATCGATTGACTCCTATGTAGGCAACTGCGGTTCAAGTCCTAGACCCAGTGGCTTAACTTCACGCCAGGCATGAATCCTGAGAGAAGAATGGAGGAGAAGGGATTGCGGCATGCCCATTACCCCTTGAGAGTGATTTCTCACTTTCTTTCCCTCTGTGCCTTTTTGGCAAGTGTATGCGCCCTATAGCAAAAATCTCTCAAATACCTCCCTCCCAAAAAACCCCCCAAAGCTAATAATTCAACCAAACAATGGGTGATTAACCTAAACAGACAACTTTTTTTTTTCTTTTTTTGGAGAGATTTTTGCTTTAGGGGGGATGGCCATGCCACAATCCCTTCTCCTCCATTCTCCTCTCGGGATCTTGGGCACACATGCACATGCACCCGGCATGAGTTTAAGCCACCAGGTCTGGGACTCGAACCACTGTCGACTAGCCATTAGGCTAACTGCTGGTCCCAACAGACAACTTTCAAAGGACAACATATGAATGGCTCAAAAGTATATAAAAAATGTTCAACATTTCTTGTCACACTCTATTCATGCTTTAAAAAACTATACTATAAAACACAAAAACATATGGGATCAGCAGATGGCATAATGGTCACATTACTGGACTCCATTGTCATAAGGGACATGCAAATCAAAACCACAATGAGGTATTGCTTAGTCCAAATAGCTATGTTTTAAAAAAAAAAAAAAAGAAAAAGGAAAAAGAAAGAAAGAAAGAAAAAAGAGAAAAGAATAGCGAATGCTGGAGAGGTAGTGGAAAAAGTAAACCCTCATACATAGCTGGTGAGAATGTAAATTAGTATAGCCACTCTGGAAAACAGTATAGAGGTTCTGAAAAAAAAAAATCTAAAAGTAGAACTACCATATGATCTACTACCCCCACTCTTGGGCATTAAGAGAAAAAACAGAAAATTGCTCAGTTGGAGAGACATTTATACATGCAAGTTTATTTCAGCATTATTCACAACATCTAAGAGACAGAATCAATCTAAGTGCCCACCAACCATTTAATGAATTAAGAAAATGTGGCACTTTCTGTCTGTCTTTCTCTGGCGAGCACATACACCAGATAGCAAAAATCTTTTTTTTTTTTTTTCTTTTGGAGAGGTTTTTTTGCAATAGGGGCGGGAAAGACTGAGAGAGACAGAGAGACAGAAAGTGAGAAATCACCCCTGGGGGGATGGCCATGCCGCAATCCCTTCTCCTCCGTTCTCCTCTTGGGATCTTGGGCACACACACACACATGCCCGGCGTGAGTTTAAGCCACGAGGTCTGGGACTTGAACCACAGTCAGCTACATGAGAGTCCAGTGACTTAGCCATTACGCTAACTGCTGGTCCCCAAAAGTCTTTCTCTAAAAAGAAAGAAAAAAGAAAAGCTACTGCAAATTTTCAAACATTTAACTTCAGCACTTCCTGAATGAGAAATCTTATATTAAACAGACTCTCGTTCCTTTCTAGAGCTTTGTCTTTCAAGTAGTTCTTATGATTTCTCTATATATATTTTTTATTTTATTTTATTTTATTTTATTAGATTTTTGCCCTACGGCATCTGCGCTCACTGTGGAAAGTCTGAGAGGGAAAGTGAGAAATCACTCCCCAGTGGGAATGGCCATGCCACAGTCCCTTCTTCTCCGGTCTCCTCTTGGGAATTTGGGCACGCACGCATGCACACACACCTGGCATCAGTTTTAAGCTGCTGGGTCCAGGACTCCAACCATGGTCAGCCATGTGGGAGTCCACACCATAACCACTATGCCACCTGCTGGCCTCATCTATTTTTTAAAGTTTATTTATCTATTCCATGAGAGAGAGAGAGAGACAGATACAGTACCCCCCAACAGAATCTTAATGCCATATCCATGCCCACTTCAGCCAACCTGGATCATGAATACACATGTGCTTGGTATATTCAAGAAGGTCTTGGGATGTGAACTGGCAACCTTGCCATATCAGTCAGCCTTGAAGAACATGTGGTTTTACCATGGCACCAATTTATGGCCCTAGGCTTTTTTTTTTTTTTATCATTCATTATTTCCATGGATTTCTTTCTTTCTTTTTTTTGTCTCTTGTGTGTCTGTTAGGCTTTAAGTGTAGGCCAGATAAGTATTTGAACATTGTTTGTTGAATGATCCTTTTTCCTACTGTGATGCATTTTTCCTCAAAAGATTTTACTTCCTTTGATGGGCACACATACCCAAGTAATATGAGATGACCTTAAGCCAAATTCAGTACAGTCATCCCCCTTATCCATGGTTTTGTTTTCCACGGTTTTAACTACCCGTGGTCAACCGAAGACAAAAATAGCGAGTGCAGTACAATAAGTTATTTTGAGAGACAGAAATAGAGAGAGAAATAGAGGCCACATTCACATAACTTCTTACAGTACATTGTTTTAATTGTTCTATTTTTATTATTAGTGCTTGTTGTTAACTCCTTACCATACCTAATTTATAAATAAAACTTTATCATAGGTAGGTTTGTCTAGGGAAAAAATTATATATGGGGTTCACTACTATCCCTGGTTTTAGGCTTCCCCTGGAGACCTTGGAATAGATTTCCCCATATTTTTCAAAGCTGAGCTACAGTTTCTGCAAGAATCTGCCCATTCTTGTACACTCTTATTACTAAAGTGGAGCGTTGAGATCCCAACACAAAGCAAGGGCACTTTACCAGAGAACACCGTTCTATACTGAATCTTGTTATTTCCCTGTTTCTTTAGACCAACAAGGCCATCAGGAGGAACATTTGAGGGCCAGTAGATGGCTCAGCGGTTACATCACTGGACTCCCACATGGCCGACCACAGTGTGAGTCCCAGACCCAGTAGCTTGACACTCACACCAGGCGTGTGATCAATAGACAAAAATAGATCAATAGACAGATATATAATAGATATATAGTACATGGTATTGTCTAGAGTATATTTCACTTTTAAAAAATTTGCTAGCAAGATGTGTGCACTTGCCAGAGACAGGGAGTGACAGAGAAAAAGAGAGAGGAAAGTGAGAAAGCACCATCTATGGAGGATGGTCATGCCAACAATTCCTTTTCTTCCCTTTCTCTTTTCAGGATTTTGGGCATGTACACACATGCTCCTGGTGTGTTTTTCAGGCTGTAGAGTCTGAGACTGGAATTACACAGTCAACTATGTGGGCTCCAGCTTCTTTAACCACCATTCCACCTCCTGGTCCAGTATTTCATTTTTTTTACATGAACAATATGATAGTAGATTCAATACATTTCTTTGTTTCTCAGCAACACATCTTGGACTTTTAAATTAAAAAGTATGGATCCAGATCTACATCATTCTTCTGTTTGTTTGTTCATTTACAGTCCATCATTGTACAAGTCTATAGTTCACAATACAGGTTTTCAAAGTATACCCATGGCACATGCCAATCAAATCAGGGCTATTACTCTGCACATCATTTTCCACAGAGAGTTTTACATTCTTGTGTCTGATAAATGTTTCTTCCCTCTGCCCTTCCCACCCCTCATCTGTCATCCACTCCTCTTCCTTACAATTTGTGGTCTCTACACTTATCCCCTTTACTATCCTATCTTCAGATCTTTCTATTTCTGTCATAGAGTGCAGACAATCAGTATATATTGAGTGGGGATATACAGTGTGTGTTTTTCAGAGTCTGGCTTACTTCTCTTAGTAGTAAATCGTTTTATATTCGTCCACCTTGAATCAGATGACAGGATCTCATTGCTCTTTATGACTGAATAGTATTCCATAGTATTAAAGTGCCATCATTTTTCAATCTGTAAAACTTTTCAATTGAAAAGTTCGATTTTTTTCAATTTAGTCTTCGTTTCGTAGGCACTTAGATTGGTTTTACGTCTTAATGATTATAAATAATACTGCAATAAACATGGATGTGCAGGTGTCCCTCCAACTGCGTATTTTCATATTGTTTGGGTAAATACCAAGGAGTGTGGGTTTTTGAAGAATCTCCATATTGTTTTCCATGGTGGCTGTATTAATTTACATTCCCACCAACAGTATAGGAGTGTCCCCCTTTTATTTTAATCATAGCCATTCTGAGGGGGGTTAAATGGTATCTCATTGTAGGTTCGATTTTCATTTCCCTTATGATAAGGGATGTTGAACTTTTTTTTTATATGCATTTTGGCTATTTGTCTTCCCTGGAGAGTTGTCTGTTCAGTTCATTTGCCCATTTTTAAATTGGCTTATTGGGTGGGTAGCTTGAGTTCCCTGTACATTCTGGTAGTCAACCTCTTGTCTAGGCCATAATTTGCAAATATTTCTCTCATTCTGAGTGTCATCTCTTCACTTTAATTGTTGTTTTCTTTGCTATGCCAAAGCTTGTTAGCTTGATGTAATCCTACTTGTCTATTTTGGGGGAAGATTGCCTGTGATTTAGGCATTTTATTTAAGAAATCTTTGCAAACTCCAATGTCTTCAAGAGTTTCCTCTAAGATTTATTTTATTTTACTTTTACCATAGGATGTGTGTTCTTGCCAGAGAGACAGAGAGAGGAAAAGTGAGAAATCACCTATCAGAGGGGAATGGCCATGCCACAGTCCGTCCTCTTCCATTCTCCTCTCAGGATTTTAGGCATGTACACATGTGCACCTGGTGTGATTTCCAGGCTGCTGGATCTAGGACACAAACCATGGTCAATCATGTGGGAATCCAACACCTTAACCACCACACCACCTGCTGGCTCTTTCTCTAAGTTTTTTTTCTTTTTTTAACTATTATTTTATTTAACTTTATTTATTAGTATTATTTTCCAGTTTGATCAGAAAGAGACAGAGAAAGAGAGAGAGGGAAAGTGAGAAAGGAAGCCACCAGTTCCAGGACTTGAACCACGGTCAGCCACGTGGGAGTCCAGCACCTTTATCACTATGCCACCTGCCAGCCCCTCCTCTATGTTTTTTACCAGTAGTTTGAGGCTTCACATTTAAATCTTTGATCCATTTTGAGTTGATTTTTGTTACTACTGAGAGGTAGGAGTCTAGCTTCATTTTTCTGCAGGTGGATATCCATTTCTTCTAACATCATTTTCTGAAACAAACAAACAAACAAACTTTTTTTCCCTCCACTGTATCTTTTGTCAAAAGTTAGTTGGCTATGGGCCAGCAGGTGTGCGGATGGAGTGGTCAAAGGCACTGGATTCCCACATGACCAACCACAGTTCGAGTCCTGGACTTGGAGACTTGGTTTCTAGCTTTCCCTTTCCCTCTCTCTCTGTCTCTCTCTGATCAAATTAAAAATAATAACAACAAATGAAATAAAATAAATAGATAATTCTTTTAAAAATCAGTTGGCTGTATGATTTGGGGTTTATTTCTGGATTCTCTATTTTGTTCCGTTAGTCTGTGTATGTTTTTGTGCCAGTACCATGCTGTTTTGATTATCATTACTTTGCAATGTATTTCGAAGTAGGATAGTGAGAGGCCTCTTATTCTATTCTTTTTGCACAGTATTGCCTTGATGACACAGGGTCTTTTATGATTTCAGACACATTTTATGACGTTTTTTCTATTCTTGTGAAGAATATCACTGGTAATTTGATTGGAATCACATTGAGTATATAAATTAATTTGGGTAAGACTGACAGTTTGATTACAATTATTCTTCCAGTCCAAGAACATGAAATGTCTTTCCATTTCTTTGTAGCGTACTCAATTTCTTTTTTTCGTTTTTTATAGTTAACCTTATAGAGGACTGTCTCCTCTTTGGAGACAACTTGATAGTAAACAGAAGTTCTAAATAACTATGATTAAAGTATATTAGTTAATATGTTGAACAAGAGTGATATATGGATTATGATCAAAGCAGAATTTTATGTTTACTTTCCATTGTTCATTTAAACATTATTTAATAGAGTAATTGTCCCTATTCTCCAACTTCCAGCAAACACATGTCCCCCCTCCCACTTTAAGGTAATGATTCTGTTGGTGTGTTAAATTCAAAACACAGTTTTGTCTAAAAAATTGTTACTAGAGGGACCAGCAGTTAGCGTAATGGCTATGTCACTGGACTCCCACATAGTCGACCGCGGTTCACGTCCGGGACCCGGTGGCTTAAACTCACGCCAGGCACGTGTGCGTGTGTGCCCAAGATCCCGAGAGGAGAATGGAAGAGAAGGGATTGTGGCATGGCCATCCCCCTTAGGGGGTAATTTCTCGCTTTCTGTCTCTCTGTCTCTCTCTGTCTGTCTGGCGAGCGCACACGCCCTATAGCAAAAGCCTCTCAAAAAAAAAAAAAACATGAAAAATGAGTCAGAACAATTTGGAAAAGAGGCCATTTTGTATATAAGAGAAGACTTTTGAGAAAGAGAGCATCATTTTTCTTGAAAGTTTTTTTTTAAAAGTTCATTTATTTATTTATTCCATGAGAGAACGAGAGACCCTTAACATAGTCATGTGCGTGCATGTGACTGACACACACAAAGAGAACTTGGGACATGGGAACCAGCAGTTAGCGTAATGGCTATGTCGCTGGACTCCCACGTAGTCGACCGCGGTTCGCGTCTCGGACCCGGTGGCTTAAATCTCACGCCGGGCGCGTGTGCGTGCGTGCCCAAGATCCCAAGAGGAGAATGGAGGAGAAGGGATTGCGGCGTGACCATCCCCCCTGGGGGGTGATTTCTCGCTTTCTGTCTCTATGTCTCTCTCTGTCTGTCTGGCGAGCGCACACGCCCTATAGCGAAAAAAAAAAAAAAACTCTCCAAAAAAAAAAAAAAAAGAGAACTTGGGACATAAACAAGGAAACTTTTCATATGATTCCAGCATCCTGGAGTATTGCATTCCCATTGTCCCACCAAAGGTTGTCCTTCCAGACAACTTATTTGGTAATTGGGGATTATTTTTTAACCTACTATGTTAATGTAGCTTTCCCCCCCACAGCTTTTCAAAAGTGTCTACTGCTCTTCCATTTTTGCTTAATAATTTGGTCAGTATCCACCACATAATCATAATCCCTACAATGCTCTCTGTTCACTGGGAGAATATTTTTTTCTCCGAATACTGAGTCATTCTTTCCATCCTTTTCTCTCTTTCACTGCTGTAGGCACACATTGTACTTTTTTGTGTGTGAAACCTGGACAAGCCGAAGTTAGATTTTGTTTATTTTTTCATGTGAATGAAGATAAAGTTCCTTAAAAACCAAGACCAAATAGCTACAAAGCAATCCTTTTATTTGCTCATTTTCTCTTCCACAGACAATTTGGCAAGGCCCTCTTAAAAGTCAGTAGACAGGAAAATATGTTGTCTTAAAAAATAATGTAATGAAAAACAGTGGGCTTCTAATCATTCTCCCAAAACGATTTCTACCTTTTCCAATAAATTAAAGCAAGTTTAGCCACTGTTTTAAGGATGGCAGAAAAGTAATCAGGGACCTGAGATGGTAGAGACAGGCCTAGTAATCCAAGACGCAGATAGTGCAAGTCTTCCCAGGGCAATGACGTCTTTCTGTGGGTTTTATTTAGTTGTTAATTCAAGGCCTGATGGAGTCCTTCATAGTTGTATGCCTATGGTATCCCAGCTCTGGCTGCCTTCTCTGGATTCCACCTAGCTTGGCCCCTGGACTATTAACTTCCTCTAACTTGAGTGCTTCTTGAGGCTGCATCTCAACTTCTTCTTTCCCCATGAAGATTTAGTGAGTGCGGGACCAGCAGATGGAGTAGTGGTTATGTTGCTGGACTCCCACATAGCTGACTGCAGTTCGAGTCCCAGACCTGGTGGCTTAAAACTCACGTTGGACATGTGTGTGTGCCCGAAATCCCAAGAGGAGAATGGAGGAGAAGGGATTGTGGTGTGGCCATCCCCCCTGGAGGATCATTTCTTGCTTTCTGTCTCTCTTGTCTTTCAGTAAGCGCATGCGCCCTGTAGCAAAATTCTCTCTCTTAAAAAAAAAAAAAAAGGATTTATTGAGTGAATGAAAAAATAAATGAGAGCTTAGAGATTTGATCATAATCACAGTACGACCAAGTGGCAAAGCTCATTTGTCTCTCTGTTCATCCCTCTGCAATGTACCCTAGGGAATACTGGAAGAGAAACACTCCATGTTTTGTTCTTCTTTTCCTCATTAACTAATTGGGTCCACGTTGATTCTAGTCAAGTGCCTGGAAAATTAAGATGTGTGTAAATATGTGATTCCTTTTATTTAAAGATAATTTAACTGAATTGTTGCTGATTTCTTTTTTTTTAAGAATTATTTAATTTAATTTAATTTAATTTTGTTTTTAAATTTGCTGTAGGGTACATGCATTCATTAGAAAGAGACAGATAGAAAAAGAGAGAAAAAAAGTGAGAAAGCAAGCTGCCAGGTCCAGGATTCAAACCATGGTCAGCCATGTGGAAGTCCAGAGCCTTAACCACTGT
The DNA here is from genome assembly GCF_000334495.1 of Tupaia belangeri chinensis. Lineage (NCBI taxonomy): Eukaryota > Metazoa > Chordata > Mammalia > Scandentia > Tupaiidae > Tupaia > Tupaia belangeri. Next base: position 284,048 of record NW_006210004.1, on the reverse strand, counting down.
ACCATCCATTGCAGATTTCTTAACTCAGCAGGGTGTGTTTGTAGCCTCCAATACGTTATATTTAAAATGAGAAATGCTTATACAACTTGATAGTAAACAGAAGTTCCAAATGACTATGATTGAAGTATATTAGTTAATATGTTGAACAAGAGTGATATATGGATTATGATCAAAGCAGAAGTTTATGTTTACTTTCCATTGTTCATTTAAACATTATTTAATAGAGAAATTGTCCCTATTCTCCAACTTCCAGCAAACACATGTCCCCCCCTCACTTTAAGGTAATGATTCTGTTGGTGTATTAAATTAAAAACACAGTTTTGTCTAAAAAATTGTTACTAGAGGGACCAGCAGTTATCGTAATAGCTATGTCACTGAACTCCCATGTAGTCAACTGTGGTTTGAGTCTCAGATCCGGTGGCTTAAACTCATGCCGGGCATGTGTGCGTGCGTGCCCAAGATCCCGAGAGAAGATTGGAGGAGAAGGGATTGTGGTGTGGCCATTCCCCCTGGGGGGTGATTTTTTGCTTTCTGTCTCTCTGCCTCTCTCTGTCTTTCTGGTGAGCGCACATGCCCTATAGCATAAAACCTCTTCCCCCCAAAAAATATTGTTACTAGACACTTAATAATCAAAATGTACATAAGCCTTTGTGGTATTACTGATTTGGGCTTCCATGTCCCTGTGGATGCGTCTATTTTGGCATCCTTTGCAGACCTTTTCTCAGTTCTTGGGCAACTGGCGAGCTTCTGTTCTCTCCCTGGTGAAGTCTCTTTGCCTCTCCAGATAACCTCATGTGGTGGGTCGAAGATAACCCCATGCCAACTCTCTCCTTCTAGCATAGCCTGGGTTTGGTCCTGTGCTCTGGGGAGTGTGGGCGTGGAGACATATTCTAAACACAAGAAAAACACACATGAGGAAAGTTGCCTTTGCACTAAAGCAGAATAATGGAAATCTTCTTAGAAGTCAACTCTCCAATGGCTGGATGAATTCGCTGAACAAAAATGGAGGATGAAGGAAAACTTTAGTCAATAATAAGTTGATGATAGACTAAGAGTAGATTCTAATTTTCTGAAGGTCAGTCTTGGGCCTTTCTATCATATTTCTTATCACAGCGAATTTAAAACTATCTGTGCTTTTGCTGAGCTTCAGTAAAAAGCCAAAATCAACATATGGGTTCAGGTGAGTGATCATAATATGTACCATCCCAGTTTGGGTTTTCCCTGTTGTTTTGCTATGCCCTATGTACATGATAAACATTTTTCTGGAAATGAAGTTTCAGCTACACAGCCTAACAAATACATCTATACAAGTAGGTACAATATGACTGTCTCAGACATGGACAATCCTGGGAGATCCGGGATGAACAGAAGTTATTGTGTTTAATGGAGTTCTACAGAGTATTCGGTAGAGATGGTCAATTTGCCCTGCTTTGCCAGAGCAAAAAGACATACCTCACGGTTACTCTGTGATCTTTAAAGAAATCAAGATCTTCACATTTTTGTTTTTGTTTTATTTTGTTTGATTTTTAGATCTTTTTCCATAGGGTGTATGCACTTGCTAGAGAGAGAGGGAAAATGAGAAATCATCCCCTGGGGGGATGTCACACCGCAATCCCTTCTCCTCCATTCCCCCCTTGGGATTTGGGGCATGTACACATGCACACATAGCCAGCATGCCCTTCAAGCTGCCATGTCTAGGACTTGAATCACTCGTCAGCCATGTAGGATCCAGTGCTTTAACCACCATGCCACCTGCTGACCTCTCTCTTTTTTTTTTTTTTTTTGCCCCAGAAAGTGCATGCATGCACATGAGAGAGAAAAAGAAAGAACTCCTTCCCCAAGGGGTCTGGTCACATTGCAATACTTTTTCCTCTAGTTCTCCATTCCATCAGGATCCTGGCCATGCAAATATGCCCCGCCATGTTTTTCAGGACAACAGGCCCCGAACTCAATACTGGTTGGCCATGTGGGATCTAACTTCTTCTGTGCAGCTGCTCTAGTGGGCCAGGCCAAGAAATGTAGATCTTAATGTGAGGAGTAATAGAAGGCTGGAGTATAGTTACTCTTCCAGCTGCTGTAAATTAGCCTAGCTCAGTTCGTCTCTCCTTCATCAGGCACCTAGTCTGTGCCAGGTACTGATCCAGTTGCTATGAATACAGAGCAAGACATAGCACTTGCCCTCAAGCAATGTACGGAACAATGCAATGAGCTAAGGTCTCATGCATATAGAAATTATGGATAATACAAGGGGACTTTAAGAAGTCCATAGGAGGCCAGCAGGTGGTATGGTGGTTAAAGGTGCTGGATTCCCACATGGCCAACCGCGGTTCGGGTCCCAGACCTGGTGGTTTGCTTTCTCACTTTCCCTTTTTCTTTCTGTCTGGTCAAATTTTTTTAAAAAGTAAATAAATAAGTAAATACTTCATATATATATATCTGAAAACAGCCACTCTGTTTATTTACTAACTAGATTACAAAAAATAATCATAGTAGATATCTTAGTTCATCCTTCTAATAAATCTGTTGATCTGGTCTTCCCTGTTGCCAGCATCTCCACCTTCTACAAAAGGGCGGTCTTTTTCTTCATTCTACCTCATGGAGAAAATAGTTTGAAGGGCCACAGGAAGTTGTTTGCTTCTTTGAAGCATTTTCCAACAGTATAGCTTTCATCAATCAGATCCTCCATGCAGATGATGCCAAATTTACCAAGAGATTGAGCAATCCAAGAGTTATCTGTCAGAACAATTTGCTTCTTACTGATTTTGCCATAACCACGTTTGTAGATCAGTTCATTTACTGACTTCAGGTTTGGGTACCCCCATGCAATACATGGTTCCACAATTCTCAGCATGTTAATTGAGGCCTTGTTGAGCTTAACAAAGGTGCCACTGAAGATCTAGCGAAGACAAAGCAGCTGCAACGCCTTTCAAACCTTTGGGCTCACTCCATTGATACCTCTGATCCTGATGACAAATGCCAATTTGGGTTCTGCAGGTGCATAGAAGTTGCCAGCTTTTCTTGGCATCCTGGCCATGTGAATCTCAGTTCTGTCCATCTGCCTATATTCCTTATGATAGTGCTTAGCTTTTTCATAGATAAGCTTCCTCCTTGCCTTTCGAAGCATCTTTTGAGCAAATTTCTTTCTCAGGTGCTTCATCTTCAGCTCCACAAAATACCTTCACTTTTTATTTTCTTTTCTTTTTGGAGAGGTTTTTGCTATAGGGCACATGTGCTCACCAGAAAGACAGTGAGAGACAGAGAGACAGAAAGTGAGAAATCACCCCTGAGAGGAGGATGGCCACTGGCCATCCAGGGATGGCTGCAATCCCTTCTTCTCCATTCTCTTCTCGGGATCTTGGGCACACATGCACATGCACATGCACCCGGTGTGAGTTTAAGCCACTGGATCCGGGATTTGAACCATAATCAACTACATGGAAGCCCAGCGACGTAGCCATTACGCCATCTGCTGGTCTCCTTCTGCTTCTTCCTAAGGGTTTCTGGTATAGCAAGAACCTTTTTCTTGGATTCTGTAGCAGCAGGAACCTTCTTTTTTAATTTTCATTTTTAACAAACTTTTAAAAAACTGTTCATACTTTTATCTATAATTTTTTTATTAACAAGGTAATTTCAATATTTTATCATGTATTATATAAACATTTTTTCCTAGGTGTGCTTGCCAAAGAAAGAGAGAGACAGAGACAGAGAGAGAGAAGGTGAGAAATCATTCCTCAAAGGGGATGGCCACACCACAATCCTTTCTTCTCTATTCTCCTCTTGGGATTCTCGGTACGCACGCACACATGCCCAGCATGATTTTTAAACCATTGGACCCGGGACTCGAACCACAGTTGGCCATGTGGGAATTCACTGCCATCTGCTGGCCCCTATCATCTGTATTTTATAGGCAACATGACTAAGGCCCAGAGATGTAAAATGATGTGTTCGTGTTTCCAAAGATTAAGTTGTAAAAGCCAGAATTAAACTCATTTAACCTGACTCCACTGCAGCGTTGTTCCTCTCCATCAGCCCTTTATTTTAATTTCAACCAGGAACAAAGAAAGCAGGAAGACTCAAACTGGAAACTTCAGGAGATGTTTGGGAGATTGGAGCACCAGAGACTTCCCAGGGTCCCTGAAATGCCAGCACCGAAGCAGCTGATGGAGAACACTCACCTGCAAAGGAGACTCATCTTGAGGGGTCGCCGCACAGTCCCCACCTTTGGATGCCCTGAGCTACCTTCCTGCCAAGTCCAAACCCAGTTTTCCTTTGGGACCAGGGTGTTTGGATTTCTTTCTGAGGGCTCGTTCCTACTTTTCAGTAGATCAGGTGCAAACATCCTTAGTTTAAAAACAAAACAAAACAAAACACAATTCTAATATTGGCAGTCTACTGCTATACCCTGGATGGCTTTCTTTAAGTTAATTAAAAAAGAAGGAAAAAAAAAAGAGAGAGAGAGAAGAAGGAGGTGGCAGAGGAGGAGGAGATGGAGGAGATGGGGGAGATAGAGAAGGAGGAGAAGAAGGAGGAGGAGGAGATGGCCAGCCCCAGAGCACACTGGCGAAGCACTGTGCTTTGGGAGCTGGATCCCACATGGTTGACTGTGGTTTGAATTTCAGCCCCAGAGGCTTGAAAAACATGCTGGGCATGTGTGCATGAATCCTGAAAGTCCAGACAGGATGGAGAAATGGAGGAGAAGGGATTTGTGATGTGCTCACACCCAGTTGGGCTGTACTTTCTCTTTTTCTTTCTGGTAAGCACACACACCCTCTGGCAATAAAAACAAAGACAAGTTAAAAAAAAAAAAAGAGGGAGAAGGAAAGGTAAGTTGGGGGCTCGAAGGGGTTGGCAGGACTTGGCTCCAGCTGCAAATCAACTTCAGTTCCCAGAGGAACTTAAAAGAACTACCAGTGCCCACAATGGCTCTTCAGTGCAGCCTGTTTGCTCAGGACCCAGCCCACAACCTCCACAGCCCTGAAGGCAGCCTACATGTAAATGCCGCATTGTGCAGTGGTTTTCCAGTTCCTTCGGTGGCTTCAGTCTGGCTGTAGATGATTTGTGAGACGTGCTTCAGACTCATCCAGTTTGAACTTCGACATGGACTGTTATATGTTGCTTTTAAGGCTCATTTATTCATCTTTCTGTCCAACGAAACATAATCAAAGGCCTGCTATATGCTAGACACTGCAGTAGCCACCAGAGATTGAGAAAAACTAAAAACAACCCATGAAGGACACACAGTCACAATCCCAAGCAGAAGATGCTGAGACACATGGGATCCTTTGGCAAGTTCTTTTTTAAAAAAAAATTTTTTTTTAAGAATGATTCATTTTATTTTATTTATTTATTTATTTCAGCGGTTTTTGCTATAGGGCATGTGTGCTCGTCAGAAAGACACAGAGAGAGACAGAGAGATAGAAAGCAAGAAATCACTCCCCAGGGGGGATGGCCATGTCACAATCCCTTCTCCTCTATTCTCCTCTCGGGATCTTGGGCACGCACGCACACGCGCCCAGCGTGAGTTTAAGCCACCTGGTCCGGGACTTGACCGCGGTCGACTACGTGGGAGTCCAGCAACATAGTCATTACACTAACTGCTGGTCCCTCTTATTTTATTTATTTATTTAATCATTTTCATTTGACCAGAGAAAGACAGATTCACAGAGAGAAGGAAAGTGTAAAAGCAAGCCACCAGGTCTGGGACTTGAGCTCTTGTGGGCCATGTGGGAGTGTCCAGTGTCTTAAACAGCACACCACCTGCAGGACCCCAAGTCCTTTATTTTACTGTAGCATCACCATGACCCTTACTTCTCTTTTAGGTCTTTTCATGAGTTAACCTGACAGATCATGTGTGTAATTAATTAATCAAACATAGATTGAGGACCTACTACAAGCTATGTCTCTCTTTTTTTTAAAGATAGATTTTTGCTATAGACACATGTGCTCGCCAGAGAGAGACAGAGAGACAGAAAATAAGAAATCACACTCCATGGGGCATTACAACGCTGCAATCCCTTTTCCTCCATTCTCCTCTTGGGAGTTTAGCACATATGCACATGTACCAGGTGTGAGGTTTTTTTTTTTGTTTTTTTTTTGAAGAGGTTTTTGCTATAGGGCGTGTGTGCTTGCCTGAAAGACAGAGAGAGAGAGAGAGAGAGAGAGAGAAACAGAAAGCAAGAAATCACCCCCCCCAGGGGAGATAGCCACACTGCAATACCTTCTCCTGCATTCTCCTCTTGGGATCTTGGGCACACACACACGCCCAGCATGAGTTTAAACCACCGGGTCCGGGACTTGAACCACGGTCAACTACATAGGAGTCCAGTGATACAGCCATTACGCCAACTGCTGGTCCCCCAGCGTGAGTTTTAAGCCCCTGGGTCAGGGACTCAAACCATGATCAACTATATAAGAGTCCAGAGATGTAAACATTATGCTATCTGCTGGTCCCAAGCTATGAATTTCTCAAGACACTAGAGATAGAATTCAATTTTCTGATGACCAATCTTGGACCCTTCTATGATCTCTGTCTTCAAAGACATTCGGACAGATCTACAGAATAATAGTTTTATTAAAGAGCCATAACTACTGGGACCAAGTTCACAACTGAGTGGTTAAGGGAGACATATCCTACACGGCCACCTGTAGTTCAAATCCAGGTCCCACTGGCTTGAAAAACATGCCAGACGTGTGTGTACTCAAATCCTGACAGAATAGAGAAATGGAGGAGAAGAGATTCTGGCATAATCATGGTCTGTCAAAGGGTACTTTCTCTGGGGCCAGCAGGTGGCATGGTGGTTAAAGGCACTGGACTCCTACATGGCAAACCTCGGTTCAAGCCCCAGACCTGGCGACTTGCTTTCTCACTTTCCCTCTCTCTCTTTCTCTGTCTCTCTATAATCAAACTGAAAAATAATAAGAATAAATAAAGTTAAATAAAATAATTCTTTTTTTTAAAAAAAGGTACTTTTGGGGACCAGCAGGTGGCATGGTGGATAAAATGCTGTACACTGCCACATGGCTGACCACGGTTCAAGCCCCAGAACTGGTGGCTTGCTTTCTCACTTTCTCTCTTTCTCTCTCTCTGTGTCTGGTTAAATCAAGTTTAAAAAAAAAAAAAAGTGAACGAATGAGTAAAGTTAAATAAAATAATCCTTCTTTTAAAAAGTACTTTCTATTTCACACTCTATTTCTATTTCTCTCTCTCTAAAGAACACACATAACCTTTGGCAATTAAAAAAAATGAAAGAGCCACAATTACTGAGATAGGCAACTGTTCAGGGTACAATAGAAGGAAGATAGCAAGAGGGACTGGACTTAGTCTTGCAAGTGGATTTCAGATAAAACAATGCTATTCTGAGTCAAGAAGGATGAATAGGTGCTCAACTAGATGGACTGTGGGAGAGGAAATGTCCAAATGACATGGAAACTCACTCACTCACTCATTCATCGAAATTCGTTGAGTTCCTAGTACATGCCAGGCACTAGGTTGGCACTGTGGTAGATACTAATGATACAGGATGGTGGGACCTTGTCCCTACACCCCAGAAAACTTTTTCTTCAGAGAATGGGGTAGATCCATGAACATATAAACACAATACAGTGAGCTACGTTCTGTAGTCCCAAGGTACTCAAGAGGTTTCTTATTTCTTTCTCACAACTAAATATAGAGTGTCAACATCAGATTTTTCCTTCCTGTAATTTCACTCTAATTAATGGTAAGGTGTGCTCATGGGCACCTGAAAAGCACCATGATCTGAAGACATGAGTAGAGACTTTGGAATCAGACACTGTTGGACTCAAATCTCATTTTTGCCATTCTAGTTACATGACTTTGGGCAACTCACTTTACCCATGTGGGAGAAAGTCCTTCTTATCCACAGCCTGACTTAGAGGACGTTGTGAGGATTAGAGATAAAACATATAAAGTGTCTGGTGATCAGAGGTGATCAATAAAGGCCATTTCTTCTTAGGGAACCTATGACATTGTGAATCTGACTCTTCTCAGTGCCGAAGTAATACGTTAAATTTATTCAGGACAATCACTGTCCATTACATCAAAACTAGTTGATAAGGGGCCAGCAGATGGCATAATAGTTACGTCTATGGACTCCCATGTAGTCGACCATGGTTTGAGTCCCAGACCCGAAGGCCTGAATCTCATGCTGGGCATGTGTGTGTGTGCGTGCCCAAGATCACGAGAGGAGAATGGAGGAGAAGCGATTGTGGTATGGCCATCTCGCCCAGGGGGTCATTTCTCACTTTCTATTTCTCTGTCTCTCTCTGTCTATCCGGCAAGCATAGATGCCCTATAGGAAAATCTCTCTTAAAAAAAAAAAAGAAAAGAAAAAAAAACTAGTTAATAAGTAGCCTTCTGTCTCTTTGTGCTCAGGAAAAATCTGGGCTTACCAAGATATAAATATGCTAAAAACGGCTAACTAAAATTTAAAATCTCTAGTCATTATACCGAAGGATTTCACTTAATGATCTAGGCCATTAGAGTCTTGGGCCAGATTTTAGACAAAGATCCAACTTTGCCTACAATAGAGAGACCTAAAAGGACAACATAGATTATTCTCTGGAATATCTAGGAATTTGGGCATGGCCAGACTTCTTCATTTTAGAAAAATTGTTTAAGAGCATGTACACTTACCAGAGAGAGACAGAGACAGAGAAGGAGAAATCACCTCCCAGTGGGGGATGATCAAGCTGGAAGCCCTTTTCCATTTCTCCATCCTCTCTGGAGTTGGGGTATGCATGCATTTCTTCCTTCCTTCCTTTCTTTTTTTTCTTTTTTCTTTTTTTGGAGGGGTTTTTGCTATAGGGAGTGTGTGCTCACCAGAAAGACAGAGACAGACAGAAAGACGGAAAGTGAGAAATCACCCCCCAGGGGAGATGGCCATGCCACAGTCCCTTCTCCTACATTCTCCTCTCGGGATCTTGGGGACACACACACACGCACCTGGTGTGAGTTTAAGTCACTGGGTTTGGGACTCGAACCGCGGTCAACTACATGGGAGTCCAGTGACATAGCCAACTATTGGTCCTTAGGCTGTTACATTTCAACTGGCATGTGTAAACATGAGGTGAAACTATTGGTTTTCCTCTGACTAGTAACATAATTATTTAATAACAGACTTTTTGAAATTCACCATTCATTTTTGACAAGTGAGAGAGATGGAGGTGTCCTCGCAAGCTGAGCCTTTGTAAGAGCTTATGGTTCTCTATACCAGCAAGTATTAACCTAAAAAACTCCCTGCTATCCTCTCCGTTTCCCAGGAACACAGGCACTATCTCCCATGCAATTCACGCTTCTCTGAACACTGACAGCAAAGATCTGAGGCCAGAGCCTCAAAGCCTGGGATATTTTCAGGAGAACTGGGAAGTAGCCTAGAAATATTAAAGCAAAACCCAGGGAGATCCACCCGACCAGGGCGATGTGGGAGTTGCTCACATTCTAAGAGAAGGAGGCTCCTCCATGAGACAGGGTCACATGTGGAGGAACCAGGGTCAGTCAGGAGGCAGAAGGCAAGGAGGAGAAAGCACAGCTCAGAACTTTTATGGTGGCTTCTGAACCCCCTCACCTCCATTGTTCTCTTAGAATGCTGGCATGCACGTTTGTGTGCCCATGGGTTTGTTAAGCCACCAGGTCTGAGCCTTCAACTGCACAGTTGGCCACATGGGACCCAGTTGTCTTAACCACCCTGCCATTGGCTGCCCTCGTATTCATCTCTTATCGATAAAATATATATTCTTTGGGTGGTGGCTCTTAGTCAAACAGAGGGCTAGAATCAGATCCTGATGGCCAAAGCACAACACAAAGCGCTTAAGTCAGAGTCTTTGCAGGTGTTACCCAGGCTGCAGAAGTTCTGGAAGCTCCCCTAAGCTATGCATATTTCCATGATGTAGGACAGGAAGACCTTAGCTCACAATATGCAAATAATAAAACTCGGGGGTGTTTTAGGGGTCAGGGGTAGGTACTGTTGATGGCAATGGTGAAGAGTCACTCTTCTTAAATAAAACCATGGAGCAGGGGTTTCCTGTCGTGTGATGGTTACAAGGATGATGAAGGAAAGATTTCTTCCATCTGTGTTGAATGTGAAAGGCGCACCTTACCTATATATAGACATGCACAGAGAGAAAGGGACCCATGACAAGCTCCCCTGGGTTTCCACTGCCAATGAAACTCTCTCATCAGAGTCCTTTTTTTTTTTCAATTTTTCCAGAAAGCATATGTGCTTGCTGGGGGTGGAGAGAGGGGGAAGAGAGAAAGAAAATAAGAAAACAGCCCTTGGGGGAATGATCATTCCACAATCCCCTCTCCTCCTTCTGTCCCTCCCTTAAGAATTCTAGGTGTGTTTCTCAAGCCACATGGGTCCAGTACTGCAGCCTGTGGGATTCAGCCACCCTAACTACCATGCCATGGGCTGGCCCTAGAGTCTTTTAAACATGTCCCCTTTGATATTTTCCAGCTCCTCCAAATTATTGCAGATTCTGGCTGCACACCTGACTTCTTACTGGATGCAAGTAATTGATGACAACCCTAGAACATTGAGGGGTATTTTGCTGAAAACCTTGATGAAGGAAAGGTCAATGTCCCAGATCTATCATCCCTTGGTAGTCTCAAGCTTCATGACTAGGTCTTCTCCTGAACCTATGTTTTAGGGATGGTGGAAGGAGCAGTACCTTTAGCTGTGGAAAACAGTGTAGTCTAATACAAAGCCCATGGACTTGCGGGTCAGATTGGCCGATCATTTTGATTGGTTTGTCTTTACCTCATCGGTGAGAGAGGGATTCCCACCCTCAGGTCATGAGGTGGCTGAATACAGGACACTTGCACAAATGGTATCTACTGCAGCTTTTAAGGCTCATGTATTTTCAGCCCAAGGGAGGAGACACCAAATGCCATGCAGGGACACTCAGGGGATGCACTTGGGGACAGAGTTAGAAAGGAGAGGCTGTGGAAGGTAGGCTTTCTATTATAGGAATAAGGTGGGGTGACCCCTGGATCCCGTGGGAGGGTGTGATTGTTTAAATAATTCTTCAAAGGGCAGAGAGCTAAAGCCTGCCACTCAGGGATAAATAGAAACCATGCCTGGTCTTCTTGATAATGAGGGTCATTCGGCTAGGGGAACTTATCTTTGGGAGCAAAAGAGAAGGGGACTTGAGATTAGGCCTTTTGAGGCCCTTTTGATTTTAACAGATGTTATGACTCCGGGCAAACAATTTAAGCACCGAATTTCACACCCACATTTGTTAAATGAGGATCATAATACTAGACCAAAGGGTTCTTTTTATGATTAGAGATCCTAGCACACTGTAAATACAGTGCAGTGGCCATTTACATAACAGGTGTGTGGTTCATTCTCTTCATTTCTTGGGGGATACATTCAGGAAGGAAATCAGGTGACCTCCTAAATGTCCTTGTAAACGTGTCAATGACAAACTTCCTGGTAAACTTGTTAGCGGGAGAGGGCTTATCCTTGGAGTGCTTCCAGAAGGATGTACCTGGTTGTCTATAATTGGTTATGGTAAACAGACTTGTAATCTATGGATTGTTGGCAGGGATCCTTGGAAATATCACGTAAGCAATGTAATCATCTAAATACGTGATGGATATCTAATGGTTCAGACAGTTCCTTTCAGGTGTCATCTTTATACACATCCCTTAAAGGCCTTATGTGTTAATGAGCAGGCAATGCCAGGACACCAGATATCTAAGGAAAACCTGTAACATGATAGACAAAGATCTAACTAAAGAAGCAGGGCAAATAAGAACAATCTAGAAGAGACAAAGCAGGGACAAAAAACTTCAAAATCAATAACCTTACTTCCCTCCTGTAGATAAGAAGAGTTGGCTTGTCAGAAAAGTCACGACATTTTCTTTTCTTAGAATGATTTTAATTATTTAATTTAATTTTTAATTTGACCAGAGAGGGACAGAGTGAGAGACAGAGAGAGAGAGAAAGTAAGGTAGCAAGCTGCCAGGTCTGGGACTCAAACTATGGTCAGCCATGTGGGAGTTCATTGCCCCTACCTGCTGGACCCAAAGTCAACTCATTTTCTATTTAAAGTATTGGATGACACTGTGTAAAACTGGCATCATTTAACTATTCATGGAACTAACATATGTGCACAAGAAAAAAAAGTAAATTTAGAAGAACAGTCATTTGATCTAATTGAAAAGTCATGTCTTAGAGAATAATATGTAAATGGCCCTTCTGCACTGCACGTGTGAGCGCACTGTCTTCAAGCCATGTTCTTAAAATAACTGCCAACTTTGGAAATGGTTATTGATGCTTCTTCAGCAGATCCATGTAGTCTCATGTTTCTTAGGCTCTGAGATGGAGGGTAAATGCTGACAAATATTTTGGGTGATTTTATGTTCATTACTAACTATTCTGAGAAATTGAAATAGAGGACGTTTCCAATGTATGCATTTTCATTTTTCAGCTCAATGGTACAAGCAGGATTTATTGCAAACTCAAAAGGGCCACCGGACAATCAAATAAGGAACTAAATCGTTGTAGATTTACACCATCTGATAAATGATCATGCAACGTAGCGAGAGCATTCAAGCTACAAACTAACGGCTCTAGAACGGGGTTCATTAGTCTTGCTTGTCTGCACTCATTTCACATAAATCTGCTGATTATAGTTCTCGCACTTTCCGCTGGTCTCATGCATCTTACAGTTCACTGAAAACCGCCTGGCAGCTAAGTGGCTGGCAGGAGCTTTGGAGAGTCTTCCACCACCACAGAGACAATAAGGAGCGGGTTGTCCCTAGCTACTTGTGTCTAAGCACACTTGATTTATGTCACTTACCATTCTGTACACTGTCCTTGAAAGGGAGAAGTTGGTTATTTCGCACCAGAAGAAGATCAGAGAATATGAAATGGGTCTTTGGTTATCATTCATCTTTAATCACGTTTTCAAAGGACAATGCCATGTGGATCTTTTCATTTATTTTTTTAAAGGTTTTTGCCATAGGGTGTGTGTGCTTACCAGAGAGAGACAGCGAGAGCAAAAGTGAGAAATCACCCCCTAGGGTGGATGGGTGGTCACGCTGTAGTCCTTTCTCCTTCATTCTCCTTTTGGGATTTTGGTCATGCATGTACATGCACCCGCTGTGATTTTCAAGCCTCCAGGTTCAGGATTTGAACCATAGTTGGCTATGTGGGAGTCCAGTGCCTTAGCCACCATGCCACCTGCTGGCCCCCCTGCATATGCATCTTACATACCTCTGTACAGAGAACATGCAGAAACTAGAAGTGCAACATGGGGAACTACCATATGGCTTATGTTAATTCTGTTGTTAGTATTTATTTAAAACACTAAAAAATTTAGCTCGAATATGAAATCAAATAGGATGCTGGGCAACAGGAGTAAACAAGAAGCCCAAACCAGGATATTTGGTCATTTGATGTTTTCTTTCTTGTCCTTCAGAGCAAAAGTCAGAAGAGTTTGGAAAATATTAGTTACTTATTGGGAACCAGCAGTTAGCATAATGGCTATGTGGCTGGACTCCCACGTAGTCGACCATGGTTCACGTCCCAGACCCGGTGGCTTAAAACTCACGCCGGGCGCGTGTGCGTGCATGCTCAAGATCCCGAGAGGAGAATGGAGGAGAAGGGATTGCGGCGTGACCATCCCCCCTGGGGGGTGATTTCTCGCTTTCTGTCTCTATGTCTCTCTCTCTCTGGCGAGCGCACGCACCCTATAGCGAAAACCACTCCAAAAAAAAAATATATATATATATATATCAGTTACTTATCATTATTTTAACAGACATTGATTCCAATTGTAGCTGTTCTTCCAGGGTTGCTGTCTATACCAGAATAAATCTCACGGCCTCTGGGACCCGTTATCAATTAAGATTCAGTAAATGTTTTCTTTTTAATCCCATCGACAAGAATAATTTACAAGTAGTTTGCTCTTACCTAGCAAGGGTGTCAGCATACTTTCCAGTTGTCTTATCTCAGAGCTTTTATCTAGGGACAAATTAATACCCAGGGTTACCACCATGAATAAAAACATACAGTGTTTTGGGGACCATTTACAATGTCGAAAGTCATAAGGCTTACAGTTCTGAAAACAGTCCATAGCAAAAGGGGCTTCTGAACTCTCCAAGCTGTAGTTCAAACCACCTTGCCACTTTGGCCTCAAGTTAGACACACAATACTTTGTTTTAATGAATTAATTTACTTTACGTTCTTTCACTGAACATCACTGCAGCATACAAAATGCAATTTCCCATCCAGAATACACTGTAAAGTGGCTTGATCATACATATTATCGTCAACAAATAATTTTCCATTGAGTCTGCGGCAGGTAAGGATGACTTATGAAGCACTCGGGCGAACCAAACAGAATTGCGGGGCAGATTCTTAGCAGTTTAGCTTGCTATTAGATACTTAGAGAGATGGACTGCTTGACCCCAAGACACCAGGCAAGTATGAGATTTTAGTTGGTCTCACAAATGGGGTACTTTGACTCAAGAAGTAGAATTCCCTTATTTTTTTTCTTTACCTTTAAAAAAAATTACTAAAGGGTGCATGTACTCATCAGAAAAAGACAGTAATAGCCAGCAGGTAGAATGGAGGTTAAGGTGCCTGACCCCACATAGCTGACTTTGTGGTTCGAGTCCTGGACCAGGCAGGTTGAAAATCACTTGGGCATGTGTGCACGTGTGCCTAAAATTCCGAGAGATACAGGGTGGGGAAAAGACTGCAGTATGGCCATTTCCCCCCAGGGGATGATTTCTCACTTTCTTTCTCTCTCTTTCTGATGAAAAAAAAAATACAGATTTCAAGCATACAGTTCGAAGTTTGACAAACATGGATGTTCATGAGAGCATCATCCCACCAAGATATACTTCTAAAGCTCGCTTGTGTTCCCACTCCCTCAAAGGCAACCATGGGGTTGATGGTTTCCACATAGGTTCATTTTGCCCCTCTTTGAACTTCCTAAATGAAATCATACCATGTGAACCCTTTTGAGTAAAGTTTCTTTCACTCTGTATAATGTTTTTGATATTCATCCATTTTGCTGAGTAGTTCGCTCTGAAGTTCAACCCTTCTTCTGTTGGATAAGATTCCACTGTGTGAATATGATGCAGTTTGTTTTCCTTTTCATTCATGGATGACATTTTAATTGCTTCCAGTTTTTTACTATTATGAATAAAGTTGTTACGAACACTGGTGTATAAATATTTTGTGGACCTAAGTCTTCACTTCTTTTGGATATATACCAGGGAGAGAAATTTCTGAGCCATAGACAGAAATTTTATTGAAGCAAACAGTTTTCTTTTTTATTAGTATTTTATTTAACCTTATGTATTTATTATAATTTGATGAGAGAGAAAGTGAGAAAGCAAGCTGCCAGATCCAGGACTCGAACCACAGTCAATAATGTGGGAGTACAGCACCCTTAACCACCATGCCACCTACCAACCCTGAAACCAAATAGTTTTCTAAATCAGTAGAATCAACTGAACTTTTAGAACATACCCTATCCCCAAATTAGAGTAGGCCAAGGCAGATCTGGGAAAAGAGAATCTTTCAAATGTCATTAGGAGGGCCAGCTTGGTGGCACAGTGGTAATGAGATGTCGGGTTCATATGGAAGACCTCAAGACCACAGGTTCAGTTCCTGGGGCAAGCATTTGGTTGGGTTGGGAAGGCTGAGAGTAGGGATCTCAACGATGTGACCCTGTTGAGGGTGCTTGTCTTTCTCTCTCTGTTGTCTTTCACTCTCATGAAAGAAATAAACTTAAAATTTAAAAATGTCAGTAAGTATTCATATCCAACTGGCAGTTCTAAAAGTATTACTAGCACAGCTCTTGAGTGGATCAGCTGGTAACTCCTACAAGTGCCTTCTGACCCCCTTCTTTCTATTCAGCACTAAGCAGGCTTTAAAAAATGTCCTTTCTGGGGACCAGAAGTTAGCGTAATGGCTATGTCGCTGGACTCCCATGTAGTTGACCATGGTTCACTTCCCGGCCCAGTGGCTTAAAACTCACGCTGCAAGCGTGCCCAAGATCCCTGGAGGAGAATGGAGGAGAAGGGATTGCCTTGTGGCCATCCCCCCTGGGGAGTGAGTTCTCACTTTTTGTCTCGCTGTCTGGCAAGAGCGCATGCGTCCTATAGCAAAAACTTCTAAAAAAAAAAAACAAAAAAAAACAAAAAAAAAACAAAAAAAACCAGTCCTCTCTGTCCAAACAGTGAAGTCTCCTTAGATTACCAGCTACCTGTTAGATGGGCCGCAGCTAAGTACATTCTTTTACACTTCTACGTGAATGAATGATTGTCAGGTCTGGCTGCACTTACCCTGACATGTTTGTATTTTACATGAATGTTTAATGACCCGAAGTAATTTGTCACCAACAGTAGCCTTGTAGCTGATGGGAAGGAAGGAGGAGACAAGGTATCTCTTCAGAGCACTTGAAAAGGCTGTGAGTTGCGAATGATACCCCTGTATCAGTTGCCGGTTCAAATCCCAGTTCTCCTTGTGAAAAGCAAGCACATGTGTTCAATGCTGTATCCTCGTTCATTAAATAGAGGCAAGCATCTGTGCTTTTACACCAGTCGCTGGTTTGGTCTGGGAGTGTGTTTTATTTCATTGTATTTTCCGGATAGGTGGTAGCCTCATTCAGGTTTCTGCATGGGGGCAAGCACGTCGTGGGCTATCAATCGACGTCTGCTGGTGGGCCCACGAACACAGAGGGGATGTGTAGATGGTGGAACGCCGCAGGGACAACCCTGGTCCTGGTTCCTCCACCTACCGAGACAGCAAACGCGCCTTCCTCCACTGAGCAATGCTGATGCCCCGGAGGGCGGGAGAGGGAACCAGGGCAGGGCGGGCACCCTGGGATGAGTGTGGATGCCCAGACCAAGCGGAAAGAATCCGCCTCGAAGGCCTTCTGGGGGTGGAGGAGCCCTGAGCAGGGAGGCGAGTGACAACCCCACCGGGGCTCTGGGCGTTCTTGGAGAAACGTCACCAGAAAAGTGAAGGAAGCGTCCCTGAAGTGGCCCTTTTCTGCGTGACTTTCAAGCTCCTCTTTTAGGAAAGGAATCTCGCTATTCCGTGCGTTTCCCTCCCTGGAGCGAGGATGGTTAGATCTCATTTTTGGGGGGAGGGATTCCTCCTTTAAAGGAGGCGCCCATCGGAAGATCAAAGGACAGAGGACTGAGTGGAGCACCAGCGTTTTAACGGTCCTGTCGGCGGGTTCCCTGCAGCCGGCTCCGCTCTCCCCGCCTCCCCGCGACCTCGCCCTCCGCCCGGGAGGCGCTCGCCCAGCTCCGGGTCCGGCGCAGCCCCTTTTGGCACCGAGGCTTCCAGGTGCCCAGCGCGAAGGCGGAGCCCGGTTTCAGCCGCCTCCTCGGCGCCACGGAGAAGACCCTCGGGACTCCGCGGCCCCAGCGCTCGGGCTCCGGCGTCCCAGGCCGCCCCCAGCTGTCCGCGCTCCTCCCTCCGGGCGCCGGGCGCGAAGCCTCGGACCGGCGAGCAGAGCGCCGCGCGCCGCGCTGGGAGGCGC
>NW_006210004.1:264086-266438 GCF_000334495.1 Tupaia belangeri chinensis | reverse complement strand
CCTCCTGCCGCGCCCCGCGGTGCGCGCGGACGGTGAGTGTCGGGGGGCGGCGGGGCTGGGGTGGCGCGTGGGGTCCGGGCGAGGAAGGCGGAGACCGCCGGGCAGCACCGTCAGTCCCGCGGGGCAGACGCCAGCCCAGGGACCAGGCGAGCGGCAGGCCAGCGACTCAGCATCCCTTGTCGGGCCCACCCCGTCTCCGGGTGCCGGGACCCTCCCTTAGCAGCCAGGAAGCCTGTGCCTCGACCCTGCGGTCCGCCGCAGCCTCTCCGAGGAAGCCCTTTACAGTGAAATCACGTCTAGGGGGACCCTCGAATCCCCTCTGCTGAGATGTGATTTTCCACCCTCTCAATGTCTCATCCTCTATTGAACGTGCTCCTGCCCACGAGGCGGGTGGTTAGAACACGCCCTCGACCCAGAGACCTGAAAGGTGGGTGGAGATGAGCGAGGCAGAGGGAGAAGAGTCCGGGGGAGAGGAACTAGCACGTGCGTGGCGAGAACACGGGCACCATGGACGACAAAGTGGCTGGATCTGAGCGAGCTCGTGGGAATGTCTGGAGACGGGATGCAGAAGCAGGTAGGGGCCGCGTACTGCAGGCCTCGGAGGACGTGCACGCTTTGATTTGTCATTTAGCAGGGTCAGATCCGCTTGGAAAAGCGAATTCAGCTGGGTTTTGATTTGGGAACGCAATCCAGTTGGTTTGATGTAGGAGGGTCTGAAGGCAACAGGCTTCAAAAGCCAGCCGTTCTCAGACCCAAGAGGCGTTGCTGGTGAACCCACGCTCAGGATCAATTAGATTGACAGAGGAGACCCCTCAGCGGATGTAGGGTACTTCCTATATCTTGAAAGGTCCTTCTTATTTAGCAAATGCGTTGGGAAACGAGAAGACAGGACAGAAAGAAGCGTGATGGATAGCAAAAAGAGACAGTCAAGAAAGAAAAAAAACTCCAGATGGTAAAGAGGTTATTTAGTGTTCTCTGTTAAGTGCAGGCTTGAAAGGTTCTTTGCCCCTAATGAAGGATAACTGTTTTTTTTTTTTTTTTTGCTTCATGTCCTCAGAGAAAGTGTTAGAGACAAAACCTTTTTAACTTTGAAAGCTACTAGTGACAGCTGTTCATTTTTTATATTCAGATACAGTTTACATTTACCTTTTAAAAATGTACAATTCCGCGGGCTTTTGTATATTACGTTGTGCAAACCATGGCTGCGCATCTTATTCTAGAACATTTATTTCTCTTACCCCCAAGAGGAACCCCGTACCTATCAGTAGCCAGTCTGTGGTTCTTTATTATAGCCATTTTTGCCTGACATGGAGTCACTGAAAATTAAGCTGACTTTAAAGAAGGCATAAATGGGAGCGTGTATTAACTTTCGAACGAAGTATATTATTGGACCAATTCTAATCCCTCTTAAAGAAATGTCTTTGCCATTGTGCATTTCCTTCGCCCCATTATAACTGCTTAAGCAGAATGCCGCATGGATAAGGCTCAATATTTTGTGCCTATCTGGCTTGATGAGGTTCATAGAAAATCGAAGAAAGAAATGTCATTGGACAAAGAGAAAGTAAGGGCAACAGAGCACAGTTTCCTTGTCACAGTTTACCAGAAATATTCTCTTTTCTCTCTACTCCTAACTTTTCTTCTCTCCTCTTTTCCAATGGAAAATCAGTGGCGCATTTCCTTTCAAGAACTCCATCTGCTGAGCTCTAACCTTAATGATAAAGAATTGAAGCATTATAAGCTATATTATGATTTTTTTTTTACTTAATGCCTAACTACTGTCTACATTTAATTATTTGAGTAATGGGAAGAGAAAGAAGAAATGTTTGGCTAAACTCTGATGCAATATAGATACGTGAAGAGAGAGATTTGGAAAGAAATTTCCTAAAATATAAGTCAATGAGAAAAATTCAAGTGAAAACCCTTTAGTTTACATTTGACTAAGTAGACATGCATCTCGTACACAATGCAGACCTGATATTGTGCTTTTGAAATGGAAGAACCTTCGCATGAACTGGCCGTAAATAAGCTATGCGTAGGTAATGATTACAGGGAAGGAGTCATTCATTCAACAGATATTGATTGAGATCTACCATCTACCATGTGCTGCTCTTGATAATGAGAATAAAATGATAAAATTTCTATCAGGGAGCTTAAATCCAAAGGAGGACAAAGTCATGAAGCCAATCATTTTATGAATGAAATGTGAAATTCAAGTTTAAGAATTGGTAAGATTACAGGGCAGAAGGAGCTTTAAGGACATAATACTAGGAGATTTTGACTATACGGGAGGATCTGAAAGATTAACAAGAATCAACTAGGCAGGAAGAGTTTTCTGGGAAGAGAGCAGCGTGT
>NW_006210004.1:244548-264052 GCF_000334495.1 Tupaia belangeri chinensis | reverse complement strand
GGGCACTTGATAAGAGACAGGATGGCTGGAGTCAAGAATAAAAGGCAAAGAGTCTGGCAGGTGCGTGGTGGGTAAGGGTGTTGGACTCCCACATGGCAGATGGGAGTTCGAGTCTCAGACCTGGGAGCTTGCTTTCTCGCTTTCCCTCTCTCACTCTCGCTCTGCCCCTCTCTGATCAAATTAAAATAGGCAAATAAATAAATAAAGTTAAATAAAATAGTTTCTTAAGAAAAAGAGGGCGAGGCAAAAGTGGTTTGAGATGATGCTAGAGAAACTGGTAGGAGCATGATGTGTGGCCTCATAGGTCAAGTTTTGTCTTCCCGAGAAAGAGGGAAGAAAGCTATCAAATGATTTCTAGCAGCAGAGTGACTGATCAGATGGCGTTTTGTAAAGATTATCCTGATTATGATGTAAGGAGAATGAATGGGATAAGGGCAAGGTGAGATGTAGAAAGACCAGATAGGATGCTATTTGAGTTGCCCAGGTGAGAGATGGGAGTAGAGGGAGTGAATGCAAAAGATCCAGGCTAAAGAAAAAAGAAATGTGTCATTGGTATAAAAATGTTCTTTTATATCATTGTATGTGGGTGGGATCCCAGAGAAAATTTTTACAGTGAGAACAGAGACCTAGAACTGAGCCTGGAAAGGGAAACAGGTTTAGTATTACTGAATCTATGTTTTGCCTTTTTTTTTTTTTTTGTCTCTTTTGAGAGGTTTTTGCTATAGGGCATGTGTGCTCGCCAGAAAGACAGAGACAGAAAGCAAGAAATCACCACTCCCCCCTGGGGGATAACCACACTGCAATCCCTTCTCCTCCATTCTCCTCTCAGGATCTTGGGCATGCACGCACACACACCTGGCGTGAGTTTAAGCCACCGGTTGGGACTTGAACGTGGTCGACTACATGGGAGTCTAGCAACGTAGCCATCATGCCATCTGCTGGTCCCTCAGGGTTAGAATAGTTTCTAAAGTGAATTGGAAATTTGTTCCCTCTCTTATTCTCTGAAAGTGTTTCTGTAAGGTGAGATTGTTTTGATAGTGAAGCCGTGTGTATTTTTCTTATGGGAAGATTTTAAGTAGTAAATTAATTTCACAAAAGACTATTTGGATTTTAAAATTCACTTTGTGTCAGTTTTGCTTTTTAAGAAATTTGTTTATGTTATCTAAATTGTCAAATGTGCTGGGATATAATGTGATGATCTTTCCATTTCGACGTCTATTAGATCTGTAGGGATGTCCCCTTTCACTTTTTCCCCCTCTACCTTCAGGAAAGCGAGAAATCACCCCCCAGGGGGGGTGGTCACGCCGCAATCCCTTCTCCTCCATTCTCCTCTTGGGATCTTGGGCACGTACGCACACGCGCCCGGCGTGAG
Organism: Tupaia belangeri chinensis; assembly: GCF_000334495.1. Classification (NCBI taxonomy): domain Eukaryota; kingdom Metazoa; phylum Chordata; class Mammalia; order Scandentia; family Tupaiidae; genus Tupaia; species Tupaia belangeri. The sequence continues at coordinate 262,680 of NW_006210004.1, read as the reverse complement.
TTTTAAGCCACCGGGTCCTGGACGCGAACCACGGTCGACTACGTGGGAGTCCAGCGACATAGCCATTACGCTAACTGCTGGTTCCCTCCTCTTTCATTCTTAACACTAATAAATTTGTATTTTATTTTTGTCCTGTTAGTTTTACTAGTAGCTTATTAATTTTTTTTAAAAAGTCGATTTTTGCTTTATTTTATCTATTGTATATCTGCTTTTCATTTCATTGACTTTTGCTATGTCATTATTTTTTTCTACTTCTTCAGAAGCTTTGATGTCTGTGTGTGTGTGTGTTTTACTTTTTTTTTTTTGGAGAGGTTTTTGCTATAGGGCACGTGCGCTCGCCAGACAGACAGAGAGAGACAGAGAGACAGAAAACAAGAAATCACCCCCCGGGGGGATGGTCACGCCGCAATCCCTTCTCCTCCATTCTCCTCTCAGGATCTTGGGCACGCACGCACACGCGCCCGGCGTGAGTTTTAAGCCACCAGGTCTGGGACGCAAACCGCGGTCGACTACGTGGGAGTCCAGCGACATAGCCATTACGCTAACTGCTGGTTCCCTGTGTTTTACTTTTTTGAGATGGAAACTTAGATTATTGATTTTCAACCCAACTTATTTTGTTAAATGAGCCTTCTAGGTTACAAATTTTCCCTAAATACTACTTTAGTTTCTCCACAAGTTCTTCTCCCTTCGGTTAACATTTTAAAATGTCAGTTGTGGTTTCTTTTTTGAACACATGATTTATGTAGAAGGATATTTTGAAATCTTCACACGCAAGGATTTCCCAGTTAATACTTTGTTATTGAGAGGCAATATAACGCAATGATTAAAAGCACAGACTAAGGTCAGTCTGCCTGGTTTTATGCTTCAGCTGTGTGATCTTGGACAAGGATTAATACTACGCCTTGACTACAACATGGCAGTGAGTGCTGGGTAGTGCTACAACACTAAAACGTGACACTCTGCAAGACTGACTGCTATGAGGAAGCTACTGGTTCAGTCTGGAGAACTCTGAGGCTGCCAGGTACACATGTACCCATGATCCAGGCTGGCTGGAGCTGGGGGTGATCACAGCATCAATACCCTGGCAGAAGTATCTTTTGTTTTCTCTTTTCCATGAAATAAATAAACTTGAGGCCAGCAGGGGGCGTGGTGGTTGAGGCGCTGGACTCACACACATGGCTGACCACCGTTTGAGTCCTGGACCTGGCAGCTTTCTCTCTCTCTCTCTCTTTCTGGTAAGCATGCAAATTAATAATAATAATAATGACGATAAATACAATTAAATAATTCTAATAAAAACAAACTTAAAATAATTAGAAAATGGGGATCATGATTAATACCTATATCACTGAGTTGTAAGGATTAATATAATGAATATTTGTAATGCCATTTGAATAATAACTGGCCCATAGTTACCCTAGAAAAGTGGTACATGAAAGAACTGATGTTAGCTTGTTTGAGTTGTGGTCTGAAAAACACGCTTTAGATGTTATTGGTGTTTTGAGAGTTTTTTTTTGGGGGGGGGAGAGATTTTCACTGTAGGGCGCGTGCGCTCGCCAGACAGACAGAGAGAGACATAGAGACAGAAAGCAAAAAATCACCCCCCAGGGGGGATGGCCACGCCGCAATCCCTTCTCCTCCATTCTCCTCTCGGGATCTTGGGCATGCACGCACACGTGCCTGGCGTGAGTTTTAAGCCACCAGGTCTGAGACACGAACTGCGGTCAGCTATGTGGGAGTCCAGCGACATAGCCATTATGCTAACTGCTGGTTCCCCCTTTTTAATTTTTAAAAATCAATTACTGAGGGGGATAGTAGTTAAAATTTTCCTTAAATATTGACATTTTTATTTCTCCTTGTAGCTTTGTTGATATTGCCATTTTAGAGTCAAATGCAGGAGCACCAGTTACCTACAGATAGGATTATTTTGAAGAGTTTTTGCATTTTATTATAACTTTTGGTTCCATCGTTGGACATTATTATACCTATTATAATAATTTTGCAAGTAGATCATGGTTAAGTGTTTTGTTCTGATAATATCAATATAAAATGAAAATTTTACTGCCAGATGAAGATGGGTTTTCCTCCCCTGCCTTTACCTTGAAACTGACAGGAGCACCCAAGGTGCTGTGTCCCCCTCAGGAGTGCCCCCTCCTGCATCCTAATTTTCTTTTTTTTAAATATTTTTTTCTTTTTTTAAGATTTATTTTAGTTTTATTTATTCATTCATTTATTTTAATTTACCAGAGAGAGAGGGAGAAAGTGAGAAAGCAAGCCACCAGGTCTGGGACTAGAACCATCGTAGGCCATGTGGGAATGCCCAGCACCCTAACCACCATGCCACCTGCTGGCCCCCCTGCCCCCTAATTTTCTTACCTGCATTCTCTTTTGCTTCTCAGCCTGGGCTTCCTCCTCTGCCTGAATGCGTGTTCCCATTTCCCCATCTGTCACACATTCTTTGGCACCTGCCCCAAGCACAATGATATGCTTCAGGAAGCCAAGGTGTATTAGACATGGGGTCCACTGTCTTGTCCGGTAGGAGAAACGACACAGAAAACCCAAATGAATTCACCGTACGAAGGAACAGAGAGATTAGCAACCTGCTGACCGAGGGGTTGCTCTAAGGCTGAGGGAGGCAGAAGAAAGCAGAACCGAGGCCCGAATTGGTGCCTTGGACACCACGTGACTCAAGAGGCCCTCAGATACTGAACCTTGTCATGTGGAGCTCGTAAAACACCTTTTTTGTTATTTAAGTTTATTTATTAATTCCATGACCAAGACAGAGACAGACAGACAGACAGACAGTACTTTCTACAGGGTCTTGATACCAAGATCACCCCTAGCTCCAGCCAACTCCAGATCATGGGCACATGTGAACCTGGCACTCTCAGGGAGGTCTCCAGACATGAAAGCAGAACCTTCCTGGTGGGTCATCCTCACAGAGCATTGAGTTTTACCACCGTCTGGCCTCTATGAAACATCTCTTTTTTTTAAATAATTATTTTATTTATTCACTTATTTATTTCATTTTACCAGACACACACACACACACAGAAAGTGAGAAAGGAAGCCACCAGATCCAAGACTCAAACTATGGTCGGCCATGTGGGAGCGTCCAGTGCCTTAATCACCACGCCATTTGCTGGTCCCTGTAAAATACCTTTTTAAAGGGACAACTTGAATGGTTTATCTTGATAACATGCCAGAGCAGATGGTTCCTTTTTTTGCTTGCGTTAGAGAAGACAGGAGCAAAAAGTGGATGGAAACACCAGTGTCGTTGTCATCACCTGCTCCCAGGGAGGTGGGCAACGGGGTGCTTGCTGCACTTGGGTCTTTAGGCGAATAGGAAGCTACAGTTCTCACAGTTGTCTGCTGAGATATTTGAAATGCCCGTGGGTCCCAGAGTCCACCTGTTTGTGCTTGTCCCACACAGGCAAGCTCTTCGTGCTGGAGTCCCAGAATGGCTCTCAGGGCCTGGAACTGGAGGCAGCTCGACTTTCCTGCAAGAGCAGAGGAGCTCACCTGGTAGCTGTGGAGGAGCTGCGGAGGGTGGTCCAGGATTGCTCTTTGGCGGTGTGCACCACAGGCTGGCTGGCCGATGGCACCATCGGGTAAGTTGGGTGGGCTGGGAGGAGCTCTGTCTGACTCACCCCAGCTGACTCCCCACGGCTTCTGTGGCGCTCAACGATTATTCTGTTGGGGCACCAGGACAGGCAGAGTGGAGCAGGTAGTGATTTCTGGGACATTTCTTGTTCTGAGTTCTCATGGAAAAGCATTTTTCTGGAGTTCTATCACAGCCTTTTAGTCCCATGTGGTATTTAACATTTTTGTCTTAAGTGACAAAAATAATGTAGGCTTGTTGCAAAAAACTGTGAAATAATAGATCCATAGACATTACAAAGTGGGTTTCTTCTTCCCACCTGAGAGGTAATCACTATGACATTCTTTATCGTACTCGTTTGTGAAATTTCTATTTTTAAAATTTTGCTAGAGGGTGCATTGGCTCACCAGAGAGAGACATACAGAAAGAGAGGGAGAGAAAGTGAAAAATCACCCCTCACAGGGGATGGCTGCACCACAGTCTCTTCTCCGTTCTTCTTTCGAGATTTCAGACACACGTGCATGTGCCCCCGGTGTGATTTTCAAGCCGCCAGATCCGGGCCTTGAACTGCACAGTTGGTCATGTGGAGTCCAGCTACCTGAACCACCACACTAGTGACTGACTTGCTTTATCCCCCTTTTCATATGGATAGTCACTTACATATATATGGATGCAGATATCCATGCAACTCTGAAGTTAGGTTGGAAAAATCCATTGCAACTTCCACCTGGATTTCTGGGGACACTCACTGTGGTAGCCTTGCGATGCCACATGAAATCTGACCATGCTGAGCTGGCCTTGCTGTGAGGAAGACCAAGGCCATGTAGAGATGTCTCCTAAAGGGGCTCTTGCTGATGGCCCCAACCAATGTCCTAGCCAGGAGCCAGCATGAACTCCCAGAATGTGGCTGAAGATGCCTCCAGGCGATTCTCCCTCCTACCTGTTAAGTTATCACAGCCTGTGAGTCTTCCAAGTTCAGGCTCTGGACATTCTCAAGCAGAGAAAAGCCATCCCCACCATTCCCTGTCAAGTTCCTGACCCGTGCAATCCTTTAGGAAAGTAATTCTTATGACCAACGAGGAGAAAGCTTCCCAGTGGTGCTTCCCTGCTTCTTCATTCAGTTGTACTCAGAGAAGGCCAGAGCCATTCCACTTTCCCTTCATGCCACAGAAGTGAGAAAAAAACAGACCAGGCTCCAAGAACTACTTTGGGAGGTGATGACCCTAAAGATGTCTGGTTGGCAGGTGACCATGGAAAAGACACACAGCCACGCTGACTCACATCTCCAGTGGAAGCAGCAGTCGTGCCATGGTCAACTGAGGCCACATCCAGAGCTTCTCAGTGAAGATGGAACTGTGGTCCTGTCTGACTCCACGCTCCTGAGCGGACAAGATACGTCCCCCTCCAACGCACATTTCCTTACTGTAGTCACATAGGAAGGTTCTTCATAACACTGTTGCTATGATTTCATCCGATAACCAAAATATTCAGGGATTTTTAGGCATGCACACACAAGTGTCCAGCATAATTTCAAGTCACCAGATCTTGGACTCGAACCACAGTTGGCCGTGTGGGAGTCCCGTGCTGTAACCACTATGCCACCTGTTGGCCCGTCACATGGGTTTTTAAAAATTCAACTATTTGCTAATTATAAAAGATACCTCTGGTCCCATAGTGCAGTGGTTGAGTGCTGTGCATAGAAAGTGGATCCCACGTGGCTAACCGAGGCTTAAATCCTCAGGCTGGTGGCATGAAAAACATACCAGGCATGTGTGTGTCTGTGCCCCAAATCCTGACAGGATGGAGTAATGGAGGAAAAAGTATTGTGGCATGACCGCATTTCATTGGAGGGTGGTTTCTCTCTCTCTCTCTCACACACACACACACACACACACACACCCTGGCAATTAAAAAAAAAAAAAAAAAAGATACCCCTAAATAATCATGGGGCGAAAAACAAATTAGAATGGGAATTAGCATATATTTAGAACAGAATGATATTAAAATAGAATAACTAAACTCAAGGGGATACTGCTAAAGCTATACCTAGAGAGAAACCTAAAGCATTAAATATTTGTGTTCAAAAAGGAAAAAAGCTGGAAAGTTCAGGAACTAATGATATACCTTAGGAAATTTGAAAAAGGACCGCAAAATGAGAGGAAAAAGAAAAGAGGAGAATTTTATTCAATTAAAAACAAACATAAAGGGGCCAGCAGGTGGTGTGGTGGTTAAGGGCACTGGACTCCTACATGGTCGACCACGGTTCAAGTCCTGGACCTGGCGGCTTGCTTTATCACTTTCTCTCTCTCTCTGTGTTCCTATCTGGTCAAATTAAAATAAATAAATAAATAAATTTAAATAAAATAATTTTTATTAAAAAAAATCACTGGGAGGAGAAAACATGTACTAGAAGAAATCAACAATGACTCTGATGTGAATTGATACCTATGACTTCAATGCACGCATCACCTGTCTTCTTGAATTTGTTTGGGGAGAATGTTCCCATATTGATGCTTTCAGTCAAAGCTTATAAATCACAAAAACCGGTGCTGATTTAGAGTTGATAGTAGAAGAAAAACTGTTCTTTCCTATCTTTGTTTCAACCTGGAGAAGTTCTCCTAACCTAGTGTCTTCTTTTTCTGTTTCAGGACAACCGTGTGTGGCAAAGGGAGTGGTGAACAGCAAATCATGAGAGCCGTTGATGTGAGAATTGAGAATAATCCAGTTCCTGGTGGCACGTACAATGCCCTTTGTATTAAAGATGAAGGTCAGTGCCAGAGTCTTTGTAAAAGTCCTGGAGCTTTGCTTTTAAGGATTACTGTCCTAGGTTGGGTTCTCTGGAAGAAGACTTTGAGATGAAGATGCACTGAACATGATTTATCAGAAAGTCCTCCAAAGAAAATCTAATAGGACAGTGGAAGAGTGGACAGGGAAGGGTAGGAGGCTAAGCAGTGAGGCAAGAGTAAGAAAAGTCCACAGTGGTGGTGAGGTGGGGGTGGGGGATAACTTTGGCTCAGTCCCTGATGGAATCTCTGGCATAGTGTACATCATCAATTTTCCTCATTGGGATGAGGGAGCTGGGGTATTTATACCAGTGTCTGTGAGTTAACTACCAATGGGCTCGAGATGTAACTTCCTGGGTTCTCCTGGGTTTTTTATGAGCATGGGCACAGGCAGAAGTTTCTAGAAGCGTGAGTGCTCACCCAACAAGTAGAGGTGCCAACCAGAAGCCCCTGGGTGTGAGGATGGTAAAGGGAATCCAGAGAGTAAGAGCAGAGCCCTGGCAGCTTCTGCTACCGTCACTGAGGCTCACAGTTTGCCCCTCAGTCTCTCTTGAGAGTGATCAACACAGTAAAAAGAAAAACTAAAAGTTATTTTTTCCAAAAAGGAAATTCATAAGATTTAGGAAACAGCTCGTAGGAAGGAAAATTCAACTTCCTCCTGGGAAATGAGCTGCATAATGGGGAGAAAACCAAAAAGAAGTCTCGAGGGCAGCATTTCATGTGCACCAAAATAAGTGCACCTTCATTATCAGAAACACATGCCGTTGGAGCTGGCTTCTTGCTCGGCAGTCACAGGCATCAACACAGGTTCTGCTTGGCTACACCCTGGGCTCGTCTGGGAAGTATTAAAAAATACCGGTGCCTGGGTGCTAGCTTTGGAGATTCTGATTTAAATGTTCTGGGCATTGGGTTTTTTTTTTAAAGCTCCCCAGTGCTTTTCATATACAGCCTATGTTGAGAACTTCATCTATAATGCAGAGTTTCCCACTCCTGTTGCTGAGAAATACCATATGAACTTGTGAAAAATGCAAATCCTTAGACTGTGCCCCAGAGGCACCCAATCCTTAACTCCAGAGAGAAGGGGTCAGAGTTGATAAATCTAAGAGCCATAGTGAACCTGGCAGACGCTCGTTAGGTGTTAATGAAGGATAGGCTTCTCTTCTGCCATGGGGGTATCTTTCCAGGAAGGGTCTCTTACTTGCTGGTTTCTATGGGAAAGGGTTGGGAGAGTCTCCTTACATCCTCTGTTCAGTCAGCAGCCACCAAGAGATGTGATGTGGCTCTGTTTTGGAAAGACCCAGAGAGAGCAATATCTATGTTTCCTTCCTTCCTCCCTCCCTCCCTCCCTCCCTCCCTCCCTCCTTCCCTTCCTTCCTTCCTTCCTTCCTTCCTCTCTCTCTCTCTCTCTCTCTCTTTCTTTCTTTCTTTCTTTCTTTCTTTCTTTCTTTCTTTCTTTCTTTCTTTCTTTCTTTCTTTCTCTTTCTTTCTTTAACACATTAAGTAAATTAAAATGATTCTGTGAATCCTACACATAGGCAGACAGTCAGATCCCTGAGGGAGGCAGGACAGAACGAGAAGGAAAACAAGATGATTTTTCATTTCTCTTCAATGATCTCAACGTGATTCCAGAAGACCTCTGTGTCCTAGCTCTTTCTTCTTCTTTTTTTCTTTTCTCTTTTTTCTTTCTTTCTTTCTTTCTTTTTTTTTTTTGAGAGGGTTTTGCTATAGGGTGCGTGCGCTCGCCAGAAAGACAGAGAGAGACAGCAAGACAGAAAGCGAGAAATCACCCCCCGGGAGGGATGGCCACGCTGCAATTCCTTCTCTTCTATTCTCCTCTCGGGATCTTGGGCATGCATGTACATGTGCCCAGCGTGAGTTTAAGCCACCAGGTCCAGGATTCGAACCGTGTTCGACTACATAGGAGTCCAGCAACATAGTCATTACCCTAACTGCTGGTCCCCTAGCTCTGTCTTCTGAGGATGACAAGAGATACCAGTTAGCTTTCACTATTTACCATAACACCATGAAATGTAGCTTCTTTTCTTTTTCTTTTTTTTTTGGAGAGATTTTAGCTATAGGGTGCGTGCCTATCATGTGGGCAGCAGCTTCTGGGCTCCCTGGCCCACTTCCATGACCGAGCCAGTCACCAGGGTGGGAGTCTCTCAGGTTCTTGACTTCAAGCATGAGTCAGATAACTAAGCAAAGCAAGTTTATGGAAGAAAAATGAAAACACCCTCCACAGGCACAGCGAGCGACTGCTCCACCGGAAACAGCGCTGAGTGCCCTGAGGGAGCTCCCTTTTGGGGAGATTTACATGCATATTCAAGAAAGGGGTTGGATTTTTAGATTTTAGGGGTGGTCTTGAGGACCCCTGTATCGCGCCTATTGATGCACATGCTCTCTAGCTGAACATGCTTGAACATACATCGCGTGTATCTTTAGCATCTAAGATCTTCTCCAGGCGTGTGTTCTTTAGCCCGCTAATGAGGCAGAGGCTTATGACAGGTCACCTATGGTGCTAGGGTGCCTGCTTGACCATGAAGCTGCTCTAAATCTTAGTGACAGGATCTTTTTTTGGTTTTTTTTTTTTTTTTTTTTTGGAGAGGTTTTTGCTATAGGGCACGTGCACTTGCCAGAAAGACAGAGAAAGACAGAGAGACAGAAAGTGAGAAATCACCCCCCAGGGGAGATGGCCACACCACAATCCCTTCTTCTCCATGCGCCTCTCAGGATCTTGTGCATCACGCACATGTACCTGGTGTGAGTTTAAGCCACCGGGTCTGGGACTTGAACCATGGTCAACTACATGGGAGTCCAGCGACATAGCCATTAAGCTGACTGCTGGTCCCAGCAACAGGATCTTTACAGTTTCTTTTTCCCAGTAAAGTTTTGTTCTCAGGGTTGGGCTGGTCGGGCAGCAATGATATGCTCTGGGTGAGGCACGTGCTATGGCTCTTGCACCTGTGGCATGGGGGTGAGGGCTGGATGTCGTCAAAGAGCAGGCAATGTGTGCGGCTCCTCACACACTCGGTGCTACCAGGCCCTGATCCCAGGCTGGCCTCCCTCACCACCAGGCCAAGAGGGCTGCAAAGGGAAAGGTTTCCGTGGGGAAGACTGGAGTCTGGTCTTGAGGCGCCTGGTTTGTGAGGGAGCTTCAGGGAAGCCATGAAGAATACCCAGGAAGGAGACTGAGGTGGGATCGGGGTCACAAGGCTACTCTCTAGGGAGAGACGCAGAATAGGACGATTCCCAAAGCCAGTGCCAGCCTCCTGTCCTTGCCCTCTGCCTTTCCTCCACTGGGAAGAGCATGTGCACTGCTCCCTCAGGGGCTGCTCTCCTCAGTAGAGCCTTTGTTGTCCCAGAGTCAACAGGGACTGTTTGTGCAGAGAAGGTGCAGCTCCTCACAGGAAGCAAGGAGCATGGTGGTTGGATGGGGTTCCTGCGTAAGCCCAGGTGAGACCTGGCTCGGCCCTAGTGCCAGCCGTGTGATATGTCCCCAAGGTGGCCTCTTCCTCTTTTCCAATGAAGCTTCAGCCCTCTCAGCCCTGTGCTGCTGCTTCTGTTTGGCAAGACAGGAAGAACTGAGCATGCTAAGTCTGACCATGGCAGACGTGTGTCTCACCGAGCGCTCAGAAGGAAAACAGGCCTGCGGAACGTTCAGGCAGCATCCTCCTGTTTCTTTACTGAAATGAAGTCCAACACCAGTGTCGACCTCTCTCATTTTCCTTCCAGTATTTTTGTTTCACTGACAGTGAATTTCCAGCCCTGCGGTGATCTCACTTAAACTAATAAGTGAAGTTATTTTTAACCAAGTGGATGCTGATGAAATAAGCAGCCTCCACTTGAGCTTTCTGGTTTGCTTCTCTTAGCAGCTCATCTGTGGGGTCTGCAGCTTGGGGTCTGGAGGCCCTGGGTGGCCTCTCACCCTCTGTCTGTTGGCCTCCAAGGCAATGCTCTGTGTCTGCTGTTATTTTTCCGCCTCTAAGACAACCCAGCCTTGATGCCCTGTCCACCAGCCAAACTTACCTTCTTCACCCTGCCTTCCTCTTCCATGCCTATCTACGGTTGCCTGTATTTCCCTTAAAGATGAAATTAATGTATTGCCTCCTTTCATGTCATTAGGAGGAAAGCCGGATGCCCACCTGTTTCTGAGAGGTCAGGAATTTTGAAGAGTAGCTAGTTCCCAGGTCTGCCTGGAGGAGGCCTCGCGACTCAGGAGTGGCTTTGGGGAAGTCGTCCAGCTGTGATCATGAGACTAGAAACTATCAATCACCCTGCTGGGAACAGGTGACATAGTTCAGGGTCCTCCCAGGAAGTGTGAACAGCTCTGAGCTTGTTACATTGACTTGATGCTGGTTGTTTGTTGGTTTGTTCATTTGTTTAAGGTCCTGCAGAGTCCAGTACTCAGAATTACAGGCGCTTCAGGCAGATGATAGTAGGCAGGTAGATAAGGTATACAAACTGGCCCCGTGGCCTAGTGGTTAAAGGAGTTGGCACCCACATGGCCAACTATGCAGTTCAAATCTGAGTCCCAGCAACTTGAAAAAAACGTGCATGTGCATGTATGCCCAAAGTCCTAACACGATGGAGAGGTGGCGAATGGATTGTGGTGTGACCATGTGCCATTAGAGGTGTGCTTTACATCTCTCCCCCTCTTTCTCTGTCTTTCTCTTGTGAGCACATGTGTCCTCTGTAAAATTAAAAAAAAAAAAAAGATAGATAGATAGATAGTGGGCCAGCTGGTGATGTGGTGGCTAAGGAGTCTGGATCTCATATGGCTGACTTGTGTGGTTCAAGTTCTGGATTCAGTGACTTGAAAAATAAACCAGTCATGTCGATTTGCATCAAACTTCCAAGAGAAAAATGGAGAAGGGATTGTGACATGACCATCCTCCCTTGGGGGTGCTTTCTTACTCTCTATCTCTCCAATGAATGCACAAGCCCTATGGTAAGGTTTAAAAAAAAAAAAGGCTAGATAGATAAATGAGATTAAATAGATAGGCCTCTCCCCGCCCTCAAGGGTTGATGGCGGATTGGGATAGGTAAGAAATGAGTGTTTTCCCATGAACTAGGAAGGAAGGTACTTAGGGAGACCTCGTGTAGTGGTGGCATTTGAGGTGGAACTTGAAAGCCTTTTTCCATGGGGAGAGTGGATTGGGAAGGGAGGACAGGACATTACATGCAGAAAGAATGGACGGAGCAAGGGCTAGGGCTTCCGATGGCTCAGGGAGATTAGTCTGGGTGAGCTCTGGTACTAGAGCTCCAGGAGAGCGAGCAGCTCAGAACATCCCCAGGGCCTCCATTTGCTGCCGGGCAGGTTGGAGGTGGCTCAAAGGGAGCCCCAGTTATCCCCATCACAACGAGAAGTGATGCCCTCCTTGCCACCCACACACCCTGGCCTGGATGAACATCAAGTCTTGCTTTCCCAGGACTGAGGTCTTCCTATCCAAAAATGTGGGCTGAGCCAGTCCCGAGGCACAAACAGCCACTTCCCAGCAATGCCACGTGTCTCGGCAGCAGGAATGCCACGTGTCTGGGCAGCCAGAACAACATAGCCAATGGGAACAATAACTCTGTGAAGTCTTTGTGGCCTGGGACCATGGGCACCAACAGCCTGGAAGACTTTTCTACTTCTGCGCTGCTCAGAACAGCTGAGATTGCATTCTGGCTTTGTCAGTGTCCAGGGAGCTGTGGTTTGGTTTTCTGACATGTAATAAACTTAACAAGGAACCCAAAGCCCTACCACATAGACACCACACACAAGCCCACAGAATGGGGTGCACCAGGGAACTTTTTCCTCATGCCTCTGCTGAACTCATTGGGCCCACACCAGCCTCTGAGCAAGCTTGATGTTGTTCCGCCACAGCCTCTGGAACTGCAGAGATCCCTTGCCTAGTTGACTGTCATTGGCTTTCCTGGAAAGGGCCTTTATGTGGCTGAGAGTTTTGGAGAAAGACAGAAACATAGAGGAAGGTATGTTTCAGTGAGAGCAAAGACCACACACAGGTTTACAGGCTAGTTGTCAGAAGTATTCATAACCCTTGTCTGTATCCCAGTGGTGACTCGTACGTGTTCAGAGAGTTGCAAGTTGTCAAAAAGCACAGTGAACAAGTGATTAGAATGTGGATCTGAGGCAGATATGTTTTCCTATTCTGTAGATTGTCTCGTCACTCTAATTACTGTTTCTCTTGCCGTGCAGAAACTTTGTAGCCCGGTGTAGTTCCAGTTGTCTGTTTCCAGTATTATTGCCTGTGCTTTGGGGGTCTTGTTTAAGAAGACCCTACTTTGGGAACCAGCAGTTAGCGTAATGGCTATGTCGCTGGACTCCCACGTAGTCAACTGTAGAACTCACGCCGGGCGCATGTGCGTGCGTGCCCAAGATCCCAAGAGGAGAATGGAGGAGAAGGGATTGTGGCGTGACCATCCCCCCGGGGGGTGATTTCTCATTTTATGTCTCTCTGTCTCTCTCTGTCTGTCTGGCGAGCGCATGTGCCCTATAGCAAAAACCTCTCAAAAAAAAAAAAAAAAAAAAAAAGAACCCCTATTTTCCTTTTTTTCAAAAAAAAAAAAAAAAAAAAAGAGAGACCCTACTTTGCCTATTCTTTTCTATTGGTCTACACACTTGTGTTTGTGCCAGTACCATGCTGTTTTCATTATCGAAGCTTTGTAAAATATTTTGAGATCAGGAAGTGAGAAGCCTCCTACCTTTTTTTTTTTTTTTTCCACAGTACTTCTTTTCCAATATGGGGCATTTTAGAATTCCAGACAAATTTTGTGATTTTTTTAAAATCTCTTTCTGTGAAGAATATCTTTGGTTGGAGTTGCATCAAATTAGTAAATGAATTTGTGTAGAATTGACATTTGGATTATATTAATTCTTCTAATCCAGGAACATAAAATGTTTTTCCACTTACGTGTGTCATTTTCGATTTCTTTTTCAGGTTTTCTGTAGTTTTTGTTATAGAGATCCTTCACTTCTTTGGTTAGTTTATGTCTAAGTATTATATTTGGTGTGTGTGTGTGTGTGTGTGTGTGTGTGGCTATTGCAAATGGAATTACTTTCTTTAGTTCTATTATACCACAGTCTATTCATTGTTGGCGTATCAAAATGATACAGATTTTTGCATGTATCCTGCCGCTTTACTCATTCGTCACTTCCAGGAGGGTTTCTTGTGAATTCCTCTGGACTTTCTATGTATATAATCATGTCATCTGCAAAGAGATGCTTTTATTTCTTCTTTTCCTATTCAGATGCCTTTTATTTTATTCTCTTGTCTGATTGCATTGGCTAGAACCTCCGGTAATATGTTGAAAAAGAGAGGAGAAAGTAGGCAGCTTTGTCTCGTTCCCGTTTTTAGTGGAAAAGCTTTCAGCTTTCCCCCATTCAGTATGATGTTAGCTATGAGCTTGACATATTTGGCTTTTAGTGTATTGAGAAATGCCCCTTCTATGCTGATTTTGCTGAGAGTCTTAATTATGAAGGGATGTTTTATTTTATCAATTTTTTTTCTGCATCCATTAATATAATCAAATGGTTGTGTTTTTTTTATCATTCCTTTCATTAAGGTTCTGTATTACAGTTATTGTTTTACACATATTGAACCACCTTTGCTTTCCTGGAATAAAGCCTATTTGGTCATGGTGTATAATATTTGTAATGTGTTGTTCAGGGGTGTTGGTCTGTAGTTTTCTTTTTCTTTCTTTCTTTTTTTTTTTTTTTTTGGTATGTCCCTTTCTTCTTTGGGATCCCAATGACGGAGGCTTCATAGAATGAATTCAGGAGGGTTTGTTCCTCTTGGATCTTTAAAAATAGTTTGAGGAGAATTGGAATTGGCTTTTCTTTCAAAGTTTTCTAGAATTCAGAAGTGGAGACACTGGGACCTGGGCTTTGTTGGGAGACTTTTATTACTGATTCAATCTCATTGCTTGTTACTGGTCTAGTCAGGTTTTCTGTGTCTTCCTGATTCAGTCTTGGTAGATTGTATGTGTCCATAAATTTGTCCATCTCATTTAGGTTTTCTTGTTTGCTTTTTGTGTATAATTGCTTGTAATATTCTCTCATGCTCTTTTGTATTTCTGTGACCTCTGTTGTAATATTGCCTGCTTCATTATCGGTTTTATGTATCTGGTTCTTTAATCTGTTCTTGATTAGTCTAGCTGATGGTATGTCAATATTGTTTATCTTCTCAAAGAACCAGCTTTGGTTTTATTTATTTTCTATATAGTTCATTTGTTCTCTATTTCATTTATTTCTGCTCTGCTCTTTATTATTTCTTTTCTCCAGGTGTTTTATTGTTGTTTTTCCAGTTCCCTGAGGTGTGTTGTTAGGTCATCTACTTGCCACCATTCTTTTTTTTTCTTGTGAGCACTAATTCCTATAAGCTTCATTCCTGACTGCTTTTATTATGTCCCATAGATTATGGAAACTTGTGTACTCATTATTATTGGTTTCAATGAATCTTTTGACTTCAGTCTTAATTTCCTCAGTGCTTGTGAAATCATTCAAGAGTAGGTTGTTTACTTTCCATGTGCTTGTGTAATTTTCAAGTTTAATTACATTGCGGTTGAAAAAGATGTTGTATATAGTTTCTATACATTTGAATTTGTAAAGATTTGTTTCATGCCCTATCATGTGGTTGATGTTTGAAACTGTTCCATGATGCGGTGAGAAAAATAGCAGTTGGCATAATGGTAACATCACTGGACTCCCATACTGTCAACTATGGCTTGAGTCCCAGACCCAGCAGCTTAAAATTGACACTGGGCATGTGTGCGTGCATGCCCAAGATCCTGAGAGAATGGAGAAGAAGGGATTGCTGCATGGCCATCCCACCTAAGGGGTAATTTCTCACTTTCTGTCTCTCTGATAAGTGCTTGTGCCCTATAGCAAAAATCTCTCTTTAATAAAACGTGTATTTTGTGGTTAGTTGGTGCAAAGTTTTATAGATGTCCATTTAATTTAGGTACTATATCTCTTTGTTTATTTTTGTGTGTGTGTATGATCTGTCCACAGGAGACAGTGGAGCGTTGAGATCCCCAACCAATAGTGTATTGTAGTCTCTCTCTTCCCTTTAGATCTCGCAGTCTTTCTTTCATGTGTTAGGGTGCTCCAGCGTTGGGTACACAGGTATTTATTTATAAGTGTTATATCTTCTTGATGAATTAGCCAAGTTAGTACTATATAGTGTCCTTCTTTGTCTCTTCTTAAAGTTATTGTTTTAAAGTCTTTTTTTTTATATATCAGTATTGTGAATCCAGCCTTTTTAAAATTTCCATTCTCATGGAGTTTCTTTTTTCTGGACCTTCACTTTCAATTTATGTATATCTTTATCAGTGAGGTGTGTTTCTTTCTTTTCTTTCTTTTTTTCTTCGTGTTTTTTTTTTTTTTTCTTTTTTGAGAGGTTTTTGCTATAGGGTGCGTGTGCTCGCTAGAAAGACAGAAAGCAAAAAATCACCCCTCAGGGGGATGACCACACGCAATTCCTTCTCCATTCTCCTCTCAGGATCTTGGGCACGCACACACGTGTGCCTGGCGTGAGTTTAAGCCACCGGGTTCGAGACTCGAACCACGGTTGACTACATGGGAGTCCAGTGACATAGCCATTATGCCAACTACTGGTCCCTAGATGTGTTTCTTGTAAGCAGCATATAGAGAGCTTCTGTTTTTTTCATTTATTCATTCAGCCAGTCTGTGTTTTTTAATAGGAGAATTTAATCCATCAACATTCAACATTATTATTGATATTTGCAGACTTAATCCTGCCATGGTGTTAGCCATTTTCTTGCTTATTTTGTGTTCTCTTATTTCTTCAGCTAGTACTTTCAGTATTGAAAAGATGGCCTACTGTTGGTAAATTCTTCAGTTTTTGTTTATCTGAGAAGGATTTTATTTTTCCTTCCCTTTTAAAGGATAATCTCACTGGGTATAATATTCTTGGTTGAAATTGTTTTCCTTTTAGTGTTTTGAATATATCTTTTCATTCTTTCCTTGCTTACATTGTTTCAGTTGAGAGGTCTGTCATTTAGCCTGATAGGATAATCTTTGTAAGTGACTTGACATTTCTCTCTTGCCATTTTTAGAATATTGTCTTTGTCTTTGATTTTTACCAGTCTTGCTATGATGTGCTGTGGGGAGGATCTTTTTATGTTGATTCTATTTGGTGTTCTTTGTATTTCTGAATCTGGATATCTGAATGTTTCTCTAGGTTTGGAAAGTTTTCTGCATATATTTCATGGGATAGATTTTTTTATGCCTTTGTCAGATTCTTCACCTTCTGGAATACCTATTACTTGGATAGTTGAGTGTTTAATGGTATTTAGTATTTCCTGAATGTTTTCCTTTCCTTTTTCTTTCTTTCTTCTTTTTCTTTCTTTCGTATTTTGCTATTTTTGGTGGTTTTGACTAAGTCAGAGACTTTATCTTCCAGGTCAAAGATTGTATCTTCTGTATATTCTAATCTGCTGTTAATAACTTCAAGGGAGATTTTGATTTCCTGTATTGTGGTCTTCATCTCCAGAAGTTCTATTTGTTCTTTTTTGGGGTGTCTATCTCTTTATGGAATTTTTCCTTCAAGTTGTAGAATGGTTTCCTTATCTCCTGGAATTGATTGTCTGTTTTCTCATCAAGTTTAGTTATGATAAACACTTGGAATTCTTTTTCTGACATTTCTGTTATTTTTGGTGTTTTAATCATTGTTGATGATAAATTATTCTGTTCCATTGGGGGAGAGAGATTTCCAAGTTTTCTCATATCTCTTCAGATTCTACTATGATTTTTAGACATCTGGAAAGGTTTGTACTTGTTCTTCTTTTGAAATTCCTTTTGTTTAAGTAGATTTCCGTAGCTGTTTCCTACAATGTGTGTTGGCTCCCTGCCAGTTTCTCTATTATTCTATGGGAAGGAGTGCTAAAATCCACAGTAGGAGTTTTGGAATTTTGGCTTGAAGGAGAAGAGATTCTCTCTTTTAACTTCTCCAGAGAAGGAGTATGGGAAATTGTTTCCCCAGAGTTTCATCATCTTAAGGTGAGTGTATCATCGCTCTACCTTTCTGGTCCTGAATCAGTAGGTCTGTGCAGTGTAGGCTTAATGCAAGACAGAATGAAAAGTTGCAACACAGGAGCTTGCAAGTGGGTTTTCCTTGAGTCCATCTGTGGGGTAGAGGAGAGTCAGGCTGATCCAGGGACCTGTAGCTGGCTCTGATCACTCCTGCCAGTGTGTGAGATGCCAGAGACGAATACAGCTGTGGACAGAATACAGGGCAGGGCCCTCCCATCCCCACCTGTGGGGTAGAGGAGGGGGGAGCAAACGTGTGTTTTTCTATTGTTCCTGTAGGTATTATCTCATTTAATCTTCAAAGCAATATTGTAGAAAGGGTATTAGCATTCTCTCTCTCTCACTCGCCCCCAGCAAACATACACACCCTGAGGCAGAAACCTCTTAAAAACAAAACAGAAGAAAAAAAACAAAAAAGCACAAAACTGAAACCCCATATGCCCTTGGATATGGTAATGATATTTTAGATGTGGCACCAAAGACGTGATCCATAAAAGAAATTATTGATAAGTTGGACTTCAAGAACACTGATACCACCACCAAATGCTGCTGAGGGTGTGGAGCGACAGACTACTCATCCGCTGCTGATAGGAGTGCTCATTTGGAAGACACTTTGGCAATTTCTTTCTTTCTTTTTCTTTCCTCCTTTTTCTTTCTTCCCTTTCCTTCCTTCCTTCCTTCCTTCCTTCCTTCCT
>NW_006210004.1:239734-244420 GCF_000334495.1 Tupaia belangeri chinensis | reverse complement strand
TCTCTCTCTCTCTCTCTCTCTCTCTTGCTTTCTTTTTCTCCCACAGGAGGGATGGACATGCCACAGTCCCTTCTCCTCCTTTCTCCTCCTGGAATCTTGGGCACACATGCACACGCACCTGGCATGAGTTTTAAGTTGCCAGATCTGGGACTTGAACTGCGGTCACCTACGTGGGAGTCCAATGATGTAACCATTCTGTCATCTGCTGGTCCTCAGTTTGGCGGTTTCTTACAAACCTACCACAATGTTCCAATATCCTCCAGCAATCTTACTGGTTGGAGATGTGATCTTGAAGGCGGTGGAGTGTGTGGACATGGGGGTAGGCGGGAAGGCACTCGACTTCCTGCTTCGTTTTGCTATGAACCTAAAACCACTTTAAAATGGTTGATGAATGTGCAGAGTACTCATGAATAAATATGACGTTATCTCATTTATATTCAAAACTATATATATGTGAGGCCAGCAGGTGGCGGAGTGGTTAAGGCATTGGACTCCCACATGACAGACCATGGGTTGGATCCTGGACTCAGCAGCTTGAAAATCATGCTGGGCATGTGTGCGTGTGTGCTCCAAATCCCAGGAAGAGAATGGAGGAGAAGGGACGTGGTGGCCATTCCCCCAGGGGTTATTTCTCACTTTCCCTCTCACTGGCAAGCACATGAATCCTATGGCAAAAACTTTAAAAAAGAAAAAGAATATAACAAACAGAAAAAACAACTACGCATACAGGACGGGCCCCAAAGCACAGTGTTTAAGTGCTGTGTGTAAAAGGTGTCGGATTCCACATGGCTGACCTTGGTTGGGCACCATGGCCCAGTGGCTTGAAAAACATACTGGGCATGCGTGTGCCCAGGATCATAATGGGATGGAGAAATGGAAGAAGAAAGGATTGTCATGTGACCAGGCAGGCCCCAAAGAGGGCTCTCCTATCTCTCTGTCTCTCTCTCATGCACATGCATGTCTTCTGAGCAAAACAAACAAACAAAACCCTGCACATATAGATACATATGTATAGATAGATAGATAGATAGAGATATATATAGATATTTACATATATGTAATGTGTGTGTATGTGTGTGTGTGTGTTTTGTAAATACCAAATTGAAAAGGTTACTATTAGGGTTGAGGCTGGGAAGAGGAGAGGCACCCTCTACTGCCTCTGTAGTCTAAAATTTTAGTTTTTACCAAGGGTACCTACTCACTTATTCTATTAGGTCATCGGAAAGTCATGGCATATTTTTCTGTGTAAAATATGTTGTGATTTTCTCAACAACCCAATAAGTAAGGCAAAAGGAGCTTGCTGCTAGGCATTTATCTGCAGATCCTCCTTTCATGAGGAACATGAAGTCATCCGCAATTTAAAAATACACTTTGTGGGACCACCAGGTGGCGTCATGGTTACGTTAATGGACTTTCATGTAGTTGACTAAGGTTCGAGCTCCAGACCTGGCCGTTTAAAACTCATGCTGGTTCTCCAGCTCCTGGCCATTTGGGGGCTCTGCAAGTTCCTGGCCAGCCTGCTTCTGCACCCTGATATCCACCAGTTTGCAACATGCCTGTCTGACCCCCAGTGGCACTAACGTGGGCTCCTCAGGGTGCTCTCCCAGCAAGGCAGTGGCCACCCGGGCTGTGGGATCCACTGTCTGGCAGAGGAAAAACGCCAGCTATGGGACAAGAAGTGCAGGCCACACAACCTCAGCAGGCACTGGGGGGATGTGGCGATTCTACATGGATGTGGCGATTCCAGTACTGGGTATGAGTCTTCTGTTCGTCGCTTCTGTATTTATGCTGCACATTGAGGGCAAGTGCACTCGTTCATAGATCAGGCTCCATCCGTCTGTCAGCTGAAGAAGAAGGAAGAAACCCAACATATCTTGGACAAAAGTATACTGATTTTCTGTTCATAAGAAAGAAAAGAAACTTTCTGTAAGCTTTCTGTTTTACAGGGAACTTAAGAACTGATTTTGAGGAATCCATTTTTTTTTCCTATGGTTAATAAACCTTTTAATTAAAACACACACACACACACACACACACACACACACACACATGCTGGTCATGTGTGTGCACATGCCAAAAATCCCACAAGGAGAATGGAGAAGGGGTTGCAGCATGGCCATTCCCTCTGAGGGGCGTTTTCTCACTTTCTGTCTCTATCTCTCTATCTCTCCAGCAAGTGCACACTCTGTAACAAAAATCTCTCTTTCAAAAAAAGAAAAACCACTTTTTACCTCATTTATTCATTCAAGAAGTATATTTTTAAGTGTCTGGGGTTGTCAGGGAGAACAAGAAACAGTCCCTGTGAGCCCCCAGTTCGGGGTGCAGGCAGCACCCACGGTGGATGGCTGGGTTGGAGGAGGGAGGGGCATAGGGGGTTTTCCAAGTTTAGTTTCTCACAGGCTGGAAACCTGTGTGTGGCACGGGGAGCTCACTCTGATTCCATCTCCGCAGAGAAGCCGTGTGGAGACCCGCCTTCGTTCCCACACACCGTCCTACAGGGCCAGACGGGCTTGGAGATGGGGGACGAGCTGCTGTACGTGTGTGCCCCCAACCCCGGTGCAGGCCAGCGTGAGACCGCCTTCACCTTGCTGTGCAACAGCTGTGGCGAGTGGTACGGCCTGGTGCAGGCCTGCGGGAGAGGTAAGACCTGGGCCGGGCCCTCCTCGTGCCCATGCAGTGCTAGCCGCACAGGATGGGCTCTTCGCACCCCGGTGCCCTTGAAAACAAGCTTTCGGACCTTTCCGCTGAGCTCTAGACCTGGCAGCATCTCTGGCTGGAGGTTCCTGCTGCGTTTCAAATACAGACCATCCACACGGAAGCTTTCATTCTCCATGCTAGGAGGAAAGGGTTAACAGAACCCACCCTCTTCTCCGAGGATGGAGTTGACCTGGGGTTAACTTATTGCCTTGGAAACCTACTCAAGATGGGCCATCAACTGGGGGACCTAAGCAGTATGGCTTCTGGTAAAAGTAACCCCAGGGCTGGCCCCTAGCCTTAGTGAGGGGAGCTGGAGCCTACATGACCTGCTGTGGTTTGAACACAAGCCCGATGGCTTGCAACACGTGCTGAGTGCATGTCTACGCAGGCCCGGATCCTGACGGGATGGAGAGATGGAGGAAAAGGGATTGCAGCATGGCCACACCCTGGTGGGAAGCTGCTTTCTCTCTGTCTCTCTCTGTCTCTGTTTCTCTGGCTAGTCCATGCACCTTCTGGCAATTAAAAAAAAAAAAAAAGAGCAATCCCTGATAGGCACACTGGGCTGGGAGGACTCTCGTGGGTATACGATGGGAAGTAGAGGGCCAGGTGTCCTGCGTCTGGTGCTATGGACCGTTGAGGAGACCCTGAGAGCTGTTCTGTGGGTTTTTACAAGAAATATCGGCTCTTGTCGGGCATGGTAGAAATATCGTGGACCCTTGCCCACACATCAGTTGTGCTTCTTTGCATCTGACAGTGAGGGGGGCTGGGGTGGGCAGTGGAGCGAGGAGACTAGCTCCAGGAGAGCTGTGGGCCTCTGTGAAGGCTCATCCCACAGAGCAGAACTGAGAACTGCCAGCTGCTGCCCTGCTGCCTTGCTGCACTCCCTGGCCTGGGGCCCTCTGAGTGCCACGCGTGGCTGTTAGTGTTCACATGAGTCTGAATATCTAGTTGAGACTGAAAAAAAAAAATCCCTAGTGGACCTTGAGTTCCCAAAACCTGGTGTAGTTTTCCAGATGCCCCCATCCCATCATCATCACTTTCCCAGGAGTACCCGGTATGTCCCCTCCCATGGCCCCGTGCCCTGGGAATTCTCCCAGCAGTAGCCAGCGCTGCCTCCAGCCACGGCTGGGTCTACCCTCACCCTGACAGCCAGCAGGGGGCTTGGGCAGCTCCACCACCAACTTGACCTATGTCTCCTGCTCTTCAAACCTCTCGCCAGACCCCGAAATGTTCCCCAGTCTCACAGGGCTCCTCTCCCCTTAGCCCTCTTTTGGGGACCCTCCTCCTTGGCCCTTGAATACCGAGTCATCTAGTACCAAGTGGAGGCTGGAGAGACTCCAGCACCATGATGTGGCTGAGCATGGAGGACAGTCCGTCCCTGGAGTGGCCTGTGGCTCCCACAGGGGACCATTAGGAGACCCAGGTGCTATGGCATCTGCATGATCCATCCACGTCGCTCCCTGAAGCTGTGGCTCGTCACTTTCACCGCTGTTTACTGTTCTCGGTGTGAATACACGACCGCGCTGTTTATTTATCCAGTCGGCTGCTGGTGAATATTTGACCTGTTTTCATTTTGGGACCATCACCAACTACACTGCCATGGCTATTTTCATCTGTGTCATTCGGCTCACCCGTGAACGCACGCCCACTGGTTCCGAGGTGTGGACTATCTGTGGAGTATGTGTGTGTCCTGCTTTTGTAGGTGTTGCCTTAGAGTCCTCTTTTTCTTAAAAATTTTTAAAGAAGTATTTTATTTAACTTATTTATTTTAATTTGAGGGACAGAGTGGGACAGAGAGGGACAGAGTGAGAGAGAGAGGGAAATTAAGAAAGCAAGCCACCAGGTCTGGGACTCAAACCATGGTCGGCCATGTGGGAATCCAGCACCCTTAACCACCATGCCACTTGCTGGCCCCTGCTGTTTATTATTGAACAGAAACACTGTTGCTATTACTGCCTTTTTTTTTTCCAGACCTTGGGGGAGTCTTTA
>NW_006210004.1:226185-237910 GCF_000334495.1 Tupaia belangeri chinensis | reverse complement strand
CTGAAGCGGTGGCTCGTCACTTTCACCGCTGTTTACTGTTCTCGGTGTGAATACACGACCGCGCTGTTTATTTATCCAGTCGGCTGCTGGTGAATATTTGACCTGTTTTCATTTTGGGACCATCACCAACTACACTGCCATGGCTATTTTCATCTGTGTCATTCGGCTCACCCGTGAACGCACGCCCACTGGTTCCGAGGTGTGGACTATCTGTGGAGTATGTGTGTGTCCTGCTTTTGTAGGTGTTGCCTTAGAGTCCTCTTTTTCTTAAAAATTTTTAAAGAAGTATTTTATTTAACTTATTTATTTTAATTTGAGGGACAGAGTGGGACAGAGAGGGACAGAGTGAGAGAGAGAGGGAAATTAAGAAAGCAAGCCACCAGGTCTGGGACTCAAACCATGGTCGGCCATGTGGGAATCCAGCACCCTTAACCACCATGCCACTTGCTGGCCCCTGCCCTAGAGTTTTCTAAAGCTTTTTTTTTTTTTTTTTTTTTTTTTTAAAAAAAGGTTTTTTTTATGGTGGGGTTCGGCTCAAGACAGAGAGAGACAAAGTGAGAAATCACCCCCCCTCCTCCCGGGAGGACGGCCACACTGCAATCCCTTCTCCTCCATTTTCCTCTTGGGATCTTGGGCACGCATGCACACATGCCTAGCATGAGTTTAAGCCACCTGGTCTGGGACTCGAACTGCTGTTGACTCCGTGGGAGTCCTGCGATGTAACCATTACGCCATCTGCTGGTCCCTAGAGTTTTCTCAAGCATCTTGATCAGTTTATCCTCCCACCAGCTGTGTAGGAGCATTCTTTTTTTTTTTTTTTTTTTTTTTTTTGAGAGATTTTCACTGTAGGGCGCGTGCGCTCGCCAGACAGACAGAGAGAGACATAGAGACAGAAAGCGAGAAATCACCCCCCAGGGGGGATGGTCACGCCGCAATCCCTTCTCCTCCATTCTCCTCTCGGGATCTTGGGCACGCACGCACACGTGCCCGGCGTGAGTTTTAAGCCACCGGGTCCGGGACACGAACCGCGGTCGACTACGTGGGAGTCCAGCGACATAGCCATTACGCCAACTGCTGGTTCCCTAGGAGCATTCTTGATCAGCACTTCCCACCTTTAGGATTGCCAAGCTGTGGTGACTTGTACTGTAATAGTCACTTCTGGGATGACCGTGATCTTGAGCCCTAGCACGTTAATCACATATCAGAATGTCCTCATGTAGAAGTCTGTTTAAGGACTGGCCCACAGCTTAGCAGTTAAAGGAGCCAGGTCCCACATGGCTGATCTGGATTCGAATCCCAGCCTGGTAGCTTGAAAAACATGTCAGTCACTTACGCATGTGTGCTCAAAATCCTACAGAAAGGAGGGATGGAGGAAAAATGATTGCAGCAGGACTACACCCTATTGGAAGTGGGGTGTTGTCTCTCTCTCTCTCTCTCTCTCTCTCTCTCCCTCTGGTGAGTACATGTGACCTCCATATAAAAACAAATGTCTGTTTAAGTATTTTACCCATTTTTCTAATTGTTTTGAATTGATTATTTACATATTATAGAATTCTTTTACATAAAGCATTCATAATTGATGTGTTCCAAATATTTTCTCTCTTTCTGTGGCTTATCTTTTTTTTTTTTTCTTTTAATGTTTTTTGCTATAGGGCACAGGGGTCACCAGAGAGAGAGAGGGAAAGTGAGAAATCACCCCCAGAGGGGATGGATGTGCACGCCACAGGCCCTTCTCCTCCAGTCTCCTCTTGGGATTTTGGCACACATGTGCCCAGTGTTATTTTCAAGCCACTAGGTCTGGGATTTGAACCATGCAGCTGGCCATGTGCATCCAGTGCCTTAACTTTCATGTCACGGCTGGCCCTCTGTGGTTTATCTTTTTACTCGTAAAGGTGTTTTGTTGTTGTTGTTGCTTGTTTGTTTGTTTTGTTTTGACAGAGGATGCATAAGCCGACTGGAGAGGGTCAGAGAGAGAGAAAGGGAAAGTAAGAAAACACATGTCTCAAGCCACCAGGTCTTGGACTCAAACCATGCAGTCAGCCATGTGGGGTCCGGTTGCTTTAACCACCACACTTTGGACTGGTCTACTCTTGGAATATTTTTAAACACCTAGTCTTTTCTTTTAAATTGTCTATTTCACTACTTTTCGAATTCTCTGTGGACACTTACAAATTTTTTTCTAGTTATTAGCAGTCTGACATTTTAGTAAAATGCAATAAAAATGAATTGCTATAAAATAGATTCCAAATAGAAACACAATTTGTTGCTAAATTAAATAAACATAAAATCCCCTGTCAAATTGCAATGAAAAACTTTGTCTCAGTGTATCTACTTGCATTGTTGCATAGGGGGACAAAAGTTACAGAATGCAACAAGTTACTAGAAGCTCATTTGAACAACCTTGTAGCACCATCCTCATCTTTCTTATCTATTGCTCTGCGCCAGGCAGGAGCTACTTGCTGATAAAATCAGGCATAAGATCTGAGCTTGTGTGTTGAAGGTGCACCTTGAAGCAGACTCAGACTCACCCTGAGATCGTTCGTGTTCTGATGAGGCGCTGAAGTCCCCCCCCCCCGGGAGCCACGCCTGCCAGCCCCATGGGCTGTTTACTGGCCCCAGCAAAGTGAGAACTAAATGCAGGTTTTGTGTGTTCCAAATGGTATTTATTTTCTCACTGCAATGCAGAGTTGTTAGAGCTTTCAGCTGCTGGGCAGGAATTCTGTTTTTTACACTTGCCTGGGTAGACAGACTATTTGTTTTCATTACTCTGTAGATTTAACATTTATTTATTTATTTATTGACTTTATTTATTTTTAAATTGGTTATAGGGCACGTGCACTTCCTGGGGGTGGGGGGATGAAGAGTGGGAAGACATCCCCCAGGAGGGATGGCCACACTGTAATCCCTTCTCCTCCATTTTCTTCTCACGATTTTAGGCACACACACACACACACACACACACGTGTCCAGAGTGTTTTCCAAGCCATCAGGTCCAGGACTCGAACCATATGGGCAGCTATGTGGGATCCAGCCTCTTTAACCACCACACCACTGGCTGTGCCACATTGAACATTTAAAGTTGTATCTTTCTAAGAATTTTCTCTCTTCCTCTGTATTTCTCTGTGTATTATTATACAGAATATATTCACCAAATATTTCACTCTGTTTTGCACATGACATTTTCCAGTGAACGTCCATTAAAATAAAACTATTTTTGATTAGGCAACTGCTTCACACTGGAGAAGAATCATCGGGGTGGGCGGGCCAAATCAGGGTTTTAGTGGCCCGTCTAGTTTGGATAGGAACTGCCCGTACTCGCTGATTGCCCGCTCACTCATCCCACCGCCCGTCCTTTGGTGGGGTCCTAGGTGCTGTGTACACAAAGTTGAGTAAAACCGTGTCCCAACCCTAAAGGAAACTCTGGGGTACCCCAAAGGAGACAGAACAGCCCTAGGAGATGAAGTAGACGGTAAAGGTGGAAAGCGAGGTGTTTCAGAGGGTGGCATTTTAGGAGCCAGCAGGTAGCATGGTGGTTAAGGGCGCTGGACTCCCATATGGCCGACCATAGTTCGAATCCTGGATCTGGCGGCTTGCTTCTCTCTCTCTCTCTCTCTCTCTCCTTCTCTGGTCAAATGAAAATGGATGAATAAATAAATAAAGTTAAATAAAAAAATAATAAAAGAAGGTGGCATTTTAGAACAAGCGTGCTTCCCGATGGAAGAGCTGCTCGATGCATTCAAAGCTGTAGGGTTGGAAGCCGTGAACGCTAGTGCAGCTGTCCATGGCTTCACAGTAGGGAGATGCTTTGGGACCTTGTCCTTCAGCGCATCTGTGGCTTAGCCACACTGCAGTGCACGCGGGGACAAGGTGAGGTGAGAGGGCCAAGGGCGTGACCCATTCTCAAGTCTCTACTTCTCAGGAAGAGGTTGAGCTGGAAGATCAGGAGTCCAAGGGGGTTGTGGGGTATTGTTTTATTTTGTTCTCTTGCTTGCTTGCTTTTGTTATTTCAAAGATGATTTATTTCAGGGATGGTACGTGGCGTGGTGTTTAGGAGAGCTGAGTACCCACCTGGCCAATTGCAGTTTGAGTCCCAGACCTGGCAGCTTGCTTTCTTACTTTCCCTCTCTCAGTCTCTCTCTCTCTCTCTCTCTGTCCCTCTCTGGTCAAATTTAAACAACTAAGTAAAGTTAAATAAAGTAATTCTTTTTGAAAAAGGATGTTTTATTTCCTTTTTTTTTTTTTAGAGGTTTTTGCTATAAGGCACGTGTGCTCGCCAGACAGACAGAGAGAGACAGAGAGACAGAAAGCGAGAAATCACCCCCAGGGGGGATGGCCACACCGCAATCCCTTCTCCTCCATTCTCCTCTTGGGATCTTGGGCATGTACGCACACGCGCTTGTGAGTTTAAGCCACTGAGTCCGGGATTCAAACCACGGCTGACTACATGGGAGTCCAGCAACATAGCCATTACACTAACTGCTGGTCCCAAGGATGTTTTATTTCTAAGAGATTGGAACTTATTTAAAGGATGATGAAAGGATTAAAAGAGAAGGGGAGAATTAATATTCTTGACTCTGAGTCTTAATTTGCTCATATAAAAACCATGGAGACTATTCATATTTATCACAGAGTGACCCACTGGGGTTCCTGCAGGCGCATCGCTTAGGACAGGGCCTTTAATACATGGGCTCCCGAGATGCGCATCCTTTCCTCCGCCAAT
The DNA here is from genome assembly GCF_000334495.1 of Tupaia belangeri chinensis. Classification (NCBI taxonomy): domain Eukaryota; kingdom Metazoa; phylum Chordata; class Mammalia; order Scandentia; family Tupaiidae; genus Tupaia; species Tupaia belangeri. The sequence continues at coordinate 233,190 of NW_006210004.1, read as the reverse complement.
GCAGGAATACGCTAAGGGGAGCACTCAGGCCTGTCCACTCGCTGTGTCTGGAGGGACCTGGGCGTCGGCCCTCCTTCCTGTGTGTAATCCGCTGTCGCCTCTTCCAGGAGGAGCAACCAAAGGCAAGCTGTGACTTTTGCCTGTCGCCTGGGTGAGAGGTCAGCCTCTGCCATTGGGCTTCTCAGACAGTAAGGCCAGCTGCTGGTCCTTCCAGAGGGGCCTGGGCCCTTTGGGACTCGATGCAGACCTTTATAACGTGTGGCTCCCGGGCACTCCACTCCTGTGGTCTCAGCTGCCTCTCCCTCCAGGGAGCCCTAGTGCCTTCAGCCTAATCTCTAGTCTCTGTGCTGACCCTCAGCCCCTCAGGTCGCATGGACATTGTGTGGCCCACCCTTTCTCTATCTTTCCTCGTGAGCTGCTGGCTCCCACTCCAAACCCCCTGGGAAAACCTGCCCGTAGACACTGCCTCAGGGCCTGCTTCGCTTGTCAAGATTGTAATGTCCTCCCCACCCCGTGACCTCCTCAGGGTCGGGTGATCCTCAGGGCCTAGGTCCCGTAGAGGTCAAAACTTAATAGAACTCGTTTTGTCTTCAGAGCCTCTGAGGGCTTGGGACCCAGGACTACTATTTCATCCAAAACTTGGCTTTGTGTCGGCATTCGAAGACTGGCTAGATGTTTTGGGTCAGATCCTTTAAAAGCAGACCCTGAGACCAGCAGATGGCGTAATGGTTTCGTCGCTGGACTTCCACGTGGTCGACTGCGGTCCAAGTCCTGGACCCAGAGGCTTGACCCTCACATCGGGCGCATGTGCGTGCGTGCCCAAGATCCTGAGAGGAGAATGGAGAAGAAGGGTCTGCGGTGTGGACATCCCCTCAGGAGGTGGGGGAATGATTTCTCGCTTTCTGTCTCTCTCTGTCTTGCCAGTGAGCACACGTGCCCTTATAGCAAAGATCTCTCCTTAAAAATATATATATATTTAAAAAAAAAAAAAAAAAAAAAAACAGACCCTATTTGGATGTTCACGGTTTGCCGACGGAAGTCAGGGGAAGAGTTAAGCAGGGGCACAGCCTCCGCTGGCTCTTGCTACACCAGGTCCTGTGGGGAGCTATGGGCTATGATTCGCATTACAGGGTTGTCCCACTTTTTTTGGGGGGAGACGAGGGGAACAAAATGTCTTTATTTGAAGAAATGGTACAAATTAAAGACCTTAGTGGACGTCTTGGTACAACTTACAGGAAGCGTAAAAGAAATCCTAGCACCTTGGTGACCAGGGAAGTCACCTGTGGCTTTAGGGGAGGGAGCCTCAGGCCTCGCTCTGGTTCCCACTGTCTCCCAGGTGTCCTTGTCACGGGGACACACTGCCATGCCAGATTCGGGGCTCTGGTTGTGGCCAAGTTGGCTCCGTGGTCACCTGATTCTCTGATGGAGCTCACCGGCTCGGTCAGGTCATGGGTCTCAGCGAAGTCACACACCTGGGGAAGGGTTTTTCTCCAGGCCAGTCTGTGCAGCCTCAGCAGTGACCAGCTCATGTTGTTCCCAAGTGTCATGCACACTTGGTCACATTCATCCCCATCTCCCAGCTGTCCCAGTCTGGTTTCTTGGGATCCCCAAGGGAGACTGTGACCACCGCGTTGACCCTGTCGCTTCATCACTTTCTCAGCGCGCTCTGTCTCCTCGGGAGTTTGTGGTGAGAGCGTTTGGCCAAGTCCTTCAAAGCCCCATCAGTGCAGTGGGATTATGATAGTAAGACAGGGGCAGGTAGACACGGGAGGTGATCCAGATTGATCTGGCGGGGGATGACAGCCTCCGAGTCCCGGTGGTAGTGCTCGCATCTGCAAGAGGACCCGGTCACCACGGTGGGTGGCTGCGGGGCACTGGAGCATAGTCGGACCCTGGGAGAGTCTGAGGGCGCTGAGAAGAGGCGCTGAGCACAGCTCTGGGTGGCCGGCCGGGTGGGGGACCAGAGCCGGGGCCGTTCAGGCACGGTCGACCCAGGAAACCGCTGCGACTCTTAGCAAAGAATGAGAGCTGGTCCCGCGTTGAAGCAAGCACATCCACCCTGTGTCCCCCGTCTCCTGTCACGGGCTTCAGGCTGCGGCATGTGGCAGGCATATGGCACTTAATTTCCCAAGCAAGGCTCCCCCTCCACCAAGGACTACAGGCAAGGTGGCCGTGAGCCAACAGCTGCCAGTACTCACGGTAGCTGGGGACTGGGGCACTAGCAGGACAGGGGACATGCGTGGGACACCACTGGTCCCCACTGCAATGGAGAACGCGGTCATTTATTAACAGCATCAATTGTTCTTTCTCTTTTTTTCAATTCTTCTTCTTTTTTAAACATTCGATTGCTATACATTATTTGGCAATAGCATCCCTTCTGTGGAGCGGCAGTTTCTGGTTTCTGAGTTAACTAAGTCTTATGATCTTAAAGAACATCTGTTAGGGGACCAGCAGATGGCGTAATGGTTATGTCGCTGCACTCTGATGTAGTCGACTGGGTTTCGAGTCCCCCATCCAGCAGCTTAAGACTCATGCCAGAGGGACCAGCAGTTAGTGTAATGGCTATGTCGCTGGACTCCCACGTAGTCGACCGCGGTTCACGTCCTGGACCCGGTGGCTTAAACTCACGCTGGGCGTGTGTGCATGTGTGCCCAGGATCCTAAGAGAAGAATGGAGGAGAAGGGATTGCGGCGTGGCCATCCCCCCTGGGGGGTGATTTCTTGCTTTCTGTCTCTCTGTCTCTTTCTGTCTATCTGGCAAGCTCATGTGCCCTGTAGCAAAAACCTCTTTAAAAAAAGAAAGTTCCTTTGCTCGACGGTCTCCTTTCTGAAGGCATTCTTTGGTTTTCTTAAGTGAACTTTAATTTCTGTTTCTCTTCATCTTTCGGACTTAAATTCCTTTCTAGCATAAAGCATGAGGCTGAAACTAAATTTAGAATTTTCTTGTTGAGATTGCCATATTTGTTCAGAGGTTCATTGAACCCCTGCTTATTTCTGGCTTGTCTGGTTGTCTTTTTTGAAATTACTATTTTTAAAGGCTTTGTAGCCAAAACCAGAGGGGAAGAAAGAAGGTATGTGTGGGCTTCCAGAAATGTAACAACAGAGACAAGATGGAAAGTGGCAGCTTTGGGGAACCCCAGGATCTGAGCTCTGGCCTGGACCCCTCCACCCCTGAGCAGTCCCCACAGTGACCAGAATAAGGTGGTGCAGAATTGCAGGCTAATTAGCCCGTACCACTAATTAGCCTCCATCTTTCAGTCCTGACTTGCGTCTGTGGGTTTCTGTTTTCAGAAGACCGTTAAATAAAAATGCACAGCGCATGATGTGGCCTTTGCCAGGAAAACCCACAAAGTTTACATTTCCTAGACTCGTCTGTCCAAATCAGAAGCCCCCTCTGCACCCACATGTTGTGTTAGCAGAGGTTTTCACACAGGGTGGGAGCCGGGGACAGAGCTGGAAGCATCGCTGGGTGATGTGAGTCAGAGAGGGCACACTCAGGAGAGCAGAGCGCCAGAGAAGTAGCACCTCAACGGGGAAGACACGGGCTCCTCCACCTTCAGGGCACGACTTCCTCTTGGTTTGAAATTCGATGACTAACAGACGTTACTGTTTGCCCAGAGGACATAAACAGGCGTGGGCTATTTTTCATGATTTGGTTATCTATCAACACTCATCCTTGTCTCATTGGAGGTATTTGGAAAACCATGTCATCGCGAGACTGTTTCTGAGCCAGGACCTTGACCTGTGAAGCTAGAGAACTTAGCTCAGGGTCCCGGGCTTCTGTTCAGGGGTGCTCAACCTCAGGGAACTCTGGAGCAGAACCTGAGATACACACACACACACACACACGCACACACACACACACACACACACACACACACGCACACACACTCTTACATGTGGAGCTCAGACTGTGAGGTCAGGCCCACCCACAGCCAGAGCGGGCTGGCCTTTGGCAAATTCTCAGAGCTAACCTCATGCACTGAGCCAGCGTTCCCTGCACGAGAAGAGCTGGGGAGGACCTCTCCTGGCCATTCCAGGTGCCTTTGGACTTCACAGCATCGGTAAGCTTGGGGATGGGCCACTGGAGGAGGACTGCAGCAGACAGTCCTAGAACTCAAGTTATACCCAGTACTAGAACTCAAGGCCATCTATCTTCCTTCACTTCTGTTCTGAGCTGAATAGAGCCCTGGCTGATAGACTTCCAGACTGAAGCAAGTTCTAGAAAAACTGGCTGCTTGGCCCAGCCTAGGGCAGGCGGTAGCAAACTCAAGTGCAGTGTTGGAAACCCTTTGGCCATCATGATTTCAGATCCCCGGGTTGGCCTGAAAATGTAGCAGACTCAGACACACACCCACAATATCCTGGTAAGCTGCGGGCTGCAGGAAGGGAATCAGGGAGTGCTAAGACCCGTAGAGGCTACCTCTCTCTTCTCCTCTCTCTCTTCCTCATGCATGTGCCCTCTAGCATGGATTTTAAGAAGAGAAAAGAAAACTGGCTTCCGCTACTCATGATCCACCTCTTCACTCACTCCTTTATTCATTCAACGAACAGTTGTGGAATGTCTAGTGTATACCACACCCATGCTGCATGCTGGGGATACAGTGGCAGAGAGGGTATGTCCTTGTTCTCAGGGAGTTCCTAGCTCGGGAGGAGTCGGGCAGCTGTGCAGTGAGAGCAGGGGTACCCGTGTGGCTGGTGCAGGGCTGGCAGCTGACCCTGTTCTGGATGAACGCTGGGGAACGCTAGCTAATGTGTTGTTCTGGGGAGTAGTAACGCATTAGCTCCAAAGAGACTGTTTAAGGTTTATATCTCAGGGACAGCAGGTGGTGTGGTGGGTAAGGCGCTGGACACTCCCAAATGGCCAACCATGGTTTGAGTCCCCCACCTAGTGGCCCAAGGGTGGGGGTCTCCTGTTGTAGTGTACATCCTCCAGTTTTTTTCTTTTCTCTTAAGATTGCTTTGCCTATTTTTTTCAGAATTATTTAATTTAATTTTATTCACTGCCATTATTTTATTACTTTTTGAAGTTGACCAGAGAGAGAGACAACGTAAGAGAAAGAAAGTGAGAAAGCAAGCTGCTGGCTCTGGGACTCAAACTGTGGTCAGCCATGTGGGAGTCCAGCTGCCTTAACCGCCATGCCACCTGCTGGCCCTGCCTTGTCTATTTTTGACCCATTGCATTCCCATAAAATTTAGTATCAGCTTGTTCATGTCTGAGATTTTTGTTTTGGAATGTTTTTTGTTTTTGTTTTTATTTTGAGAGATTTTTGCTGTAGAGCGTGTGTGCTTGCCAGAGAGACAGAGAGACAGAAAGTGAGGAATCACACCCCCAGGGGGATGGCCAAGCTGCAATTCCTTCTCCTCCATTTTTCTCTCAGGATCTTGGTGTGTGCATACACATACCTGGCATGAGTTTCAAGCCACTGGATCCAAGACTCGAACTGTGGTTAGCCACGTGGGAGTCCACACCTTAACCACTACGCCAACTGCTGGCCCTGTTTTTTGTTTTTTAAAGATTGCGTTACATCTGTGTAGATTGGGCTAGCTCCATTGCCTGGTAGTTAAGGTAGCTGGATACCACATGGCCGACCATGCAGTTCAAGTCCTGGACGAGGTGGCTTGAGACACAAGCCGGGCATGTGTGGGTGTGCCCAGTAACCTTGAAAGGGAAAGATGAAGGAGAAGGGATTGTGTGACCATTCTCTGTGAGAATGCTTTTTCCTCCCCTCTCTCTGTCTTCTCAGGTGAGCACACAAGACCTCTAATAAAAAAATAGAGTGGAGGTCTAGATAGATCCATTGGGACAAAAAATGATCATTTTGTGTCTTCCTTTACATAACCTTGGTAATTCCTCCATTTATTTAGGTCTTTAATTTTGCTTAGCAGTATCTTCAGATTCCAGTCTTGCACATGTTGTTAGATTTATTCCTAGATTTTTTTTATTGTTGTTTACTTTTGCTATAGGATGTGGGCTCACCTGGAGAAAGACAGACAGACCAGGAGAAAGTGAGAAATCACCCCCAGAAAGGCTGGCCACACCACAATCTCTTCTCCTTTACTCTCCTCCTTGGATTTTGGGCATGCATGCACACATGCCGGGTGTGATTTTCAAGCCCACCGGTCCTTGAATTGATTTGAATGCCAGTTGGCCATGTCGGGATCCAGTACTTCTTTGTTTTTTAGAGAGATTTTTACTACAGGGCATGTGCACTCGCTGAGAGACAGAGAGACAGACAGAAAATGAGAAATCACACCCCTCCCTGCCAGGGGGATGGCCATGCCACAATCCCTTCTCCTCCATTCTTCTCTCAGGATTTTAGGCATGCACATACATGCACCCAGTGTAAGTGTTAAGCTGCTGGGTCCAGGACTTGAACCATAGTTGGCTACATGGGAGTCCAGCAACATAACCATTATACCATCTGCTGGTCCCAGGATCCAGCACCTTAACTTCCACAGTCCCTGCTGACCCCCAGCCAATGTTTTACGTTGTATGTTCACTGTAGACCCAGAGTCTTTGATAAATTCATGTAGTAACTGTAATGGTTTACATGTAGATTCTTTGGGTTTGTCTCTGATACACAGTGCATCATCTGTGAATGACAGCCGTATTCCTTAGTCTGTTCCAGTCTTCATGCTTTTATTTCCTGTTCTTGTGTTTCACGCTGGCTCTGGGCCTTTGGACCTCATAAGGCTTTTCCCTTTTTCTTTCCAGGTGAGGCTGAGGCACACATTGACTATGAAGACAATTTCCCCGACGACAGGTCTGTGTCATTCAGAGAGCTCATGGAGGACTCCTGGACAGAGGCAGAAGAGGACCGTGAGCAGGGAGAAGCCCCTGAGGAGGCTCCGAAACAGGACCGTCTGGTCTCCATTTCTGTGAGCAAAAAAAATGTAACCCAAGACAAGGCCTTCATGTTGACCACAGGCTTGCCCGGTGCTGGGAGCAACATCCCCACGGACTTGCCAGGATCCCGACTAAACCAGAAGTACTTGTTCTGGT
>NW_006210004.1:187826-226123 GCF_000334495.1 Tupaia belangeri chinensis | reverse complement strand
GGAAGACAACCACAGTGGTGTCAAAGTGGTCCCAGGTGACCCTGAAGCCAAGGTGGTCTACACCAGCACCGATGGCCTCTCAGGGCCATCTGAGGGCTGGAATGGCAGCAAGGCGGGGGATCCAGTGGTGAGCCGCAGTGGTGAATCCTGGTTGGATGGCTACCCTGTGACAGACGGGGCTTGGAAGAAGACAGAGGCGGAAGAAGAGGAAGATGAGGATAAGGGGGATGGCTCAGTAGGACTGGATGAAAGTGTTCTGGTTACTCCTGACCAGCCCATTCTGGTGGAAGTTAAGGAGCCCAGGAGAACCACCCTCACACCAAGCGAGGACGTGCTCCATAGTTCCGTTCTTCCCTCTCAAATGCTAGATGCGGAGGCTTTGGCTCTCACACCCGTGAATGTGTCTGAGACTAAGGGTCCCCACCACAGGGATGAGGAGGTGACCAAATACCAGTCAACTAGACCTTGGAGAGTCACCACAGAAAAGTCTCCCATAGTCACCCTACCGTATGGACTCACCAGCTCTGCCCTGGATATGGCAACAACAACTGTCCAGCCGATACCTGAGCACATCCCTTCCACTGTCATGGCGGCCACACGGCCTCCAGTGGAAACCACTGCTCCTGAGGTCCAGGAGAGCTTCCCATACCTGCTGTCTGAAGATTTCTTGGGACAGGAAGGCCCTGGACCAGGTGCAAGTGAGGAGCTTCTTCCAACCTTGGAGCCGTGTGTTGGGGACGAGTGTCCTAACCTCAGCAGAGGTCCTGTGATTGCCACCATTGTCACTGTCCTATGCTTGCTGCTGCTCCTGGCTGGTGTGGGGGCAGTGTGGGGTTACCGCAGGTGCCAGCACAAGAGCTCTGTGTACAAGCTCAACGTCGGCCAGCGGCAGGCCCGGCACTACCACCAGCAGATTGAGATGGAGAAGGTCTAGCCACCTTCAGATGCTGTCCCCAAGCTACTTGGGAGGAACATGAACTGTGACACATCATACTGACAACACTGATGATTCGCTAGAGTGACACAGCTGGAGTGGGGCTCGTCTTACTTCCCTCAGGTCCTTGGTTATAGGCTGAGAAGTGTCTCTGGAGGCACCTGGCAGGGCAGGAAGGCTTTGGTGGCATCACACATCTTGACCATCTACCCTGGAGCTGATTGCATGTATTAATCTCAGGCCAGTGCTTGGCCCTAATTCTGACGTGCAAACACCACCTCTTGTAGGGCTGGCAGGTGGTATGGTGGTTAAGGTGCTGACCTCCCACATGGCTGACCATGGTTTGAGTCCCGGACCTGTCAGCTTGCCTTCTCACTTTCTCGCTCTCTCTGTCATCAAATTTTTAAAAATAATAATAAATAAAATTTAAAATAAAATAATTATTTTTAAAAAAACCCTCTTGCTTCATCATCCTATTGTCTTCTTTTCCTTTTTTGTTTTTTAAGAGAGATTTTTGCTATGGGTGCATGCACTCGCCAGAGAGACACAGAGAGACAGAAAGTGAGAAATCACCCCCAGGGGAGATAGCCACACTGCATCTCTTCCCCTTCAGTCTCCTCTTGGGATTTTGGGCATACATGCCCACACACCAAACATATATTTGAAGCCACTAGGTTCAGGACTTGAACTGTGGTTGGCCATGTGGGAGTCCAGCAACATAACCATTATGCCATCTGCTGGTCCCTTCTTTTCCTTTTTTAAGAAAGAAAGGCACTGACTCCATGCCCTGACATTGTTGAAATAGGTGTGTTCAACCAAGCATTTGAGAGCAGTGTTATTTGGGACATAAATAGTGGCGAGTAAGACATGGAAGAATAATGGGCTATTTATTTTTTTAGATTTTTGTCATAGGGCATGTGCACTTGCCAGAAAGAGACAGAGAAAGGGAAAGTGAGAAATCACCCACACACACACACACACACACACACACACACACACACACAGAGCAGGGATGGCCACGCTGCAGTCCCTTCTCCATTCTCTTCTTGGGCTTTGGGCACGCACATGGGCTGAGCATGATTTTCTAGCTCAAACTGCAGAGTTGACCTTGTGAGATCCAGCACCTTCACCACCACGTAACCTACTGGACCAGGCTATTTCTTTTTAACGTTGTGATGTTGCCAAGGGCAACTGAGCTGAGCACCAGGACAGCCTAGAGCGCTGAAGTTTCTTTTTCATCATTTGTGGAAACTGGAGAATTTAAGAGTGACATTTTGTTGAAGGGAGGTGAGGAGTGAAGAGACACAGGTCCACCTCTGTTCCTCCACTGCAAGCGACAGCCCATCCTCTTTTAAAACAAGATGAGCCTTGTACCAGTAAGACCATTTCCTCTCGGAAGCAGTGGCCTAGTTGTCTTTGACTAGTTTGTGCCTAGGAATGTCTTGAAATTTTTGCCAAGACTAACAAAACTCAGGCTTTGGTTTCCTCTCCCAAGATTAACCATTTCTCTAAATCCTAGTAAGAGGGAATGACATAGAAGATAAATGATTCAAGAGGACCAAAGACTAGGCTATCGAGTATGGGTACCTATTTGTTGGAGATGCAGAGGAATTAAAAAGGAATATGAAATGATTCTGTGCTGATCTATTCTTTTTTTTTTGAGGGGGGGAGAGGTTTTCACTAAAGGGCGCATGCGCTCGCCAGACAGACAGAGAGACATAGAGACAGAAAGCGAGAAATCACCCCCCAGAGGGGATGGTCATGCCGCAATCCCTTCTCCTCCATTCTCCTCTCGGGATCTTGGACATGCACGAACACGCGCCCGGCGTGAGTTTTAAGCCACCGGGTCCAGGACACGAACCGCAGTCGACTACGTGGGAGTCCAGCGACATAGCCATTACGCTAACTGCTGGTTCCCTGTGCTGATCTATTCTTGACTGTAGAGTGGAAATTGTAGGCTCTGAGGAAATAAGAGCCCATCCCGTTTACTGAGCAACCCTTTTCATAGCATCTAAATCATCTATGGCAGCCCAGCAAGTATTGTATATGACAGTGGTTCTCAAAGTGTCCTCAGACACGCAGCATCAGCATTACCTGGGAACTAGGAGGAGTTGCAAATTCTCTAGTCCCTCCCTAAATTCAGGAAACAGAAACCAGGGGGGGCAGGGGGACTGATGCACACCCAAGCCTGAGTGTCATGGAGGCCAGGTGAGCCCTACAGGCACAGAAGGTGAGTGACAACCAAGTGACTCCCTTGCATGGGAGTCAAGCATGGGTAGCTGCACCTCAAGCAGCATTGGAAGCTGCTAAAATGCCATTGCCAACATCTCCTGTGTGTTGGCAAAGAAACTGAATGCATTATATGTCTAATATGAATCGCATTCTTGGAAGGAATTTTCAGTAGTTAAAATGTGACGAGACACCACCAGAACTGAAATGTTTTTGTGTGATATGAGAGAAATCATGATCTCTTTAACAACTAAAAAATGGTCGGCGGTGTTATGCCTAGTGAAAAAGAATCTTGGCGGGACTGGCAATTGGCTATGTCACTGGACTCCCATGTAGTCAAGTATGGTTCAAGTCCCAGACTCAGTGGCTTAAACTCATGCCAGGCGTGTGTGTGTGCATGCCCAAGATCCTGAGAAGAGAATGGAAGAGAAGGGATTGCGGTGTGGCCATCCCCGTTGGGGGGTGATTTCTCGCTTTCTGTCTCTGTCTTTCTGGTGAGTGCACGCGCCCTATAGCAAAAACCCACCCCCCCAAAAAAGAAAAAGGATTTTGGCAGCATATTTTCTACCCTGCCAACTGTTTCTGGTGCAAGCTTTGGAAAAATAATAGGCAAGGTAGTTATAGAGGTAGTAGAGCCTAATCAAAGATCTTAGTACCCATGATTGGTTAAAATGAAGGCTTGACGATACTAGCTGAGCTATCGGGGCATCAGGTGAAATCTAGAACAGTAGGGATGAAATGCTTTCTGTGTGTAGCCAAAGCAAAACAATAGAACTAAAGCCATAGATTGTCTATATTTATAAACTAGATTCTAATCTATTACAGGATAACTTTTCTATTTTTAACGATATAAAATAACTGCTGTCTCGGTATTGGGATTATGTAATACAAAGGTATTAATACAAAGGTATCGATACATTTATTATCAGTTGTTAATACATGTAAGTGCATTATTTTGCAGACATGGACTATGAAATACACCCAACACATCACTTCTTAAGTTTGTATTGATTTACTTTCATTTAAATTAATGTCATAGAATCTAAAAGTACATATTGGAAGGAAATGATTAAAACATGTGTACACCTAAATTGTATGTCATGCATGTTTGAGACTGGTTAAGTGCTTAATGCTCATGAAATCTAGGGGTAAGGGGATTCCATTAACACAAAGCTTCTCAAATATTTCGAATAAATATTTCCCCAAACAGTTGTTGAATGTTTTTTTTAAAATAATTTCTATTTAACTTTATATATTGATTATTATTATTACTGTTATTATTGAATTTGACCAGAGAGAAACACAGAGTGAGAGAAAGCAAGAAAGCAAGCCTCCAGGTCTGGGAATTGAACTGTGGTCGGCCATGTGGGAATCCAGCACCACCACACCTGCCAGCCCCAAATCATGATTTTTAAGCAGGGGGAGGGTGAAGATTTTCTAGTGTTCTAGAAAATAATGTCTTAAAATTTGCTGTATCTCAGACTGTCCTTGTGCACTTGCCAGAGAGACAGTGAAAAGTCATCCCCCAGGAGAATGGCCATGTCACAATTATTTCTCCTCTGTTCTCCTCCTGGGATTTGGGCATGTATGCATACACACCCGGCATGAGTTTCAAGCCACCAGGTCCAGGTCTCAAACTGGTTGGTCACATGGGAGTCCAGCACCTTAACCACCACGCCACCTGTTAGCCCTAAACTGCCCTTTTTAAGCTTAACTCTCAGCTATATGATCTGGAGCAGGATTTCTGGGAAGTCTACAGAGCTCTTGCGCCCTCCTCCCATTCTCCCTCATCCCAATCAGAGACCATTCACTTCCCTCCAATGAAACTCCTAGGACCTCGCTACTCCAGATGTTCCCTGCACCAGAACAGCACAGGTCCTACCCGAGAGCTTGTTAGACATGCCCACCTCTCGGCCCCGTCTCAGACTTGCTGGCTCAGAATCTGTACTTTACGAGATACCTGCGTGATGCGTGTGCATGGCACATAATCGGGTTTGAGAAGCACTGGTCTGAGAGACCAGACTGATTACCTCCCTTCTCCCAACTCATGGGACTCTCAGGAATAATTAAAGACGGTTGGATGAAAGGATGACATGTAGGCAGGATTAAGAGAACTATCCAGAAGGCGGAGGAGAGCCTTCAGGGAACTCAACAAGAGCTTCAGTGATAGGAATGATGGCAGGCAAGAGCTCTGGCCTCAAGCAGTTACAGCCACTGCCCAGCTATGGCCTGAAGGAAGCAGGGACTTTAAAGACCCAGACCTTGGGACCAGCAGTTGGCATAATGGCTATGTTGCTAGACTCCCATGTAGTTGACCATGGTTCGAGTCCCAGACCCAGTGGCTTAAACTCTCGCCAGGCATGTGTGCATACATGCCCAAGATCCTGAGAGGAGAATGGAAGAGAAGGGATTGCGGCGTGGCCATCTTCCCCCTGCCCCCCCCGGCCCGGGGGTGATTTCTCACTTACTGTCTCTATGTCTCTGTCTTTCTGGTGAGTGCACACACCCTATAGCAAAAAAAACTCTCAAAAATAAATAAATAAATAAAAATAAAGACCCAGACCTCTTTTCTCATCCTGCAATCTCTTGCCCGTATGTCTCAGTGACAACCGGAAATGTAAAGGCCAGGGAGCCCAGGCAATGTAGACCACAGGAATCAACTCAGAACACAATGCAAGGTTGAAGAGAACTGAGGGGCAGGGGGGAAAATTGAGCTCAGAGCTAAGCAACCCCAAACCATCTCCCTATGTCCCTTGTGGAGTGATGAGTGGGGGTTGTGTCTCCCAGTGTCATGGACACTACTAATGCTCTTACCCAGAAAATCACCCTTGGCCTAGTGAGGTTTTTTTTTTTTTTTTTTTTTTTTTTTTACGGGACAGAGCACATGCGCTCACCAGAGAGAGGGACAGCAAGAAATCACCCCCGGGGGGGTGGGGGGGATGGCCATGCCGCAATCCCTTCTCCTCCATTCTCTCGGGATCTCAGGCACGCATGCACACATGCCTGGCAGGAGTTTAAGCTGCCAGGTATGGTACTTGAACCACGGTCGACTACATGGGAGTCTAGCGACATAGCCATTACACTAACTGCTGGTTCCGGCCTAGTGAGAATTTTTTCATCCAGGAAGTGAGATTCACCTTCTACTCTGCTAGGGAAGCCTGTAACCAATGACTGGCTGGTGTGGAGCACCAAAAGGCTGGTCTCGTCACCTTAACGTGGGACCCACCCGGGTTAATTCATGCTCCAGAGCTCACTGAGATCAGCCCGAAGCCCATCTCCACTGAGAACATATCTTTGCCAGCTCCTTCCTGCTCCTGGCTGAGAGCACTCATCACCTGGTGCAAGGCTTTGTTTCAAAGAACCGGGACCCAGCGCTACATCTGCATGCAAACGCTCACTTGGGCCAGCCCTGGAATCAAGCATTTCAGGGGGAGCTGGATCCCACATGGCTGACCATGGTTTGAATCCTGGTCCTAGAGGCTTGAATAAAACACTGGGCATGTGTGTATGCATGCTCAGAATCCTAACAGAATGGAAAGATGGAGGAGAGAATTGCAGTGTATCCACTCCCCTTTAGGGTGGGTCTCTCTCTCACACACACGCACACACACACACACACACACACACACGCAATTAAAAAGCAAACAAACCAATTAAAAAAAAAAAAAAACACCTCTTACCCCCCTCCACTATTTTATAATTCAAACATTTTCATTCTCTGGAATGCGTTGGGCTGACATCAACAAAATCTCTGCGTCCTCCACCTCTTCTTCAAACCTCTTCTTCGTAATGTGGACCTCTTTGTTTTTCCACGGTTCCTGGCTCATTCCCTCTGCCTCCTTCTATGCTTTCCTTCTCCTGGTCTGACCTTCAGTGACGTTCATGGAGCACAGTTGCTGCTGGCAGTCATGCCTGAAGATGCTTTGCGTCCTCGTTTGAAACAGATGGCAAAAATTTTTCTTAGTGGAATCCCAGCTTTCCTGTGAGAGTCTTCCAGGGAGAGGGGCAAATTCTTTCTGGTCTGACAGGGCACAACCAGCTCATAGCTAGCACGGACCACCCCTGCTGTGTGAGGTCCAGCCGTCCTTGGTGCAAGGTTTCTGCTATTAGGTGAATGTCAGAATTTTTACAGACCAGGGCCAGCAGGTAGCCTGGTGGTTAAGGGCACTGAGCTCCCACCTGACCGACAGAGGTTCGAGAACCAGACCTGGTGGCTTGTGTTCTCTACTCCCTCTTTCTCTCACTCTGTCCTTCCCTGGTCAATTGTAAATAAACAAATAAAGTTAGATAAAATAATTCTAAAAAAAAATCTTTAAAAAAATTTTTTTTCTGACCTGAGAAGATAGATTTATTACAACATGCACCCCAGAGTGACTGGGTATGGCTAAGACATTTCCATCCAGGGAACAGCAAACAGGAGAGCATAAACAAAACACTTAATGTAATTTAGAAAAAAGAAAAAAGCTTGGGTCAGCCCCACAGCTAAGTGGTTAAGTGAGCCGGGTCCCACATGGCCAATTGTGGTTCGAATCCCAGCCCTGGTGGCTTGGAAAGCACACCAGATGCATATGTGTGCCCAAAACCCTGATGGAGAAATGGAGACCACACCCCACCAGGAGATGCTTCCTCTCTCTCTCTCTTCCTCTTTCTGGCAAGCCCATGCACTCTCTGGCAATGAAAAAGAAAAAGGAAAAAAGAAAAAGAAAAAAAGTAATAATACTTGGTCTTCATTTATTTTCCAAGTTTGTTTTTTTCAAGTTTTTTTCTTTGCTAAGGGGTGATGGGCATGCCAGAGACAGAGAATTGGGGAGGGTGGGGTGGGAGAAAAGTGAGAAATCATCCCCCAGGGGAGATAACCACACCACAATCCCTTCTCCTCCATTATACTTTCAGGATGTGGGGCATGCACGCACACACACCTGGTGTGGTTTTCAAACTGCAGGGTCCAGGACTTGAACTGTGCAGTTGGCCATGTGGAATCCAGTGTATTTACCATCATGCCACTGATTGGCCCACAAGTTTTAATTTCTTACACAGGTGAGACTGTAACACCACTCTAACCCACAGAAAGCAGGTGGAAAAGACATGAGCAATAATGTTTAGCCTACCAACTCCCACGGTAAAGTGGGAGACAAAACTCTGGACTCACGGCCAGCCCATGGCCTGGTGGTGAAGGCAGCCAGATCCCACATGGCCAACCACACGCTTCAAGTCCCAAACCTAGTAGCTTGAGAAACACAAAGAGGACGGGTGCATGCACGCCCAAAATACCAAAAGGAGGGAGAAATGGAGAAGGGATTGTGGCATGGCCAGGCCCCATAGGGGGTGCTTTATTGCTGCCCCCTTTCCCTTTTTCTCTTGGTCTTGCTCCGAGCACACATGCCCTATGGCAAAATTTTTTTTTGGGGGGGAGAGGTTTTTGCTATAGGGCATGTGTGTTTGCTAAAAAGAGAGAAACAGAGAGACAGAAAGCGAGAAATCACCCCCACCCCCAGGAGAGATGGCTACTCCACAATCCCTTCTCCAGTCTCTTCTCAGTATCTTGGGCATACACGCACATGCACCTGGCATGAGTTTAAGCCACCAGGTCCGGGACTCGAACCACGCTTGACTACATGGGAGCCCAGTGACGTAGCCATTACGCCACCAGCTCGTCCCATCCTATGGCAAATTTAAAAACAAAAAAACTATGGACTCTCTTATTATATCTGCTGGTCACATTGCTTAATTTCTCCCCATCCTTTTTTTGTAAAATGAGACACTAGTCCCTTACTACCAGTTCCAAGAGCACATTGAGGCCGCTCATTCACTCACTCAACAACCCAACGCAGACCTTTGCGAGGAGACAGTGTTAGGTGCTGGGGTGCGGCAGTTCACGTGCCTGCTCTGGAAGGAAAAGCACTCTCCCTGCAACCATAGGTTATGTCAGGGGTGAGAGTGAAGGTGAGACTGGGCCGTCAGGGAGCGTGGAGGTGCTTTCGGTCTCTTTCAGGGGGATGCCACGGGGACAGGCATGGGGCACAGTCTTGCCCTGGCTGCAGGCACAGGAAGTCCACTGCATAAAACCTCTGGCTGAGGCTCACTTCAAGCTCCTTTCCTTTTTCTCCCCCTGCCTTGTACATAGTTGAAACTCTCCACACTAGGTCATTCAAGCCTGGAGTCACCAGAAAAAAGAAGTCGCTGTTTGGGGGATGGCAGATGATCAAGAGTTCAGACAGCTGCGACGAAAGATTAGTTGTGGGTTTCTCTCAGAGCCTCACTCTAAACTGTGTTGCAGTTCCATGTTCAAACACTATTAAATGAGAATGTTTTTTCTGGCACGAATCCACCTTTCCCCACAGTTTAAGTATTGACTTTTTTTTAAAAAAATATATATACTGAAGTAGCTTCGAAGGTTTCCAGCGCACACTGAAAACTTAAAAAAAACGTTCTTTCCATAAACGTTGGCAGAAACGGGCCACTGTTTATCCCACCGGCAGTCATAATAAACCCTTTCCCATTGACGAGCTAACAAATCATTTGCTGTTTGCCACTGAGTTGGGTTCAATAAAATTCCTGTGCTCTTTAAATTTCCTTACGAAGAACTCAAAGCGTACGTTTCCTTCCTAAGGCGGCCTTTGTGGTCAACGTCCCCCGTGGTCTTCCTTCGGGGTCACAGCAGTGAGCACAACGGGTTAGTGGTAATAATTACAAAGTGTCAAAATTCAGAGAAATATCAGTGCATTGAATGCGTTGGTAGGTGCTACCTTTCAGTCAATTAGTCACTGGTAAATCCATGTGTATACACGAAATTCCCAGAGCCCTCTCTCCTCTCCAGAAGTCAAGTCTGAATGTTAGCAATGACCACAAAAAGCCTTCAGACCCTTCACAGCCTGGGTTCCCTGAGCACCACGGGGCTGGCCAGACACCTCACCACAGTGGGCAGACTCCCTGGGACCAGCTGGAGAAACCAAACAGGGTGACCGCCAGGTTCCATGCAACGGACAAGCAAAGTATCATAAGAGGGGACCTAACACTCCCACAAAGCTTACAGATGAGTTTGTGTTTTTGGAAGACAGGCCAGACTGATGCTGAACCTAAGCAGTCTCAATCCAGGAATCTTCTAGGCTCTTCCAAGAAACACGGTCAGGGAGGTGTTGGGTTGAGGTCGCTGAGTGCAGCATGCACACTGGGGTTTCATGGTAGGTTTGGGCAAGCCAGCCTAAATGTTTTCAAGGCTGGTTTGCTTTCCTTTGAAATAAAGAATTTAGGGCCAGCCAATAACCTAGGGGTTAATGGAACTGGATCCCACATGGCCAATTGCGGTTCAAATCCCAGAACCAAGGCTTTCAATACATACCAGGTGTGAGCGTGTGTATGTTCAAAATCCCAACAGAGTGGAGAAATGAAAAAAGGGTTATGGTATGGCCATTGGGGGTGCTTTCTTTCTTTCTTTCTTCCTTCCTTCCTTTCTTTCTTTTCTTTTTTTGGAGAGGTTTTTGCTATAGGGCGTGTGTGCTCGCCAGAGAGACAGAGAGAGACAGAGAGACAGAAGGCAAGAAATCACCCCCCCCCGGGGGTGGGGGACAGCCATACCACAATCCCTTCTCCTCCATTCTCCTCTTGGGATCTTGGGCACGCACGCACACGCACCTGGCATGAGTTTAAGCCACTGGTCTGGGACTCAAACTGCAGTTGACTACATGGGAGTCCAGCGACATAGCCAATATGCTAACTGCTGGTCCTGGGGGTGCTTTCTTTTGCTGTCTGTCTCTTGGGTGAGCACATATGCCCTCTGGCAATTAAAAAATAAAAATGAGCAGGGCCGGCAGGTAGCATGGTGGTTGAGGCGCTAGACTCCCACATGGCTGACTGTGGTTCCAGTCCTGGACCTGGCAGTTTGCTTTCTCTCTGCATCTCTCTAGTCAGATTAAAAAATAATAAATGAGGATCTGGCAGCTAGCATGGTGGTTAAAGGCACTGGATTCCTACATGGCCAAATGCTGTTCGAGTCCCGGACTTGGTGACTTGCTTTCTCACTTTTCCTTTTTCAATCTCTGTCTCGTCAAATTAAATAATAATAATAATAATAACAAACGGAATTAAATAATTATTTTTAAAAAGAATAAAGTAAAATAATTCTTTAAAAAAATGAATAACTCATCTTCATAGGCTTCAGCCAAACAAAGGCTGACCAATGTGACCATATTGGCACCAGGGTCTTTTCCTCCGGCGACATTGCGAGGGTGGGGGTGGAGGTGCTTTTCAACCCCCATGAAAGGAAACCAGTTTCAGTGAGTTAAGGAGGCCCCTCCACCCCTACTCCACCTCGACCTGGTCGATCATCTGCAAAAAGTTCACCCCAAGCTCAGAGGAAGGGGACCTGTTTATAGCCCTGCAGAGCACCTGAGGTGCAGTGAGTCAGAGTACCCAGTCCAGCCCGGGGCCCTGTGGATGGACGGCTCCTTTCATTTTCGGGAAGGCTGACCACAGCCAGGGGCGTTAAACAGCTGCCAGGAGACGGGCCCAGGCGTGCTGGGGAGGGTGTGTGCTCTTGGGGACCCCCACGACTTTCTAGTCCAGCCTATGACCCTCTTCCCCACTGATTTCAAGCGGTGTCCTAGGTGGAGTAGAGGGTGGGGCGAGGGAAGCCAGAGTTCCACGGGTGGAGGCCATCCCCCGCGGACCTGACTCATCGCTGGCTGTAGGAGGCTGCTGGGGCCTCACAGGCACCCGTGAATAATAACACCAACTCCCTTGTGTCAGAATAAACAGTCCCGGGGGAGACTCGGTCAACGTGGCAAATTCAGCCAAAGCCAGGAATGGTAGTAGCTGGCATGGGTTCTCCCGCAGGTGGAGAGGAAGAGCCCTCAGGAGGGATGAGGGTGTGTGGGGAGGACAGTGCAGAAGGAGCCACAGAAGGGTGCACCCAAGTCCAGGGTGGGGGTCATGTGCTGGGGGAGAGGAAACCCGGCAAAGCACAATCGTGTGGGCTTTCTGCCCCAGTTCATCACCACGATGCAAAGACCTGAAATGCCACCTCCTCACCCCTTCCCGGGCCATTGTGGGAAAAGTTCTGTCTCCCAAATATTGTGCCAGTCTCCTCCCACTCCCTCCCTGCAGGGTCCCAGGCAGACTGATGGCTTCCGGGAGGAGGGAGTAGGTTGAATAAAGAGAACTAGGTGTTCAGGACGCCACACCCTCCAGGTTTTCTCTGAACTCAAAGGGACCAGCCTCTCTGATCTCTCATGTCCCAGAGACCCCAGGGCTCTGCCCTTGGCCCTTTTCAGTCGTTTCTCAATATAGACGCACAGTCTAGGAGGTCCCATTGCACCTCATGGCTTTCCATTCCAAGGGCAGGTTGGTGCTTGGTGCTCGGCAGTGGGCTCTGTGGAGCTCCTGGATCCCTTCCAGGGCAGCTACAGTGATGTGAGCTGCCTGGGTTCCAGCCCCTTCACCAGAGAATCGCCCTCAGCTGAAGCCACTTGCCTTCAAAGGTCCCTTTGCCCCCAGGGGACATGCAGTAGCTGATAACTGACTGACAGAGGCTCCCAGATTTCTCTTGAGAGCAGCCCGTGCAACCAGATCTGTCTCAGGTTCTGCTGGGACCTGGCCCAAGACACTCTTCCAATTTTATTTGCAGATTTGCAGGCTAAAATCTCCCATCCCAGCCTCAGAGTCTGCACTGCACCAACTTTTTTTTTTTGAGACGTTTTTGGTATAGGGTGCATGCACTCGCCAGAAAGAGAGAGACAGAGAGATAGAAAGTGAGAAATCACCCCGTAGGGGGAATGGCCATGCCGCAGTCCCTTCTCCTCCATTCCCTTCTTGGGATTTTGGGCACGCACGCACACATGCCTGGCATGACTTTTAAGCCGCTGGGTCTGGGACTCAAACCACAGTCAACTACATGGAAGTCCAGTGACATAAGCATGACCCCATCTGCTGGTCCCAGTCTAATGTCACCTTCTTAGTGAGACCTTCCCTGATCATCCTATTGAAAACTGCGGCCTCAGGCCAGCACTATGTAGCTCACTGGCTAAAGGGAGCTGGATCCCACAAGGCTGACAGCGGTTAGAATCCTGGCCCAGTGGCTTGAAAAATACATGAGGTGTATGCGCCCGTGTGCTCAAATCCCAACAGCATGGAAAAATGAAGGGATTGTAGTGTGACCATGCCTCCCACTGGGGGGATGCTTTTTCCCTATATTACTCTGTCTCTCTCTGGTGGGAGCACGCACCCTCTGACAGCTATAAAACACACAAAAAGCAAAACAACACTGTCACCTCGACTCTGGCACTCCTTATTGGGACAGGTTGACCGCTGGAAGATT
This sequence comes from Tupaia belangeri chinensis, assembly GCF_000334495.1. Taxonomy (NCBI): domain Eukaryota; kingdom Metazoa; phylum Chordata; class Mammalia; order Scandentia; family Tupaiidae; genus Tupaia; species Tupaia belangeri. Next base: position 212,648 of record NW_006210004.1, on the reverse strand, counting down.
TTGGAGATACAAGTGTTAGGAAAAGCCATGCTTCTTACCCTACACCGTATACCCAACTGGTTTTTCCTGGAGGGCCAGGTCTGTCCCCAGGGGATGTCCCACAGCCAATAACTGACTGAGAGAGGCCTTCAGGTTTCCTTTGGGAGCACCCCACCACAGACCGTGTGCATTCAGACCCCGTCAGGCTCTGCTGGGGACCTGACCTGAGAAAACCCTCCGATTTTCTCATGACCACTTCGCAGGCAGATCGAGTGAAGGCGCAAAGAGACTGGGAGAAGTTGAGCTTTTGTCTGTCATCGTCTTTCCTGGACGGGGAGTAAAGAGACTAAAACCTGGAAGCGCAGAGAGGCCACAATAGGTTTTTCACAATGACTGTCTTTTAGAAATGTTTTTCTTATTTAAAAAATAATACTGATTTTCAGGGAACAAAGGAAAACAAATGACTGAAGACTCTTCAAACCAAAAAGGTGAGAAAGGCAGGTATGAATCTGGGGAGTCAGGTGTGAACATGGAAAGGACAGGTGTGAACACAGGGAAGGTAGGTGTGAAGGTGGGGAGACAGGTATGGCACGGAGAAGTCAGGTGTGAACACAGGAAGTCCAGTGCGAACATGAAGAATACAGGTGTGAACACAGGGAAGTCCAGGGCGAACACGGAGAAGACAGGTGTGGACACAGGGAAGTCGGTGTGAACATGGAGAAGACAGGTGTGGACACAGGGAAGTCGGTGTGAAGATGGAGAAGACAGGTGTGGACACAGGGAAGTCCAGGGTGAACACGGAGAAGACAGGTGTGGGCACAGGGAAGTCAGTGTGAACATGGAGAAGACAGGTGTGGACACAGGGAAGTCGGTGTGAACATGGAGAAGACAGGTGTGGACACAGGGAAGTCCAGGGCGAACACGGAGAAGACAGGTGTGGGCACAGGGAAGTCAGTGTGAACATGGAGAAGACAGGTGTGGACACAGGGAAGTCGGTGTGAAGATGGGAAGCTAGATGTGAATGTGGAGAAGACAGGCGTGAATACAGGAGAGATGGCTGTGAAGATGGGAGACATGTAATGACTACACGTGTGAACATGTAGAAAACCAGTACAAACATAGGGAAGACAGTAGTGAACAAGAGGAAGATGAAGGTGAAGATGGGAAGACAGGTGTGAACATGTGGAAGACAGGTGTGAACATGGGGAGGCAGGTGTGAACATGGGGATGCAGGTGTGAAGACCAGAAGGTAGGTGTGAACATGTGGAAGACAGGTGTGAACATGGGGAGGCAGGTATGAAGACCAGAAGGTAGGTGTGAACATGTGGAAGACAGGTGTGAACATGGGAGGCAGGTGTGAAGACCAGAAAGTGGGTGAGAACATGGGAAGGCAGGCGCACCCCGGATTAGATGAGGTGAGCAAGACGGAGGTTTCCCTTTCACTTTCTACAGTAACGAGAAGGCTCTGAGAAAGCAACGCCCGGGCTATTGGAGAAGGGGGGACAAAGACTCTGTTTCCTGAACATCAAGAGGAAGCCTCTGGTGGTGGTGGTCTAGCTGGTCTCCTCCAGTTCCAAGAGGTCATCCACGTATTCCACGACCTCCCCCTGTAAGAGACAACAGGACACCTATTAGGTGGCTGCCGGGCAGGGAAAGTTCCAGTACGCAGAGTCGGCTTCCACGAGGCCGCTGCCAGCTGTCCCCATGGGCAGAAGGTTTTCTCCACTGCCAGGGCCCAGAGGACCTGACTGCCCCATGGAGGGGACCGTAGCTTTTACTTCACATGAACTTGGTGTCGAGTGCTCGGCGGCCCCCACAGATCGCCTGTGTGGAGAGACCATCAGCCACCCTCTTAGAGGCCCCACGTAGTGCCCCCTCCTCTGTGCGTCTCTCCCTTTCTTCTCCCATTTGCAGTTCTCTCACCAGAACACTTTCCATTCCCTTTCAGCCTCAATCACCAGTCCACAGACTTTTCTTTCTTTCTTCTTCTTCTTTTTTCAATTTGCCAGAAGATGTGTGTCCTCATTCAAGAGGCAGAGAGGGAGGGAAAATGAAAAAGCATCCCCTAGGGAGCATGATCATGCCATAATCCCTTCGTCTCCATTTCTCCCTTCTTTGGGGATTCTGGGCATATACATATATGTGCCTGTTGTGTTTCTCAAGCCACCATGTCTGGGACTTGAACTGTGCAGTTGGCCATGTGGGACCCACCTTTACTACCACCCCACCAGCTGGCCCAGACCACGAGCTTCTCAAGGACCAGAGTCTGAGTGGATTTTTAATTTCCCCAGAGCATGGCATACAGGACTTTCTCAATAAACGTGTTAAAGGATGACACTGGCGTGCATGTGTCACGCTGCTGGTGCGGTTGAGGCCAAGAGTCAAAGAGAGACTCTTGGGGACAATGGAAACCACCAGACTCCCTCCTTCTGCAATCAGCCCTAAACCTCTACCTGAAGCAGCCCAGGGACCAGCCCTATGGCATAGTCGTTAAGGGAACTGGATCCTACGTGGCTGACCATGCCCTGGCAGTTTGAAAGTCACATCAGGAGTACTAGTAGATGGTACAATGGTTACGTCACTGGACTCCCACACAGTCGACTGCAGTTTGAGGCCCAGACCCAGTGGTTTAAAACTCACACCAGGCCCAAGTGCATGCATGCCCAAAATCCTGATTGGAGAATGGAGGAGAAGGGATTGCAGCTATGGGTGGCCATCCCCCTAGGGGGTAATTTCTCATTTTCTGTCTCTCTCTCTCTCTGTTTCTCCCGTGAGCACACATGCCCTATAGCAAAAAGTTTCGGGACCAGCAGTTGGTGTAATGGCTATGTTGTTTGATTCCCATGTACTCGACTATGGTTCGAGTCCCAGGGCATGTGTGCGTGCGTGCCCAAGATCCCAAGAGGAGAATGGAGGAGAAGGGTTTGCAGCATGGTCATCCCCCCTGGGGGGATGATTTCTTGCTTTCTGTCTCTCTGTCTCTCTGTCTTTCTGGCGAGAACACAGGCCCTATAGCAAAAACCTCTCCCCCATAAAACAAACCTCCTCCCCAAAAAAAAAAAAAAAAAGAAAGAAAACAAAAAAAGCTGTGGTTTGGTTGCTTTCTGGACCCTACAGGAAAACACGGAGGCCGTCCATGGGCGGCCACCACATCTGTTCAGCGAGTTACTGTTCCCTGCTGTGCGACTGCTGTGCAGGGGATGAGGACAGTTTCCTTTTAGCTCTCTAGTCGCTAATCACGTATCCTAGGCACTAGAGGGACGGAATCCACTCCCTGCCGGTTCCTCTCAGATCCCGGCTCAGGCACACCCACGCCCCTGCGCTCAGGCCGGCTGCTCATAGCGACGGTGCCTCTTCTCTGGGCAACTGCCCTGGATCAAAGGAGTGGCCTTACCGGGGAGGCGACACACCAACCTGTCCTGGCAGCCAATAACCAATGAGAGGGGGAGGGGGACTACAAAGGCGGGTACAATTCTGGGGTGCAAGTCACGCTCAGAATTCCCCAGGATATTGGGCTGGGCCTGAAGGCTTCTGGGGCCTTCTCTCTGCTCAGCTCCTTCCTGGGTCCCTCTCTCCTTTCCTACTTGAGCGCACAGCCTCAATAAACCGCCCCAGCAAATTATGGTCCGTTTCTTTTAGACTCTCCTGAAGCAAACGACCATCAGAACCTGAAACCTGAAGCATCAGTTTCAACCCACTTCCTTTTTATTAATTAAAAAAAAAAAAAAAGTTATTGCCCAAGGATACACCTATTGCCAGAGAGAGGTAGAGAGAGAGGTAGAGGGAGAGAGGGAAAGCATCCCCCAATGGGGTGTACTTGTGCTGCAATCCCTTCTCCTCCATTTCTCCCACTCATCAGGATGCTGAGCAAGCATGTGCCCTCTGCATGGATTTCAGGCTGCTGGAGCCAGGACTCGAACCACGACTGGTCATGTGGTATCCAGCTCTCAACGCACAGCATTTAACCACTGAGCTACACAGCCAGCCCTCAGCCTGCTTTATAACATTTCTGAAAATACAATCGGCCCTCTGCACATTTTTAACCAATGTGCAAACTTTCACAAATGTGCACACACTTTTTAAAAATTAACTTGACGGGCGTGTGTGCGTGTGTGCCCAAGATCCCGAGAGGAGAATGGAGGAGAAGGGATTGTGGCATGGCCATCCCCCTGGTGGGGGGTGATTTCTCGCTTTCTGTCTCTCTGTTTCTCTCTGTCTTTCTGGTGAGTGCATGCACCCTATAGTAAAAATTTCTCTCAAAAAAAAAAAAAAAAAAAGAAAGAAAGAAAGAAAGAAAAAAAAGAGACCCTCTCTAAGGAAAGAAAAGCAAAAGAGGGCTGGATAGCACCTGGATTCCTGGAGCATCACTCCATCTGCATTTCGCTATCAGGGAAGGTGGCCTCGGCCTGGCTTTCCTAGAAAGTCGTTCTGACTCTCATTAAGACGCCCACAGCAATGGTCTCCTCGCTCAAGGTCCCCTTCTGTTTCTTATTTCAGAGACGGCGTGGCCTGCCAGCGATTTTGGTTACATTTTCTCCTCGCCAGACGTGTGCTAAGCATGAAAACTTACCTCATCATCATCCACGATGTTTTCCTTAGCAAACTCATTCAGCTCTTTCTGGAGTGTGGTCACGTTGAAGAACTGCACTGCTTCCTGTCAGACCAAACAGAGAACAGCTTACGCGGCCAGCCTTCCGAGTGAGAACTGGGGGACAGGGTGTAGGATTTCTTTCTAGGGTGATGAAAATGTCTAAAATTAGATAGGGGTGACAGCTGTCCAGCTCTGTGGATATACTAATGACCACTGAATTGTACACTTTTTAAAAAGGTAAACACTGTGGTATATAAATTATACCCAATTTTAAAAAGTGGCCAACCCCATGTGAATGAGAATTTGTGTAGGTATTTATGTAGGTAGGGAGGGCAAGATGTGGAGGAAGAGCTATTTATGACAACCCAGGACAAAATATAGAAATCTCCATGAAAATATAACTTATGGGCAAAGATGAATTAGAAAAGATCTTTTGAAAGTAATATTATAAGTAATGGTGTCTCCTGAGAACACACACAAAGCATTGAGTTTTTCCACCAAGGAATTAAATGATATTCCATCCACAAAAGAGCCCTACCATGAAGCTGTTAAAAAATAATAATGGAGGGAACCAGCAGTTAGCGTAATGGCTATGTCGCTGGACTCCCACGTAGTCGACCGCGGTTTGCGTCCCGGACCCGGTGGCTTAAAACTCACGCCGGGCGCGTGTGTGTGCGTGCCCAAGATCCTAAGAGGAGAATGAAGAAGGGACTGCGGCGTGACCATCCCCCCTGGGGGGTAATTTCTCGCTTTCTGTCTCTATGTCTCTGTCTGTCTGGCGAGCGCATGCGCCCTATAGTGAAAAACCTCTCCAAAAAAAAAAAAAAAGATAAATTTGCATTTTAATTCTATATTTCCATAAACTTTTTGAAGTCCCTTCATGCAAGAAAATGTATAGCTATAAAACAGAGAATAAAAATGTTGAGAGATTATTTCCTTTTCTTTTTTTAATTTGCTAAAGGGTGTATATACTCAACACAAAGAGACAGAGAGAGGGAAAGTAAGAAATCATCCCATAGGAGGGATGCTCACACAATGATCTTTTCTCTTCCATTCTCCTCTCAGAATTTTGGGAATGCATACATGTGTACCCGGAGTGCTATTCAAACTGCCAGGTCCAGACCTAATGGTGCAGTCAGCCATGTGGGATCCAGTGCCTTAACCACCACACTACCTGCTAGCCTGAGAATTTACTTATTTTTTTGAGAGATTTTTGCCATAGGGAGTGTACACTCACCAGAGAGACAGAGAGAGACAGAGAGCCAGAAAGCAAGAAATCATCACCCACAAGGGGGATGGCCACGCTGCAGTCCCTTGTCTTCCGTTCTCCTCTTGCAATTTTGGGCACGCACGCACGCACATGTGCCCAGTGTGAGTTTCAAGCTGCTGGGTCCAGGATTTGAGCCGCAGTCGGCCATATGGGAGTCCAACGCCTTAACCACTAGACCACCTGCTGGCCTTGAGAATTTCACTTTTTAATAATTTTTTTTTATTGTCAGTTGGCACATGCACTCACCAGAGAGAGAAAGAAAGAGGACCCTTTGATGGGGCATGGTTATGCCTCAATCCTTTTCCTTCATTTCTTCATCTCATCAGGATTTGGAGCCCCCCCCAGCCCCCCAACACACACACCTGGTATGTTTTTCAAGCTGCCAGGTCTGAGATCCAAACCACAGTCAGCCACGCGGGATCCAGCTTTCGGTGCACCGCACTTAACCACTAAGCTACAGAGCTGGCCCAAGAATTTCACTTTCTAAATAAAATAATTCTGCAGTGCTTGCACTCTGTAGGTTTTAGGGATTCCAAAGTCAGAATAAAGCAGTAAAATGATAAAGGACAACATCGACAGGAAAAAAAGTGAGTTTTCTTCCATTTCTCTTCAGGGCAAGGCAGGCCCCGGAAAGCAAGAGTGCGAGGGAGGAAGAGGAAGGCCCTTACCGGTCTGGGCTGGAAGTGCTCGTCCGAGAGTCCCCACTTGTCCCTGTGGTACTGGTAATACACCAGGTTCTGCTGCATGACCTTGTCGCTCGGGTCAAAGAGCAGGTAACTGACCGCACACGGGGCCGCGTTCTCCAGGTCATTCACTGGACAGGGAAAAACAGGATGGAGGAAACCAGCAGACTGTGCCCTGCAGCCCTCCAGCAGCCCCTCTTCCTGAAGCTCAGCGTCCTGAGGAAAATGGTCATGAGGGTCGGCCCCGTAGAGGAGCTGGAGCCCACGTGGCCGACCATGGTTCGAATCTCAGCTCTAGCAACTTAAAAAACACGCTGGGCCCATGGACATGTGTGCTCTGAATCTCAACAGGATGACATGGCGGAGAAGGGATTACGGCATGGCCATTCCCCATGGGGGGACACCTTCTCCACCTCCCTCTCTGTCTCTGGCAAGCACCCACACCCACAATAAAAATATGCTAAAAGAAAGCCAAAAAAAAAGTCATAAACAAGCCTCTTCTCTGCATTTCTTCTTCAGAAAGCCTGACTGACCAGAATCAGCCTCGAGGGGCAGCTCAGACAGGCTCCGTAGAAGCCAGCAGGCCAGTTTCCAACATGGAAGGTGCCTGTCAGCCAGGTGCCCTTGCAGAAATGCCCATTTCTCAGAGCCAGCAAGTGACGTGGTGGTTAAGGGCACTGAACCCCCACATGGCTGACTGCGGTTTGAGTCCCGGGCCTGGCGACTTGCTTTCTCACTTCCCTCCTCTCTCTCTCTTACTCTGTCCCTCTAGTCAAATTAAAATAAATAAACATATAAATAAATAAAGTTAAATAATTCTTTAAAAATAAAAAAAGGAAGAAATGTCCATTTCTACTCAGGGTCTGGTGACCAGAGCTAGTTGGCCCCTCGAGTTGGGGAAGGTTACATGCCATGGGCTGGGCTGTCCTGGGGCTGAGGGAGGGAGGGTGGACGTGCTGATCAGGGCCTTCAGTGCCTAAACCCTGTCTGAATGGCACTATGGCCTCCAGACATAGGCAGGCTCTCCTATGGTTAAACCAGACCTGGGACACTCAGGGGACTGGAGACCTTTCTGCTGGAAGAGATCTGGAAAGTCACCTGGTCTTGCCATCTCCCTTGGGATTTGCCTTGCAGATATGGGGAGAGGTAGAGAGAATAAGACACAGCCTCTGGGTATTTATTCTGGCACATTCCACCCCCATTTACAAGTTAGGAACCCTACATTACTAAAGGTTTGGTTGGCAGGAGTAGCCAAAGCTTGAGTATAAATAAATCGTGCCACCCAGCGGTTATTTCTTGTAATGACAACTCGAAAACAGCTGTGAGGCGTGCACTATTCACAGGGCCATGGCCCACGGAGGCTCTCAACCATAGGTGAGGGTTACCTCTGTTACAGACGGGAAAGCGGAGTCTTAGAAGCACTAAGTACCTCGCCCAAGCGCTCACAGAAGAGTACTTACACTTATAATAAGCAAACTGTAGATAATGGTACATGGTTGCCACAAACTTCTCAACCGGATAGCCTCCTATGACAGGAGTGAGGTTCTCTTCACACTGTATCTTGCATTGCAGAACTTCTATGTAGTGATCTGAGAAAACACACGGAAATTTTCAGAGCACCGCATTCACTACTTTCTTCTTCTTCTTTTGTTTTTTGGAGAGGTTTTTTTTTTTTCTTCTTTTTTTAAGAATTATTTTATTTAACTTTTTTTTTTTTTTTTTTTTGATAAGAGAGGGACAGAGTAAGAGAGAGAGGGAAAGTGAGAAAGCAAGCCTCCAGGTCTGGGACTCGAACCACGGTCAGCCATGTGGGAGTCCAGCGTCCTTAACCACCACACCTGCACCCCCATGGGGCATGGTCACACTGCAATCCCATCTCCTCCATCTCTCCCTCCTATTGGGATTTTGGGTACGCAAGCTCATATGCCTGGCATCTTTTTGAAGTTGCCAGGTTCAGGACTCACATGTGGGATCCAGAAACCCTAATCACCATGCCAACAGCTGGCAAAAATAAATAAATAAATACATAGTCTTAAAATAAATAAATAAATTATAGTACATATGAACAAGATAATCTATACAGTCTTTAAAAGAGAATAAGGTGGCCTTTTGGCCATCTTCCAGTAATTAACCGAAATGACGAGCACAGAGAAAAGAGGAAGAATATGTATGTTCTCTAGGCCTTTTAGAAAACATGGAGTGGTTGGGGCCAACAGATGGCACGGTGGTTCAGGGCACCAAACTCCCACATGGCCGACCATGGTTTGAGTCCCAGACCTGGCAGCTTGCTTTCTCACTCTCTCTGTCCCTCTATCTCTCTCTGCCTCTCTCTCATCAAATAAAAATAAATGAAGAGAAAAGCAGGGGGCCTGGGCTGTGTCGGCGATGCGGAGCTCCCGTCAGTCCAAGATGGCAGAGGTGGAGGAGACACTAAAGCGACTTCAGAGTCAGAAAGGAGTGCAGGGACTCATCGTGGTGAACACAGAAGGCACTCCCATCAAGAGCACCATGGACAACCCCACCACCACACAGTACACCAACCTCACGCACAACTTCATCCCAAAGGCACAGAGCACTGTGCGTGAAATCAACCCACAGAACGACCTGACCTTCCTTCGAATTTGCATGGTTCAAATCCCAGATCAAGCAGCTTAAAAATCACGCCAGGTACATGTACATGTGTTCCCAACATCCTGAGAAGAGACTAGAGAAGAAGAGATGGTGGCGTGGCCATCGCCACTGGGAGGTGATTTCTCACTTTCCCTCTCTCTTTCTCTGTCTCTCTCTGAACATACACACCCTATAGCAAAACCTGAAAAATAAATAAATAAATAAATAAATAAATAAATAAATGATGTATATAAACTTTTTCTCTCTCTCTTTTTTTCTTTTTTGGAGAGGTTTTTGCTATAGGGCATGTGCGCTCACCAGAAAGACAGAGAGACACAGAGAGACAGAAAGCGAGAAATCACCCCCCCCCCAAGGGGAGATGGCCATGCTACGATCCCTTCTCCTTCACTCTCCTCTCGGGATCTTGGGCATGCATGCACACGCAACCGGCATGAGTTTAAGCCACGGGTCCGGGACTCAAACTGCGGTTGACTACATGGGAGTTCCAGTGACATAGCCATTACACCAACTGCTGATCACAACTTTTTAAACTAGTAATGCTACCTCCATAGACATTAAAAAAATATTTTCAAACTTACAAAAAAAAAAAAAAAAAAAGCCTGGGCCAACAGGTAGCATATGACTGGCCATGGTTTTCGTCGGACCCAGTGGCTTAAAACTTACACTGGATTGGGAACCCCCTCCTGTCTCTCTCTAGCAAGTGCATTCTCCGGCAACGTGAAAAGAAAGAAAGTTGGTGGCATGGTGTCGGAGGCAGCCTGATCCCACATGGTCGACTGCACAGTTAAGAGTCCCATGATTTTCTTTTAAAAAAAAATTATTTATTTCATTTTATTGATTCATTCACTTATTTTAATTTGACCAGAGAGAGATAGAGAAAGAGAGAGAGGGAAAAGAGAAAGTGAGAAAGTAAGCCATCAGGTCTGGGACTCAAACTGTGGTCGGCCATGTGGGAGTGTCCAGAGCCTTAACCACCATGCCACCTGCTGGCCCCAAGAGTCCCATGATTTTTTTTTTTGGGGGGGGGAGAAATTTTCACTAGAGGGCACGTGCGGTCGCCAGACAGACAGAGAGAGACATAGAGACAGAAAGCGAGAAATCACCCCCCAGGGGGGATGGTCACACCGCAATCCCTTCTCCTCCATTCTCCTCTCAGGATCTTGGGCACGCACGCACACGCGCCCGGCGTAAGTTTTAAGCCACTGGGTCCTGGACGCGAACCGCGGTCGACTACGTGGGAGTCCAGCAACATAGCCATTACGCTAACTGCTGCTTCTAAGAGTCCCATGATTTTCAAGCCACCAGGCACATGTGTGTGTGCCCAAAATCCAAAGACGAGCATAGAGGAAAAAGGATTGCAGCGTGGTCATCCCCTCTGGGGGGTGATTTCTCACGATCCCTCTCCGTGTCTCTCTTCAGCAAGCACGCATACCCTATTATTTAAAAATAACAATAATAAAGAAAAGACAATTTCAAAAAGCGACCTTAGTAATGATTACTTAAAGGTTTATTACGTTATTCAGTCTATTGGGTCATCAAGAAAGTCATGATGCATTTTTGCATAGAAGAACAAAAAATGCGGCATGACTTCCCCGATGACCTAATACCTCTGTGTGTGCTGGAAAATCCCCATAATCAAAGTTAGCTCATTAACACGAGTCCCTGAGTTGCTCTAGGGCCCATGTGCATTTTTCCAAAAGCCTGTGGAAAACCTGTAATTGAGCAGAGCTGACGTGATGGGCTTCCCCTGCGAGACTGCGCTTGAACCAACTCTCAGCTCTTTGGCCAGAAGGCCCTGCCAGGTGAAGGCTCATTGGTCCTGAATGTTTAAGTTTAAAGTTTCCAGAAGGCTGGCCCCATAGCCTAGTGGTTAAGAGAGCTGGATCCCACATGGCCGACTGCAGTCTGAATCCCAGCCTGGGAGTTTGTAAAATATTTCAGGCGTATGTGTTCAAAATCCTAACAGGATGAAGAAATGGAGAAGGGTTTGCAGCATGACCACACTCCACTGGGGCGGGGAGGGGATGCTTTCTCTCTCTCCCTCTTTCTCTGTCTCTCTCTAGTGAGTACACATGCCTTCTGGCTATTAAAAATATAAGTTCCTCAGAGCCACTCCAGGCACCTGGCGGTATGCAGACAGAGCACACGTCTACGGAAGACAGCTTCCAGACGGGGAGCCATCCCATTTCCCTCTAGGACCGTTTACCTCCAGCACCAACCTGCTATGGAAAGGTAGAAGTCCTTGAAGTCCTTGATCTCCCTGGAGCCCTCACAGGATGCAAGACACTCGTAAAAGGCTTTGAAGAAGTCAGGAAGGGCCAGCTCCATGTCGGTGATGGAGGTTCTCCAGTTTTCGCCATTGTACGCCCGCACTGCTCGGACGAACAGGCTCTGAAAAGCAGAGGGAGCTGGGGAAGTTGGCTCTGGGCATGAAGGGAGACAGACATGTCCACTGCAAAGGAATCCAGGGGCTGGACAGTGGCACAGTGATAAAATCTAATGTTCTGCAAGGCAATCCCACTTGGGACGGTTCCCAGTTCAAGTCCAGAGACCCCTCCCCAGAGTACACGGTGCACACACTTGCCAGGTGGGCCAGTTGAAGGCTAGGGATGGACTGAGGTGCTAGTACTCTGTTGCAGTTTCTCTCTCTCTTGTATTCAGCAAAGAAATAAATAAACTAAAAACAACCATTAAAGGGGCCAGCCTGGACTGTGGTGGCTAAGGTGGCTGGATCCCATATGGCTGACTGTACAATTCAAGTCCCTGACCCAGCAGATTGACAAACACACCAGCTACATACATGTGTATGTGTGCCAAAAATCCCAAGAGGAGAATGGAGGAGAAGGGGCTGTGGGGTGGCCATTCCCTCTGGAGGGTGATTTCTCACTTTCTCACATGTGTCCTGTGTGCAAGTCCATGTGCCTTATGGCAAAAATCTTTTAAAAAGGGGCCAGCAGTTAGCGTAATGGCTATGTCGCTGGACTGCCACATAGTCGACCGTGGTTCGTGTCCCGGACCCAGTGGCTTAAAACTCTGGCCAGACGCATGTGCGTGCGTGCCCAGGATCCTGAGAGGAGAATGGAGGAGAAGGGATTGTGGTGTGGCCATCCCCCCTGAGGAGTGATTTCTCGCTTTCTGTCTCTCTGTCTCTGTCTGTCTTTCTGACGAGCACACGTGTCCTGTAGCAAAAAAAAAAGAAAACCTCCCCCCCCAAAAAAATATATATAGTGTGCATGTATATATATATTTATATTTATATTTAAGGAGAAGATGTAAGATTGAAAGTGACTGACATCCCACTGCCTCCAACAGTGAAGCAGGAAATAGGACTACTGGCCAGCACTTGGGTGGTTAAGGTAGCTGAATTCCACATGACTAGCCACATGGTTTGAATCCCGGCCCTTGAAAAACATGCCAGGCCTGGGAACCAGCAGTTAGCGTAATGGCTATGTCGCTGGACTCCCACGTAGTCGACCGCGGTTCGTGTCCCGGACCCGGTGGCTTAAAACTCACGCCGGGCGCGTGTGCGTGCGTGCCCAAGATCCCGAGAGGAGAATGGAGGAGAAGGGACCACACTGTGACCATGCCCCACTGAAGAGTGCTTCCTCCCTCTCCTTCTGTCTCTCTGTCTCTCTCTGTCTGTCTGGCGAGCGCACGCGCCCTACAGTGCAAATCTCTCCAAAAAAAAAAAAAAAGAAAAAAAAAAAATGCCAGGCCTGTGTGTGGGGGGGTGCCCAGAATCCCGACAGGGTGGAGAAATGGAGGAGAAGGGACCACACTGTGACCATGCCCCACTGAAGAGTGCTTCCTCCCTCTCCTTCTGTCTCTCTGTCTCTCTCTTACAAGTGGATGTGCCTCTGGCAAACAAACAAATAAATGAGTATTTCTTAAAAGAAAGAAAAGGGGATGTCATGCATTAGCACTGTGACTGGGAAGGGTGACTGTGTGTCTGAGGATGGAAACTTCAAAGGCTTTCTTCTAATTGTTGATTGGGCCACATAAAACAGAAACAGCTAGGACTGAGGAAGTGGCTTGTCTAAAAATATATGTTTCCTAGTTTGCTCAAAAATGGAGATTTACAGTTCTACTTCTTGTGTACCTGCTCATTTCTGAATGATTTCCAAGACATGTCTTCACCCTCTTAAAATGGAATGATCAAATAGCCATTCTTTCTTTTTTTTTTAATTAACCTTATTTATTCATTCATTTATTTTAATTTGAGCAGAGAGAAACACAGCAAGAGAAAGAGGGAAAGGGAGAAAGAAAGCCACAAGGTATAGGACTCGAACTGTGATCGGCCATGTGGGAATGTCCAGTACTTTAACCACCATGCCACCTGCTGGCCCCAAATAATCATTATTTCTGAAATGTAGCATTAAAAGGAAAGGTGGCTTTAAAATCACCATGCTGAGGACCAGCAGTTGGCATAATGGCTATGTTGCTGGGCTCACATGTAGTTGACTATGGTTCGAGTCCTGGACCCGGTGGCTTAAACTCACGCCGGGCGTGTGTGTGTGCGTGCCCAAGATCCCAAGAAGAGAATGGAGAAGAAGGGGTTGTGGCGTGGCCATCCCCACTTGGGGGGTGATTTCTCACTTTCTGTCTCTCTGGCTCTCTCTGTCTTTCTGGCAAGTGCATGTACCCCATAGCAAAAAACCTTTCTCTCAAAAAAACAAAAGAAATCACCATGCTGGCCAAAGCTGCTACTCAGCAGGTGCAGGCCACATGGGCAGCCCAGCCGCCCTAAAAGCAGGCACAATGGCACATGACTGGTCCCACGTGCTCAGGGGGCTGACGCTCTCTCTCTCTGTCTCTCTCTTTTCCAGTCTGTCTCCCCTTCTCTCTCTGGCAAGTGCACACACCGTCTGGCAGTTAAAATAAGAAATAGATAAACAAATAAATACAATTTAAAAAATTATCATGAACTGTAAAACCTTATTCTTCGAGCTGGCGCAGTAGCACAGTGGTTAAGGGAATCACGGTTCAAATTCTGGCCCTGGCAGCTTGAAAAACACATGTGCCCAGAGTCTCAACAAGATAGAGAAATAGAGGAGAAGAGATTGATCCCATTTGGGGTGCTTTCTCTCTCTCTCTCTCTCTCTTTCTGTTTCATTCTCTCACCCTCCCTACCTCTCATTTTCTCTCTCTTACATACACTCTCTTTCTCAGGTGCACATACATTCTGACAAATGAAAAAAAATTTTTTTTAATTAAGAAACTTATTCTTAGAAAGTCAATTACTTCAGGGCCAGAGGGTGATGTGGTGGTTAAGGAGCTAGATTCCTATATGGCCCACTACAGTTTCAGTCCCAGGCCCGGCAGCTTGAAAATCACACCTAGTGTGAGCATGCGTGTACGTGTGTGTGTGTGTGTGTGTGCGTGTGTGTCTGTGTGTGTGTGTATGTGTACCCAAAATCCCAACAGGAGAGTGGAGCAGAATGGATTGTGGCATGGCCATACTGCCTTGGGGGTGAGTTCTCACTTTCTTTCTCTCTGGCTCTCCCTGATGAGTGTACATCCTCCATACCCTGATAAAAACCTTAAAAAAAAAAAAAAAAAGAGAGAGAGAGAGAGATAATCATTTCTATTGTAATATTCATCAAGTATCACCAAAAGTCCCTAGGAGTTCTCGGATGTCCAATTCCTAGCCCACTCTAGGAGCAGGTGTGACGGTGCATGCCTGTGGTCCCAGCTACTCGGGAGCCTGAGGCAGGAAAATCGTGACATAGTGAAATCCAGTGTTTTGTTTTGTTTTGTTTGTTTATTTTAAATTTATTTAAATTTATTTTATTTATTTATTTAAATTTCTTTCTACAAAGATTTTTGCTATAGGGCGTGTGCACTCGCCAGAGAGATAGAGACAGAAAAGGAGATCTCACCCCCCATGGGGATGGCCACATCGCAACCCCTTCTTCATTCTCTTCTCAGGATTTTGGGCACACACACAGATGCTCCCAGTATGTGTTTAAGCCACCAGATCCAGGACTCAAACTGTGGTCAACTACATGGGAATCCAGCGCTGTAACCACTCTGCCATCTATCTGCTGGTCCTGAACCCCATGTTGTTTTTCGTTTTTAAAAAGAAACCATCTCAGAATGTAAAAATGTATCTGTAAACAGCTCAACTTTGTACTTAAACACCAATCATTTCTATTATCACAACATTCATCAAACGTCACCAAAAACCACTGGCAGGCCTTAGCGGTCCATAGCTAGTCATGGAAACACACTTCAACAACACACGCCGCACCAACCATTGGGGAAACATTTCGAACATACCTCGTACGACTTGGTTTCCAAGTCCTTAATGTAGTCCTCGGCTCCGGGCAAGCTCTTGTAATACGCCATGTTTCTCTTCATCATTTCATCGTCGGGATGCTTCAGTAGGAAGGTGTGAGCCGCCGCGATGGCTTTCGGGAGATTATTTGCCTAAGTACAAAGAAGAGAGGTGAAAGCTCCTTGAAGGCCCAGCCTGGTGGCACAGTCAGCCCAGCTCTGAACTGCAGTGCTGGAGGTGCATGAATGTGGGTTTGGATTTGCAGGTCGGCCTGAAAATTGTCAGGCACACATGTGGGCACCCACGATCCCAAAGAGCTAGAGGGTTCCCAGGGGGTAGTGGCATGAAGAGACCCTACTGGGGTGCTCCTTTCTCTTTCTTTCTCATCTGAGCATGCACACAGAAATGCTCTCTGTTATTAAAAAAAAAAAAAAAAAGAAGAGAAGAACAGAAAAACTACTCAATAGGTGCTGAACAGTGATGTTTATAAAAAAGAATGTCCGTGGGACCAGCAGCTGGTGTAATGGCTATGTCGCTGGACTCCCATGTAGTCGACCGCAGTTCGAGTCCCGGACCCAGTGGCTTAAACTCATGCCGGGCATGCATGCCCACAATCTGAGAGGACAATGGAGAAGAAGGGATTGTGGCATGGCCATCCCTCCTAGGGGGTGATTTCTCGCTTTCTATCTCTCTGTCTTTCTGGCGAGCACACGCGCCCTTATAGCAAAAACCTCTCAAAAAAAGAAAAAGAAAATGTCAGAGCCATCAGATGGCACAGTGGTTATGTTGCTGGACTACTATATGGCCAACCAGGTTTGAGTCCCAGTCCCAGTGGCTTGAAAATCACACTGGGCACGTGTGCACATGTGCCCAAGATCCCAGGAAGAGAATGGAAGAGAAGGAACTGCAGCGTGGCCATTCCCCCTAGAGGGCGATTTCTCACTTTCCCTCTCACTGTCTCTGTCTCTCTCTTACCCTCTGGCGCACACATACGCCCTATGGCAAAAACCTCTAAAAAATAAAATTAAAATTAAAAAGAATGTCCTGGGTTAGCCTGGTGTTATGACACCATCCAGTAGGGGGAAGGGCAGGCATCCATACATGTGTTAGAGACCCCTTTGGACAATCCGGAGGGACACTCAGAGGAAGGGACGCGGGACTTAGATTTGGAGAAAATAAAGAGCTACTGGTATACCTCTCTGTCGCGTGAATCACAGAGTAGCACATATTCATACCAAACTGCCCCAGAATGAGACAATGGCACTTGGTACGTTGAAGAAGTAGAAGGTGGCAGTGAGGGCAGACTGCAAATGTCCCTGCTGATATGTTGGGAATGCCGGTTAGGGGCCTGTAGTGGGGCTGCCTTTGAAATAACTCTACAGAAATCTTTATGACCCTGACCGGAAAGGGGCTAGACTGGCAGCTGGAAGGAAGGAACAGGGTATGAATGCAGCCTTTTTAAAGCATTCGCCAATGAAATTAGACTACTCAGAAGATCGCTTAAAAACAGGGGCACTGAGTGGGGTTTTTAAGGCCTCTAACTTAGGATTGAGCTTTACAAAATCTAAAGAGGAAAGAGAGGTTTTATTTACTTCCACTCGGGCTCTGTCGGCTGGAACATGGAGACACATCTGGGCAGCCAGGCACCCAGCAGATTCCACGCTGGCTGGGGAGAAGGTGGTCAGCACCCACCTGCCAGGGGTTCCTGACAGCTACCTGCCCAGTGAGCACCCTACATCAGTCTTCATGCAGAGACAGGCACTGTGGTTCTGGGGAGATCAGAGAGAGTCTTTGTCCAGGCAAGGGGTCGGGGAGAGGCCTTGGGCACAGGCCAGCTCTGTCCAGCCCGGAGCACAGCAGCCACTGAGGATGTGAGAGAGGCCGCCAGCAGCGTGCTCAGTATATTCCGGACCCTAGACGTTCCCTTTCTGTCCTGACCTGTCAAGCTCTCCTGGGACAGCCTAGAGTTCAACCAGGAACAGTCTTCCATCTCTCTCGGGCTTCTTTGCAGGGACTGCTTGTGACATGCCACCTTACCAGGACCCTGACACCCCGTTACACCCGAAGAGCCACAGCCATCTACCGAATGGTTGATGCCAGTCCCCACAGCCTCCATCCACCCAGGTGCCCAGCTCGGGAGATCAACCTCTGAGTCAGAGACCTTTGAGGGTGCAGACCCTTCCCAGGATCACTCTACCACTTTCTGGAAGTTCCAAGGTTGCTGGTGGCAGAGCCTAGGAGTTTTGGCCGGACACCCTAACACTGTCTGAACCGTTAACCTCTGGAAGCCATGAGACCCTTCATTAGGTGATTCTCTAAAAATTAAAGATGAGGTTGGGACCAGCATGGCATAATAGGTATGTTGCTGGACTCCCACGTAGTCAACCGCAGTTTGAGTCCCGGATCTAGCAGCTTAAAACACACTGGGCGTGTGTAGATACGTGCCCAAGATCCCAGAGGAGAATGGAGGAGAAGGGATTGTGGCATGACCATCCCCCCGGGGGGTGATTGCTCACTTTCTGGATCACTGGGTCTCTCTGGCTCTCCAGTGAGCGCATGCGCCCTACAGCAAAAATCTCTCTCAAAAAAAAAAAAAAAAAGATGTCATGTTAACCCTTGCTGAAACACAATGGAAAGAGGCCGTCTTCAGAGTGCTCTGAGGGTTTGCCTTTCCACTGCTCAAACCACCCACAACTGAAGCAGGGGAGAGGATGGGAAGTGTAGAGCCCTTTTTTCTGAGCCTATGGGAAGATGACCATTCATTGAAGATGGCAGCCAGGGAGAAGCCACAGCTAGTGCGGAGGGCCTCAGGGTGGCTGGCAGCAGGAAAGCTGTGTGGGCTCCAGGCCAATGCGTCAGAAGCATCACCCCTTTTCTGCCAGATCACACTCCCCAGCCTCCTCGCCTCACTCTGCAGTCCAACCCGCCATCCGTATTCCTGTGGCCCACGCAAGCAATGGTCCTTGATCACAGAGATGGGAACCTGAGAAGACTATCCCAGGGACATGTACCCAAGTCCTGCCCCAGCAGGCGACACCATCTATCTTCGGCCCTCTAGTGCCAGGTAGAATGTAGGCGCATACTTAAACAAATCTGTGGGAGGACCAGCAGATGACGTAATGGTGACTGCAGTTCAAGTCCCAGATCCAGCTGCTTAAAACTTACACCAGGCATGGGGGACAAGCAGGTGGCGTAATGGCTATGTCGCTGGACTCCCATGCAGTGGACTATGGTTTAAGTCCCAGACCCAGTGGTTTAAAACTTACGCCGGGTGTGTGTACGTGCATGCCCAAGATCCCAAGAGGAGAATGGAGAAGGGATTGCAGCGTGGCCATTCCCCCTGGGGGGTGATTTCTCACTTTCTCTCTCTCTGTCTCTCTCTGTCTTTCTGCCAAGCACACGTGCCCTAGAGTAAAAAAATAAATAAATAAACTTATACCAGGCACGGGACCAGCAGTTGGCGTAATGGCTATGCTGGACTCCCACGTAGTCGACCGCAGTTCAAGTCCCAGATTCGGTGGCTTAAACTCACACCGGGCGTGTGTGCATGCATGCCCAAGATCCCGAGAGGAGAATGGAGGAGGAGGGATTGCAGTGTGGCCATCCCC
Source organism: Tupaia belangeri chinensis (assembly GCF_000334495.1). Lineage (NCBI taxonomy): Eukaryota > Metazoa > Chordata > Mammalia > Scandentia > Tupaiidae > Tupaia > Tupaia belangeri. Next base: position 193,609 of record NW_006210004.1, on the reverse strand, counting down.
CCTCGGGGGTGATTTCTCACTTTCTGTCTCTCTATCTCTCTCTGTCTTTCTGGCGAACACATATGCCTTATAGCAAAAATCTCTCAAAAAAAAAAAAAATAAGAATTTCCAATATTCTCCAGGTTCAAAAATAAATGTTTCCACCTTGATTACATGACTCAAATTTGGTTTAGACAGTATTTGCCAAAAGTTATCCAAAAAAATTAGACAAGTATTTCTTATTTTATTTAAATTTTTTTTTTCTTAAAGAGTTTTCTTTTGCTCTGGGGCATATGCACTCACTGGACAGAGACAGACAGAAAGTGAGAAATCAGCCCACAAGGGGGGGATGGCCACATGGCTATCTCTTCTCCTTCATTCTCCTCTAGGGATTTTGGGCACACACACACACACACACACACACACACACACACACTCACCTGGTGTGAGTTTTAAGCTACCAGGTCCAGGATTCCAACCGCGGTTGACTATGTGAGAATCCAATGAAGTAAGCATTACACCATCTGCTGGTCCCTAATTACTGTTATTTTTAAATTTTTGCTATAGGGCATGCGTGCTCACTAGAGAAAGACTGAGAAACAGAAAGTAAGAATGTACACCACCAGGTCCAGGACTCGAACTGTGGTCGACCATGTGGGAGTCCAGCACCTTAACCACCATGCCACCTGCTGGCCTCTAGGCAAGTGATTTTCTTTTCTTTTTTTTTTTTAAGCTTAAAAAATAGTGATTGTGGGGGCCGGCAAGTGGCATGGTGGTTAATGGCACTGGACTCCCACATGGCCGACCACGGTTCAAGTCTCGGACCTGGTGGCTTGCTTTCTCACTTCCTCTCTCTCTCTGTCTCTCTCTGATCAAACTGGAAAATAATAATGATAATAATAAATAAAGTTAAAATAAAATAATTCTTTAAAAAAAAATAGTGATTGTATGAACCAGTCCTCTGGTTCAAAACCTTCTGAGATTTTTATTAATCTCATCCCTAGGTGCTATTTAAAACGTTTTTTAAAAATTGCTAATCCAACACATAAAACTGATACTTTATATAAAACTGAAATAACCCAGCTGTTCTCCTACTTAGGGTTTTATATTATTTGATGTGTGGTTCTGTCTCCCAGAATGTGAAAAATAAGTTGTGCTCTCCGAAGATTCAAAACAAAGTTTAAAAAATAAGACCAAGTCTAGCCACAAAACAGTTAACAAAACAAATCCAAGCCCAGCCAGTCGGCACGGCAGTAGCTCTGGCTGCAATGCTGGAAACACATGAGAGGTCAGGGTGCACTTCCGCGGAGGTAGTGCCCTCCGGGTCCAGGCACCTGGATCTGGCTGGCTGGAAGGCTGGGGCGGAGGGATTTCAGCCTGAGATCCCATTTGGGGGCACTTGTCTTTCACTGTCTCTCATGGAGTAAATAAATAAACTTAAAAAAAATAAAATCAAAGTACATTCAGAGTCCAGGATTCAGCATGAATCTACTTTCCTACTTATTAAAATAAATGCAGTGGGGCTGGCAGGTGGCATGGTGGTTAAGGGCGCTGGACTCTCACATGGCCGACTGTGGTTCGAGTCCGGACCTGGCAGCTTGCTTTGTCACTTTCCCTCTCTCTCTCACTCTGTCCCTCTCTGGTCAAATTTAAATAAATAAAGTTAAAATAATTTTTTAAAAATTCTTTTAAAAATATTTTAAAATGGGACCAGTAGGTGGTCTGGTTGTCAAGGCACTAGACATTCCCACATGGCCGACAACGGTTCGTGTCCTGGACCTGGTGGCTTGCTTTCTCACTTCCCCTCTCTCGCTCTCTCTATGTCTCTCTCTGTCAAATTAAAAATAAATGAATAAATAAAATAATTATTTTAAAATTAAAAAAAAAAATAAATGCAACATATTCCTTTTAAAAATCTTTTTCAACCAGAGAAAGTAGAAATTGAGCTTTTGGCTACGTAGCCAAACTCTGAGCAGACCCACAAAGCTAAAGGCTGTTTGTCCAGTAACAGAGAATTCAACCCATTTTTAAAACTTGTGGGTCCAAGAAGACTCAAAGGAAAGAGAACTGCAATTTGAGGCTACTTTTGGCCAGCAATCACAGACCGAATTTCAGCAGCCATCAGAAGAAGGCACTGAATTGTGTTAGATTGAGAGAGAGCTCTGAGCCCCAATCCCGATGAGTCACGGTGCATGAGTTCTCATCTAGGCAAGGACGTGTCCACAGGGCACAGCCTCTGCCCTTCCCCGGCGTCACCTGCTGCCTTCTAGAAGGTGACTGGTAGCGCAGGTCCTCTTCCGCTTTATTATCCTAAGTCACCACTCCCTTGAAAGCAAGACAATTTCACTAGTACATTCAAGAAAGCGGGGCCCGCCCGCAACTAACAGGTGACATTTATCTGGAACTTTGTTGGGTGCCAGACACTGTGGGGCGTTCTAGGCACAAACTCTCCGGTTTACAACAACCCTTCAACAAGGTATTTTCCTCTCTGCTTAAGACCAAGAAGGAGGAGCAGGATTTGCAGGTAACCCTTCTGCAGGGGTGAGTGGCAAAGAGCCAGTCAAGGAAGGGCGGGGCCGGCGGCCGGGGCGCGGAGGCGGGGCCTGCGCCCGGGGAAGGGGCGGGGCCTGGTCCTGGGGCGGTGTCTGACCCTGGGGGCGGGGAGGGGGCGGGGCCTAGGAGCAGGCCGGCCACCGCTGGGGCTGACTTGCCTTGAAGTAGGCGAACGGAAACTTGTGGGGCCCGCGGCGCTGGAAGTCCGCCAGCACCTCGCGGCTGGGCTGCGACTGGCGGAAGGCTGGCAGGCCCTGCTTGCAGCGTTTAAGGCACTGAGCGCGGCGCAGCAGGCCCCCGAAGAGGCGCAGCTCGGGGTAGCCGGCGAGGCCGGGGTCGGGCTGGGGCTGGGGCGCCGCGCTGCAGTTGCGGTGGCAGAAGGCCTCGCTGTCGCGCAGCAGGCGGTGGAGCCGCAGGCTGATCTCCAGGTAGCCCACGCTCTCGGCCCAGTGCTCGCCGCTGTACTGGTCCAGCGCGTGCCTGTAGGCCGACTCCAGCGGCATCAGCTCGTCCCGCGGGAAGCTGCGGAAGCTGTAGCGCTCGTACTGGGCGCGCCCCGAGCGCAGCGCGCACCCGGCGCACAGCAGCGCCAGCAGCGCCGCGGCCGCCTGGCGCCCAGGCTCCATCGCGCCCGGCGGAAGGAAAGTAGGAAGGAAGGGAAGGAGGGAGAGGGAAGGAAAGGAAGGAGGATCGCGCTACGCGGCGGGCCGAAAGCTTGGGAGGCGGGGACGCCAGCCTCCGGCCCGCCCCGTCCGGCCGCTCCTCCCGGCGGAAAGGGTGCCCTAGGGTGGGCGTGCTGGCCACTTGGTCCGGCTTGGCCTCGTGTATTCCGGGGCTCTGCTGTTCTCTTGCTTTGGAAACCGAGCTCTGCAAGCCAGGCCTCATAGATCAGAGATTAGCCCTACTTCAGCTTTATCATCACTTGGCGAACTTGTGAAAATCTAGATTCCTGGGCCGTGCCCCCACAACTTCTGATTCGGCAGGTCTAGAGTAGGGGTTAAGGGTTTCTTCTCTTTTCTGTTGGAGAGCTTTTTCCTATAGGGCGCATACGATCACCAGAAAGATGAGAGAGAGAGAGACAGACAGACGGGGGTGATGGCCACGCCGCAATCCTTTCTCCTCCATTCTCCTCTCGGGGTCTTGGGCACGCACGCGGTGAATTGAAGTCTCTCCGTCTCTGGCGAGTGCACGCGTCCTATAGCAAAAACCTCTCCAAAAAAAAAAAAAGATTTCACTTAAGATGTCACTTGCCTGGAGATACTTCCCTTCCTTCTCTGTGTCCTCAGCTAGATCAAATTAGAATCTCAGAGACCTTGTGATGACGATTTCAGATCAAAATTGATCAAAGTGTACACTTTTTAAAAAAATTTGCTGTAGGGTGCATGCACTCGCTAGAGAGAAAGAGAGAAGACACCCCTCAAGAGAGAGGACCATGCTGCAGTCCCTTCTCCCCCATTCTCCTCTTGGGATTTTGGGCACTCACACACACACACACCCAGCATATTTTTCAAGTCACTGAGTCTAGACTCAAACTGCGCAGTCGGCGGTATGGGACCCAGCTGCCCTAACCACCTGGCCAGCACTGCACTTTAAATGTGAGCTGCTTATATGTCGATCATACCTCAATGAAGTTACTGAAAAAACAGAGAGAAACACACACACACATAACAGATTAAAACAAACCGCCTAGCCGGGCAGTGTATTCTATGGCATGGTGATCTACAATACTAAACCACATGACCAACCACAAGTTCGAGTCCCTGGATCAGCCTGAAAACATAGAAGGCATATGTAGGTGCCCAAGATCTTGAGGAGCTGGAGGTCTGGAGAAATGATATGGCAGCTTGACGAGACCCTCCTCAGGATACTTTCTCTTTCCACATGCTATCATTATAAAAAAAAAAAAAAAAAAAAAAGGAAAACAGCTAAAACAACAAAAAATCCTCACAGCCTCATGTACCTACTTGTAGTATCCATCACAGTTGCCATTTTTTTTAAATTTATTTTTGTGGGGGACCAGCAGGTGGCATGGTGGTTAAGGTGCTGGACACTCTCACATGGCCAACCATGGTTCGAGTCCTAGACCTGGTGGCTTGCTTTCTCACTTTCCTTCTCTTGATCTCTCTGTGTCTCTCTCTGGTCAAATGAAAAGTAAATGAATGAATGAATAAAATTAAATAATTCTAAAAAAGAAAAATTATTTTTGTGATCATTTGATTAATGTCTCTCTCCTCATAAGACCATGAGCTTCATAAAGGAGGCATGTGTCTGTTTTACCTTCCATTGTGTTCCCAGCGGCTCCCGGAGGGCTTGGCATGTAGTAGATGCTCAAGAAATACTTGCAGAATGAATTCAAGATATTGCTCTCAGTCATCATCGGAAAGCCTAGCGATCCACCCCCCCCGGGGGCAAAGCATTATTTACAACCCAGTGTACTTAATAAAGATGAATAGGTCAAGCAACATAAAACTAGAACAGAAAGTAAGGCAACTATTTAAATAACGTGGGATTGGGCCAGGCTGGGGCCTCGTGGGTAAGGAGCTGGATCCCACATGGCCAACTGCACCATTCAAGTCTGGACCCAGTGCTTTGGAAAACATGCTGGGCGCGTGCGCATGCATACGTACCCCAAATCCTGGAAGGTGGGAAAGGTAGAAGAGAAAGGATTGCAGCACGACCATTCCCCATGAGGGATGCTTCCTCCCTCTTCCTCTGTCTCTGCCTCTCTTCTCTCTCTGGTGAGCACAGACACTCTCCGGCAATTTTTTTCAAAAAATGTGTGATTTATGAATCATCTGGAATGTCAGAACAAAGTGGAGTGCTACATTAAGATACAAGAAATGGTGGCCTTTCTACAGAAAATACATTTATTTAAGAGAGAAAATTAAATTCAGTTGTGGTTCATTGCAAAGATGCTTTGAATCCCAACCTTCTCCACACCTACACTCCTTTGCAATCTGACTTTGCAGCTTCTCCATCAAGAGGAGGAGTTGGGGGAACCAGCAGTTAGCGTAATGGCTATGTCGCTGGACTCCCACGTAGTTGACTGCGGTTCGCATCCCGGACCTGGTGGCTTAAATCTCACGCTGGGCACGTGTGCGTGCGTGCCCAAGATCCCGAGAGGAGAATGGAGGAGAAGGGACTGCGGCGTGACCATCCCCCCTGGGGGGTGATTTCTCGCTTTCTGTCTCTATGTCTCTCTCTGTCTGTCTGGCAAGCGCACGCGCCCTATAGCAAAAACCTCTCAAAAA
>NW_006210004.1:182743-187094 GCF_000334495.1 Tupaia belangeri chinensis | reverse complement strand
CCACAAAAAAAAAAAAAAAAAAAAAAAAAAAAAGAGGAGGCGTTGGAACCAGCAGATGGCATGATGGTTACATTGCTGGACACTCATGTAGTTGACCACAGTTCGAGTCCCAGACCCGGCACCTTGAAACTCACACCAGGCGCGTGTGTATGTTTGCCCAAGTGCCTGCCCAAAATCCCAAGAGGAGAATGGAGGAGGAAGGATTTGCAGTATGGCTATCCCCCAGGAGGTGATTTCTCACTCTCTTTTTCTCTGTGTCTCTCTGGCGAGCTCATGGACCTGATAGCAAAAAACTGTCTCTTAAAAAGAAAAAGAAGAGAGTCAGTTTCTCCACCTTTCTTTCTATATATATGTATATATTGCTATAGGGCTTCTGAGTTAAGTGGAGAGAGCAGGGGTGAGGGATGGAGATTGGAGGAAGTGAGAAAGCACCCTCCAGGGTGGATGGCTACACTGCAATCCTCATTCATTCTCCTCTTGGAATTGTGGGTACACATGCACATGCAACTTGCTCTTCAACCTGCTTTTCAAGCTGCCAGATCCAGGATTTGAATCGCACCATCATCCATGAGGGATCTAGCCACCTAACCAACACGCTACCAGTTGGCCCTCTAACCTTTGGATATGGGTTTAGCTATGTGATTTGTTTTGGCCAGTGAGACAGTCGGAAAGGTCCCATTGTGCCCTAGGGCTGCCCTTTTTTGTGACACTTGGAGCCCTCTCTTCATGAATTTAAGCCAAGGCTAGCCTGCCAAAAGAGGACACAAGACCTGTCTTTCCATCATTCCTGCCACACCTTAAATGTCTAAGTGAGGCTGCCCTAGAACATTCAGTACCAGAAGACTCACCAGCTGTCTCCAGAGTCCTGAAAGTCCAGTAGAGCCAAAAGCAGAAGAACCATTCAGATGACCTGCAGAATCACGAACTAAAGAATGGTCGCTGTTGGGTCTACATTTGCGGGTGATATGTTATACAGCACTAGCTAGCTGATACACTGACCAAAAGTTTAAGAAGGATAACTATAGCATAGTGGTTAAGTGCTATGCAGAGGGATCTGGATCCCACATGGCTCACCACAATTTGAAATCTGGTCCTGGAACTTGAAAAACATGCTGAACATGTGTGTGCATGCCCAGGATCCTGACGGGCTAGAGAAATGGAGGAAAAAGGATTACGGCATGACCACACCCCATTGGGGGATTCCTTCTCTCTCTCATACACATACATTCATTCCCTAAACAAAAAAAGGGAGGGAAAAAAAGGATAACTTCTTTTTTATTCTTCTCATCTGGCCTCTGTGTCCTCAAAGTCAGTTTGAGTCAACAAGGAGGGGTCAATGGGGAGAAGACTGTCATATGTACACCCTGGCCTCTGCTGAAACGGCACTGGTCCTGGAAGGTCACCACCGAGGAGGCATCCCTCATTCAGGCCCATGGGTCCATCAGCTCTAGATCACTTCCAGGTCATTCTATTTTGACAATGGAATTTGGGAAATCTTTGGAAAATGCTGGGATCCCAGGTTTCCTCCACACATGGCAAGCCAATGCACCTGCCCCTGGCGCCTACACTCTGGTTTTCTTATCCACATTCCCAAAAAGAAAATAAATAAATAAATAATAAAGCACAGAACATAAAGAGCCCTGACACAGCTAAAGATAAATGTCCCAGGCCAGCCAGAAGCATGGTGGTTAAGGTGGCTGGATCCCACAGGATCAATAGCATAGTTCAAATCCTGAACCCGGCAGCTTGAAAAACATGCTAGGCATGTGTGTGTGCGCCCAAAATCCTGAAAAGAGGGAGAGATGGAGGAAAAAGGACTGTGGCTTGACCATACCCCCCAGGAGGTGCCTTCTCACTTTCTCTTTCTCGCTGCCTTTCTCTCCGCGTCTCTCTCCAGAGACTGACCATGCCCTAAAGCAAATTAAAAATCAAAATAAAAGATAAATGTCTTAAGTAAGATAGAGTTAAGACGCTATGGCAATTTCAATTTCTGAAAGGAAAGAATGCCTTCAGCTAGTTCGGTCTATGATGACTGCACTAACGAAGAGACATTAATGGAGCCAGCAGATGAAGTGGTAGTGAAGATGCTGGAAGATGCTGGATTCACACATGGCCGACCGCGGTTCAAGACCCAGACCTGGTGGTTTGCTTTCTTATTTTCTCTCTCTGTGTGTCTCTTTCAGCCCTGTAGCAAAAATGCAAAAATAATGAAAACAATAAATAAAATTAAGTAAATAATAAAGAAAAAGAAAGAGACATTAAACCTGGGGTTTGAATTGGGGAGGAACCAATAGTCCCCAAAACAAAATCTAAGAGGACACTCCCAAAAATCATGGGTGGAGAAAGCTTGAGAAATGGCTGTCTACAGAGCGAGTTGTGTCAATAATTCTCACCTAGAAAACAGAGCCTGTGGCAAGAATGGAATGTCGGCCCTCTAGGTGGGAGGTAGATCCATGAACAGGAGAGTGAGGAAACAGGGCAATGAGGCAGGGGAGGGTGAGCAGCAATGCAAAGGACAACTCCCCGAGCTACAACTTCACTGCAGCCTCGCAGACAGAGCCTGCTTCTTGGCCGGTGCACTCCTTAATCAGAGGGAGAGAGGGAAACGACATTTATTTCCTGGCTCTTTCCCACCTCTGGTCTTCTACTGCATGATGCTTCTTTTTTTAAAAGTAATTAATTTGTGGGGCCAGTGGTTAAGGGTAGTTGGACTCCCACGTGGCCGACCATGGTTTGAGTCCTGGATCTGGTGGCTTGCTTTCTCACTTTCTCTCTCTCTCTCTCTCTCTTGCTCTGTTCCTCTCTGTTCAAATTAAATAAATTAAGTTAAATAAAAAGAAAAAAAAGTAATTACTTTGTTCAACTTTATTTATTTATTTATTTTTAATTTAACCAGAGAGGGAGAGAGAGAGAGAGAAAGTGAGAAAGTAAGCTGCCAGGTCCAGGACTCAAACTACGGTCGGCCACGTGGGAGTCCAGCACCCTTAACCACCATACCACCTACCGGCCCCTATTTTTTCATCTTAAGAAATATTTTTTGCTATGGTGACAAGGGCTCACCAGAGAGTCAGAGAAAGACTATAGATCAAAAGCGAGAAATCATCCCCCAGGGGGGATGACCACGTTACAATCCCTTCTCCTCCATTCTCCTCTCAAGATTTTGGGCATACACGCACGCACACCCAGTATAAGTTTTTTAAGTCTCTGGGTCTGGGACTCGAACTGCTGTCAACTACGTGGCAATCCAGCGAAGTAACTATTACACCATCTGCTGGTCTCACACGATGCTTCTTTACGGATAGTGAACATGCCTGCTTTTCTGGATTGCACCCCCTGGACTCCTTCAGCAGGCCCTTGGGAAGCATGGAGCCTCATTCCAGTGAGTCTAGAAGTGTCTGGAGGAGCCAGGGCCCAGGATAGTGGACTTCAGGTGGCAGACATGCTGCAGCGGGGCAGGTGGCCTACAGTCAGGGGACAGGGATGAGAGAATCTGAGCTTCGTGTTCGATGAGCACCGCAGAGTTTGTGATTAAGTCACCACTGAGAGCCTCTGACTCAGAAGTTGCAAACTTGGAGACTGTCCTAGGTCATGTCAAAAGTGACATGAACCCGAAATCCAGCATGGTGGTTAAAACACTATATTCTCACATGGTTAACCACGGTTCAAATCCCAGACCTGGCAGCTTGAAAATCACGCTGGGTGCATGTGCGTGGGTGCCCCAAAATCCTGAGGAGAGAATGGAGGAGAAGATTGTGGCATGACCATCGCCCATGGGGGATTATTTTTCACTTTCCTTCCCTCTGTCTCTAGCGAGCGCACACACCTTACCGCAGAAACCCAAAAAAAAGTGCCATGGACCGGGGACCAGATGGTGTTGCAGCAGTAACGCAGGGTGCCCACGAGCCAGTGTCACATGGGAAGGCCCCTGGTCAAGCCTAATGACCTCCTTGGGTGTGCCCATGATCTGGGGCTGGCTGAGGCTGGGGTGGGCCACAGCATTGGGGCTGTGTTGGGGGTGTTCTCTCTGTCTCTGTTTCGGTCTCTCTCCCTAATGGAAGAAATAAGTAAACTTTTTTTAAAAAGTGAACAGGCCAGCCAGTGGTGCGGTGGTTAGGGAGACCAGACCTCACATGGCTGGCAACACACTTCCAGTCCAGGACCTGGCAGCCGGAAAGGGGGGCCGGGTGTGTGTGTGTGCATGTCCAAAATCCCAGGAGGGAAATGGAGAAGAGGGGACTGTGGTGGCCCATGCCCCCTGCAAAACGCTTTCTCACTCCCCTCGTCCCCCCCACACACCGTGTCTGTCTCTGGCCCTATGTCAAATTTTTAAACATTTTAAAAAAAAAGGAAA
>NW_006210004.1:167458-182712 GCF_000334495.1 Tupaia belangeri chinensis | reverse complement strand
AAGAGTGTGGCCGAATGTAGGGACCCATTCTACCCAAAGAATGTACCCCACATGGCTCTGGTCTCCTCGGTGTTGCCAAACCTCCTGATCTTTGAGGAGGAACTGGAAATCTCTTCATTAAATGTTGGCACCTTTAGTAACTAAATGAATTTTAAGATATTGGTGGGCTGGGGCCAGCAGTTGGCATAATGGCTATGTTGCTGGACTCCCACGTAGTCAACCGTGGTTCGAGTCCTGGACCCGGTGGCTTAAACTCACGCCGGGTGCGTGTGCATGTGTGCCCAAGATCCCGAGAGGAGGATGGAGAAGGGATTGCGGCGTGGCCATTCCCCCCTGGGGGGTGATTTCTCGCTTTCTGTCTCTCTGTCTCTCTCTGTCTGGCGAGTGCATGCGCCCTATAGCAAAAACCTCTCAAAAAAAAAAAAAGATATTGGTGGGCCAATGTGGTGCATTTGGTCAAATCCCTTAGCTCTTCTAGCCAGGTTGTTCCCTTTGATTGCGCCAGGAAATGCCAGTGGCCCTTAGAGAAGTGAGCCACCCGGCAGCTGTGACTGTAAAACCGAGTGTGCTAAATCCAGGGGTTGGATTTGGTGATCAAAGGGCAGAAACCCTGCCAAGAGGCAGCGGGGAGGCAGCGGGGAGACTGGAAAGGAGGTGCCCTTGACAGTTAGGAAATCCTAGGAAGCAAAAGGCAGAGAGAATGTTCTTTTGCCCTAAAGCAGGCTCCCCCCGGGGGCGTTTATGGCCTCAGAGAGCTCAGGCTCCTGAAAAGGACCGAGACATCCTGAGCCCCATGACTGCCACCTGACCTGGTCCAACTCCTGACACACAGCTATCTCCTTTTATTGGGAACCGTGAGGACATTATTGGGGGGTCATTTCACAATTTTATCTTTTCATTGTGAATAGCCTTACCTGCTGGGTGGGTTGCGTAATCTGACCCCCTGTCGAAAGAAAGACCCACAAGAAGGATAAGGAATCATTGTTATTCGGCAGAATCGACCACGTTTGTGGGCCAGAGACCTCGTCTGGCTTTCGGGTTTAGAATCGACCACGTTTGTGGGCCAGAGACCTCCTCTGGCTTTCGGTTTGTTTTTAGTTTCTAAAGTTCCCTTATCCTTGTTGTTCATTTGTGAGAGGGCACATACACTTACCAGCAAGAGACAGAGAGAGAGAGAGGAAAGGTGAGAAAGCCACCCCCGGGGGAGATGGCCACACTGCCATCCTGTCTTCCTCCTTCTGGGATTTTGGACACGCACGCACACATGCCCAGCGTGTTTTTCAAAGTTCTGAGTCCAGGACTCCAACAGTGCAGTTGGGCATGTGGGATCCAGCTCCCCAGCTCCCTGAGCCACCAGGCCACAGATCCAGCCCTGTATGTGTATTTTTATTTCACTTTTCAGTGATGTATTTTTATAATTTTTTTGGAGAGGTTTGTTTGTTTGTTGTTGTTGTTGTTTTTTACTATAGAGCAAGTGCATTCATCAGAAAGAGAGAGACAGAGACAGAGACAGACCCCCCCCCGGGGGCGGGGGGGGATAGCCATACAGCAGTCCCTTCTCCTCCATTCTCCTCTCGGGATCGTGGGCACGCACACATACAGGCCTGGCGTGAATGTAAGCCCCCGAGTCCGGGACTCGAACCACGGTCTACTACATGGGAGTCTAGCGACAGAGCCATTACGCTAACTGCTGGTTCCACGTTTTTTCAAAATATTAGGGCAAAGAGTTGAACTGTGCAGTCAGCCACGTGGAATCTAGTTGTCTGCTACTGGCTGGCCCTAAATAAATGGATTTTATAAAATGTAAATTATAATTCAATGAAACTAGAAAAATTTAGGTATGTGTACTTAAAAACAATCTCCCTAAAGCTTTCTTTTTCTGAAATTAAGGATTTTTTACTTTTAAAAAAATAATTATTTATTTATTATATTGATTATTACTTAAAAATGAGCTACAGGGCACATACACTCACCAGACAGAGACAGAGAAAGAGAGAGAGGATGGGAGGGAAAGTGAGAAAGCAAGCTGCCAGGTCCAGGACTTGAACTGTGGCTGGCCATGTGGGAGTCCAGCCTTTTCATCCCCATGCCACCTGCCAGCATGGGTTTTTTATTTTAGTTTTTAAACATTTGTTAGAAGAGGGGACAAGCAGGTGGCGTGGTGGTTAAGGCGCTGGACACTCCCACATGGCTGACCACAGTTTTAGTCCCAGACTTGGTGGCTTGCTTTCTCACTTTCTCTCTCTCTCTCTCTCATCATAAAGAAAACAAATTGAATGAATACATAAAGGTAAGTAAGTATTCTTTTTTAAAAAAAATTTGCCAGAGGGTGTATTCACTGCCCAGAGAGAGGCAAAGAAAACAGAGAGAGAGGGAGAAACCACACCCCATTGGGCATGTTCAGAGGACAATCCCTTCTCTTTCAATTTTCCATCCTGCGAAGATTTTGGACACGCACACATGCTGGTGTGTTCTTCAAGTCACCAGGTCTGGGATTCCAATCCTGTGGTTGGAATAGTTTCATATTTCAAATAATCTCTTTTAAAAAAAGAAGAAAGAAAGAAAGAAGAAGCAATAAAATAAATATTCTGCATACCCTGGAGCGTCAGAAGCCGCCACAACTGAACCTTACCTCTAAATTAATCAGTAACCGAGCAGTGGTGCTTTTCAGCACTGGTTCTCAAACTTCGGCCTGCATCCGAATAGTTTGGACAGTGTAAATTTACAAATGATCTCGCTCCCGACCCCAGAATTTGATTGAGTATTGGTGGAATGGGGCCCCAGAATGTGTATTTCTAATAACTTCCAGGGACTGTAGACGGAGTTCACACTTCGCAAACCCGGGCTTCAGAGTTTTCCACTTAGGTTTCGCTGCTATCAGTTCTTCCTCTCTGTTCTCTCAACACCGTTCGGGAGCAAGGAAGCCCGGGTCAGTGTCCCTTATCAAGCTGCTGACAGCAGGGCCTCCAGACTGCCATCCCACAGGGTCGCTACCCGTGGCAGACGCCAGCAAAACCCAGATAGCACTAGCCCCAAGTCACGCGGCCCCCGCCCTCCCGCGCCCCCCGCCGGGCGCTGCAGCCGCAGGGCGGAGCTCAGGGCGCGGGGCGAGGACGGTCATGCTGGGGGTCCGGGTTCGCATCCTCTCTTTGCTGCTGGCGCCACTGCTGCTGGGCTCCGCGCGAGGCTTGCGCGTAAGTCCGTGGGACCCCCGCACGGGGACGCATTGGTAGGGGATAGGCTGGCAGGGGACCTGGCTGGGGCTGTGGCCCCTCGGGGTCTTGGGCGCCGGGAGCCGGAGATCCCGGAGGGCCTCCTGGCGGGCAGGGAGCCGGCGGATCGCAGGCAGTGGGCCGGCCCTCGGGGCGGGGACCGGCAGGCGCGGCGCGCGCGTCCTTCCCGGTCGCCCGATCGTTCCTGGGTTCCGCTCCCGCTACCCCTTTCGCTTGGACCCACTTCCTCATCAGTGCACTTGGGTTGGACAGGGTGCCGTGGGGTGCGCCTCAACCTTTCCAACTTCAGCCTTCCGGGAGGGAGATTCTAAGTTGCGCGGGCGCCTGCCAGGGGCGCCCCCGCTTGCCCAGTTGGTGCTCTGCGGGGCGCTCCGGAAGAAGAAAAACGGGGTCAGGATAGGCCCCCGCAAAGGGGACGCTGGCTTGTTTTCCTTCGGGGTGATCTTTTTCAAACACCTGGTCCCCTTCTCGCCACTCCCCCGCCGCCTGCTTTTAGGCTTGGTTTCTCGTTGCATTGGGGGGGATCCTTTTTCTTCAGGGTTGGAGGGCCAGGTCGAGGATGGGCAGCGTGGGTGTAGGGAGGGCTGGCCAGCCGAGTAGGGGGTCCGGGGGCGCGCACGCTTGGCTGGAGAGGAAGCACACCCCATCCCGTCGATCTGAGTAAGGGTCTGGGAGCCGTGGGACCTCTGAAGCGCTGCCTGGCGGGGGCGGGGGCTGTCGGAATAGAAGGGGGAGTTGACAAGGCACCTGCCGCCTGCACTGTAGGGGGGGGGGTTTGACACAGGCACCTGCCGCCTGCACTGTACGGGGGGGGTTGACATGGCCCCCTGCCCCCTGCATTCTCCGGGGAATTGGCACGTCCACCTGCCCCCTGCGCTGTCAGCGAACCCGCTTTTGTTCCTCTAGAGTTCAGATGGGCTGAGTCTGGGATGTCTTTTAAGTACAAGTGGAATTTGAGCCTCTTGGCTGTTACACCCTTTGGTTAAAAGCGTTCAGTCATGTGCCTAGGGCAGTGAAAAGCATACTTTTATCTAAAACAAAGATAGACAATTTTAAGTTTGGGGGTTGGCTGGTGGGTGGTTGGTGAAAGGCGCTGGACTCCCGCATGGCCAAGGGGTGGGGGGCAATCCCTGGACCTGGTGGTTTCCTTTCTCTCTGTGTCTCTCTGGTCAAATTGAAAAATAATAAATAAAGTTAAACTAAAATAATTAAAGAAAAATGTAAGTACTTGGAAAACAAAGAGCTACTGAAATGTTTTCTTTTTTGGGAAAAAGTCACATGAAGTTAAGTACCGCTCCCTCTCCTCCCCTTATGTGGGTGGACTTTTTTCTTAATTGTCAGAGGGTGTGTAAGCTGCCCAGAGGGAGTGAGAGGAAGGAGGAAGCACCCCCTAATGGGACTCAGTCTCTCTGGAAGCTCTCTCTCATTTTTTAAAGAATTACTTATTTAATTTAATTTATAATATTATTATTTAAAAATGTTTCTTTTCTTTTAGATTTTTAAAAATTTAACTTTTTAAAATTAATTAATTAACTAATTAGACCAGAGAAGGACAGAGTGAGAGAGAGAGACAGAGAGACAAAGAGAAAGTGAGAAAGCAAGCCCCCGGGTCTAGGACTTGAACCGCAGTCAGCCATGCCGGAGTCTGACACCCTAAACCACCACGCCTTCTGCTGGTCCCTACAATTATTATTTTTAATTTGACCAGAGAGAGAGAGAGAGAGAGAGAAAAAGTGAGAAAGCAAGCCACCAGGTCTGAGACTTGAACCAGTCAGCCATGCAGGAGTTCAGTGCCTCAATTACCACGCCTCTTGCCAGCCCTATCTGGGATCTCTTCTCTTCCATTTCTCCATCCTGTGGGAATGAATGGCAGCTGTGCTGTGTGCCTGAGGCCTGGGATTGCTATCGTAGTCAGCCTTGAGCAACCTGGCTCTCTTAACCACTGGGCTAAGGGGGATTAAGTTTTTTTTCTTTTTGGAGAGGTTTTTGCTATAGGGCACATATGTTTGCCAGAAAGACAGAGAGACACAGAGAGACAGAAGGCAAGAAAGCACACCCCAGCGGGGATGGCCACACCGCAATCCCTTCTCCTCTTGGGATCTTGGGCCTGCATGCACACGTGCCTGGCATGAGCTTAAGCCACCAGGTCCGGGACTCGAACCGGTCGACTACCTGGGAGCCCAGCGACATAGCCATTACGCCAACTGCTGGTCCCGATGAGTTGCGTTGTTTTATATTTTGCAAAGCTGTTTCAGGTCAGTCTTAATAAAGACAGTCAGATTTCCATGTCTACTTCTGCATTCACACTGTGGCCATATCACATCGCACACGTGACCACTGGCAAAGTCCACTGTACGCACAGGAGAGCGTGCGTGTGCGTGGCAAGGCTGTCAGCGGCTTAGTGTTATGAAAATAGTTTGGACTAAGTAGATCCCTTGGAAGGGCTTCCCTAACCACACGTAAGAGCCACTAATTTAGGATAATGTTATAAAAGAACTTTGTGGGACCAGCAGGTGGTGTGGTAGTTAAAGTGCTGGGCACTCCCACATAGCCAACCACGGTTCGAGTCCCAGACCTGGTGGCTTGCTTTCTCACTTCCCTTCTCTCTCTCTCTCTGTCTCTCTCTGGTGAAATTAAAATAAATAAGTAAATGAGTTAAGTTTTTATTAAAAAAAAAGCACTTTGTACTTGTTGTGGAAGACTATCCATAAAAAACAAAAACTGTCCATTTTGTCACAATCCTGTGTGAACTTTAAGAATAAAGAGTAGAAATGACTGGTATTGAGTGACTTGGGCTCACGGTGGGCTGGGCAGCTGTAAGTGGCCTTTGGGTTTCGAGCAGGGTCATGGACACGGTATAGCCCTCAAAGCTGACGCCAGTTCCTGGTTGCAGGTGGAGCTGATCTGGAAACCTCTCCTTGGCCCCTGTCCTTTCTAAGGAACGCGCCTTCCAGAGCCCACCTGCACGGAACTGGCGGGGGACCCTTCTCGCCGCGGAGGAAATGGCCACCTTCAGGCAGCTGTCGCTGGGTGCGAAGGCCGCCCTGGCTGCTGTCACCGTCTTCCTGTCCATGATGGTCTCCCGCTCCTTTCTGGCCGAGAGCCTTGAGCTCAGGGCCTGGCGTTGGCTGTTCCGCTTGCAGCTTGCCCTGTTCGTCAACTCGCTCATGCTCATCGGCTCGCTCTACATCTGGCGCAGCACGGTGACCCACCTGGGCCACTCCCCAGCTGCAGAGTCCACCTGTTTTGGGCTCTGGAAGGTGGCCATCGTGACGTTCCTGGCCCTGGCCCACTCCAGTTTCTTCACCATGCTCTTTCTGGTGGCGGAGGAGCCCTACCTCTTCTCCCTGGCGGCCTACTCCTGCCTGGGTGCGTACATCATCATGGTCTTCTTCCTCTGCATCCTCAGCGCCATGGAGCAGGCCTGCCAGCTCGTGGCCTGGCGCAGCGGCAGGGTTATGGGCAGCCTCAACAAGGCCAGGATGCTGCTGCTCAGGCCCACCTTGGCGGTGGGAGTGACCGCTGTGCTCAGCGTCATGGGGCTTCTGAACGCTGCCCAGCCCCCGGCCGTGAAGACCGTGGAGGTGCCCATGCATCAGCTGCCAGCCTCGATGGACAACCTCAAGATCGCGCTGCTCTCGGACATCCACCTGGGCCCCACCGTGGGCAGGACCAAGATGGAGATGTTCGTGAGGATGGTGAACGTGCTGGAACCAGACGTCACGGTCATCGTGGGAGACCTCTCGGATTCCGAAGCCGCGGTCCTGCGGACGGCCGTCGCCCCTTTGGGTCAGCTCCGGTCACGCCTTGGCACCTACTTCGTCACGGGTAACCACGAGTACTACACGTCGGATGTGAGCAACTGGTTCGCGCTGCTGGAATCCCTGCACGTGCGGCCTCTTCATAACGAGAACGTGAAGATTTCTGCCACGCGAGCCCGAGCAGGGGACGGCGGTGGCGAAGGTGACGACTGGATGTGCCTGGCTGGGGTGGACGACATCGAGGCCGACATCCTGCACTACTCCGGCCATGGCATGGATCTGGCCAAAGCCCTGGGCGGCTGCAGCCCAGACCATGCCACCATCCTGCTAGCTCACCAGCCCCTGGCGGCCAAGAGAGCCCTCCAGGCTCGGCCGGATATTAACCTGATCCTTTCTGGGCACACGCACGCTGGACAGATCTTCCCCCTGAACGTGGCAGCCTATCTCCTGAACCCCTTCTTTGCGGGTCTCTACCAAGTGGCCCTGACGACATTTGTCTATGTCAGCCCGGGCACGGCCTACTACGGGATCCCCATGAGGTTGGGGAGCAGAGCGGAAATCACAGAGCTCATCTTACAGCGGGCTCCCTGAGCCCCCTGCCCTGGAGGGCCTCTGCCCTGCACTTGCCCTCCACACTCCACCCTTCCAGAGTGGTTTGCCTGCTTTCCTCGCTCCAGCCCTTCCCGCCGAGCCCAGCCAACACTCCACTGGTCCCGAGCTGGACTGGTCACAGGGATTTGGGGTGAGGGTGCTGCTTGGCCAATTCAGGCTGGTTTCACTCTTCAGTGGGCCATTTACAGTCGACCTTCATCTGTGCACTTGCGAGGCCCCTAGGTCACGGGTGTGTGTGTGTGTGTGTGTGTGTGTGCGCGAGGCCTGATTCTCCAGGTGGTGTGGCATGAGGCCCTCTCGCAGAGCTCACGGGGAGGGACTGCAAGGAGGAGTTGCTGGAAAGGGAGGCTTCTAGAAAGCAGTGTCTGGAAGGAGCAGGGAAGTTTCCCTCTGGGTGTTTTTAAACCTCTAAGATTTAAGTGGTTGCCAGAATCATTACTCCCGGTGACCTTCTGGCAAAGGGGCACTATTGCTAAGT
Organism: Tupaia belangeri chinensis; assembly: GCF_000334495.1. Lineage (NCBI taxonomy): Eukaryota > Metazoa > Chordata > Mammalia > Scandentia > Tupaiidae > Tupaia > Tupaia belangeri. The sequence continues at coordinate 174,628 of NW_006210004.1, read as the reverse complement.
GACTCCGGAGAGCAGATAAGATGGGAGGTTCCTCCCGCTGCTGGAGGCCAAGAATGTTTCTTTTCTTCTTTTCACCTTTGTTGAGGGAATCAGCTTTGGGGGTGACGGTGGTGATGCTAGGGGTAGGAATTTAAAGGTGTTTTTTGTTGTTGTTGTTTTGTTTCTTGCCTCCCCTGTTTCATTTGATACCACGCTTGGGTGAGGTGACTAGGAATAGGCTGCAGAGAGTGGTGGGACCCTGGTGATCTGGCAAGGCGTGTACGACCTTCCGACCTCCCAGGACAGGTGTTCTCGCCACTGACGTTCAGTAGCTCTATCTGCTGCAGAGGGCGGAATGCAGCCTCACCTGTGGGAGAGCCTCCACAGGGGCCTCGACCTCTGATCTTTCAAAGTGATTTGCGATTTGCTGGAGGCTGATGGTCTAAATGACAGGGGCTGGTGCCTGTGAGGGAGCCGGTGAATTCCAGGGTATTTGTTATGCTGGAAAATGAGCCAGGAAACTGGGGGCCTCTTAACGTTCCTTGGTCTGGATTTTCTGGGGAAGGTGAGTCTGGGGCAGGCCCCTGTGCCTCTGGCAGGCCCTCCAGGGGTTCCTCCCCAGGAATGGGAGGAAATGTGGAATGCTAGGACTGTCTTTCCAGCAGGGTGGCTTCCATCACACCAGGCTGAACTAAGAGCTGCCCTGAGGCTCTGGCCACAGAACAGGAGGGCTGTCTACTGGCCTAGAAGCTCAGGGATAAAGAGGTAGGAGTGAGCATGTTATTAGGGACGCCTACTCTGTTTGCCCAGTCATTGTGCCAGAGGCAAGACCTTGAGATGGTAGTCAGCACTTGTGTTAAAAAAGCCTTGGGGAGGGACCAGCAGACGGCATAATGGCTAGGTCGCTGGACTCCCATGTAGTCGACTGTAGTTCGAGTCCAGGACCTGGTGGCTTAAACTCAGCCGGGTGCACGTGCGTGCATGCCCAAGAGGAGAATGGAGAAGGGATTGCTACGTGGCCATCCCCCCGGGAGGTGATTTCTCACTTTCTGTCTTTCTGTCTCTCTCTGTCTTTCTGGTGAGTGCACGTGCCCTATAGCAAAAACCTTTAAAAAAAAAAAAAAAAGGCCTGGGGAAGGGGCAGCAGGTGACTTAATGATTACAGCACTGGACTCCCATATAGTTGACCAGGGTTCGAGGCCTGGACCTGGCTACTTAAAAAACCCATGCTGGGTGCATGTGTGTGTGTGTGTGTCCATGTCCAACATCCTGAGAGTAGAATGGCCATCCCCCTTGGGGGTGATTTCACACTTTCTGTCCCTTTGTCTGTCTGTGTCGCCTCTCTGCCAAGCGCATATGCCGTCTAGCAAAAATCTCTAAAGAAAAAGAAAAGGCCCTACCAGGAAGATGGAAGGGCCTGGCCCAGTGTTAATTTCTCACTAGGTCGTTTGATTTGAGGTTGAGAGTCTGTCTCTGGCAGGGCCGAGTGGGAAGGCTCCCGCTGCCTCTCCCCAGCTGGGCAGCGTCAGACAGGTGACTTGCTTTTCATCAGCCCTGAAGTGGGAGGACTTGCATCTACCTCAAGATTGTTTTGCTGGGAGGGTGTTGACCTGGCACGTGAGTTCCGGGTGTTGTGTTAGTTTTCAACATCATGTGGGGGCTCACCAAGGAACCGTGTTGGCCACGGGCCCAGGTGATGTATGGACCAGCCAGCGTGGGCGACTGTGAGTGGCCGCCTGCTGCCCGAGGCCAGGGTCCAGTGATTAATCACAGAAGCAGCTGCTGGGTCTCCCCGTTAATGTCTCCTTGTGCAGGCCCTGCCTGCCCAGGGGGAGTCTCTCCACTTCCTCCTTTTCCTTCTGGTGTCTTCTGGGGTCCTGGAAACCACCCCTTTTGACAGTGGACCATCCAGTCCAATTTTGAAAATGTCTTTGGAGGGCCAGCCCATGGTCTAGTGGTTAAGGGAACCAGACCCCACATGGAAACTGTGTGGTTCAAATCCTAGCCCCAGCACCTTGAAAAACATGCTGGGAGGCTAGCAGATGGTGTGGTGTGGTTCAGGCACTGGACTCCCACATGGTCGACCATGGTTCGAGTCCTGGACCTGGCAGCTTGCTTTCTCACATTCTCTCTCTCTGTGTCTCTCTCTGGTGAGTGCATATGCCCTAGAGCAAAACTAAAAAATAAAAAATAGATGAATAAATTAAGCGATTGTTTTTTTCTTTTTAAAGAGATTTTTGCTATAGGGTATATATATATTCACCAGAGACAGAGAGAAACTGAGAAATCACCCCACAGAGAGGATGGTGACACCATAATCCCTTCTCTGTTCTCCTTTTGGGATTTTGGGCACACACGCACATGCTCCTGGCGTGAGTTTCAATCCTTTGGGCCCAGGACTCGAACTGTGGGTTAGTCATGTGGGAATCCAGCACCTTAACCACTAAACCATCTGCTGGCCCTTTAATTCCTTATTTTTTTGGAGAGGTTTTTGCTATAGGGTGCGTGCGCTCGCCAGGGGGGATGGTCACGCCGCAAACCCTTCTCCTCCATTCTCCTCTTGGGATCTTGGGCATGCATGCACACGCACCTGGCGTGAGTTTAAGCCACCAGGTCCGGAACTCGAACCACGGTTGACTACGTGGGAGTCCAGCGACATAGCCATTATGCTAACATGGCCCTTTAATTTTTTTTTTTTTTTTGAGAGGTTTTCGCTATAGGACGCATGCGCTCGCCAAACAGACAGAGAGAGACACGGAGACAGAAAGCGAGAAATCACCCCCCAGGGGGGATGGTCATGCCGCAATCCCTTCTCCTCCATTCTCCTCTCGGGATCTTGGGCACGCACGCACACGCGCCCGGCGTGAGTTTTAAGCCACCTGGTACTGGACGTGAACCGCGGTCGACTACGTGGGAGTCCAGCGACATAGCCATTACGCTAACTGCTGGTTCCCATGGCCCTTTAATTCTTAAAAAAAGAAAAAGAAAAACTGCTAAGTGTGTGTGTGTGTGTGTGTGTGTGTGTGTGTGCCCACAATCCTCACAGGAGGAAGAAATGAAAGGGAAGAGATTGTGGGTGACCCATGCCCCACGCGGGGGATGCTTTCTCTTCCTTTTCCCTCTATTTCGCTCTGGTCAGTCCATATGCTCTCTGGCAAAACTGAGAAGAGTCTTTGAGTTGCGGTTCTGCTGGTTTCCCCTGTGTTCAGTCATCCTGCTAGCCGGGGATAAATTTGAAGAGAAGCAGTTGAATTTCAGTGTGGGGGGAAAGGACTCCGGAGACCCTTGCTCTAACACATTTTGCCGACGGTAGGGTTCCAGGAGGGTGAGGTGCCTGCCCGGATGGTGGCAGCACCAGGGTCTCAACTCCCTTCCCCACCACGCCCCTTCACGCTCACCTCAGGAAGGCTTCCAGACTCTACTATGACCTGACCCCGTTTTTCAGATCCATTTCTTTTGTTTTGGATTTCACCAAATTAATCTAGTTGGTGCATTTTGCTTCTACCTGTCAGTGCTGCTAGTAGCATTTTTTAAAATAAAGAATTACTTTCTATAACTTTATTTACTTACTTTAAGTTGACCAGAGAGGGACAGAGCATGAGACAGAGAAAGGAGAAAGCAAGCTGCCAGGTCTGGGACTCAAACCACAGTTGGCCATGTGGAGTCCAGCGCCCTTAACCACCACGCCCTGTGCTGGTCCCTGCTAGTAGCACTTAACTCACCTGTTGGAGTAGTTCTTCCACTGGTCTCTCGCTTTGGGCTATTCATCCTTTGCGCCCTGCGCTTGATAAAATTCATCAGGCCCTGTTGTTTAGCTTGCGTCTTCGTCTCTTTTCTTTCTCTCTCATGTCATGACGTGGTGGTCCTGTGTACCCGTCAACCTCTCTGAGGCCCATCTTTTGTAGAGCATCAATCCCCTCCCATACCTGGTTTGTATTCCTGATTTGATGGGTATTTTCTATTTTAAAAAATTTATTTATTTTACTTAATTTTATTTGTTTTCTTATTTATTCTTTAATTTTATCAGAGAGAGAAAGAGAGAGAAAGAGAGAGTGAGAAAGCAAGCCGCCAGGTCTGGGACTCGAACCGCCATTGGCCACGTGCGAGTCCAGCACCTTAACCACCACACTACCCACCAGCTCCATTGATGGATGTCTTCTCAATAGAAATGTCTTTTCTTAAACGTTCTCCCCTTTATTCATGACAGAGCGTATACGTGCATATATGAGAGAGAGAGGGGAGTGCCTTCCACAGGGGATCCCCTTCTTCCTGTCCCCCAGTCCATTGGACCTTGGGCATGCTCATGAGTGCCTGGCATGTTTCGGGCTGACGTCTCCCTCGAGGTGCTGGCTGGTAAAGAGGACTAGGTCTCTACCGCCCTGGGGCTGGACAGCTCATGGCAGGGATTCCCAAGACTCTTGAGGCTCTGGGGTGAGTTGAAGGGGTGTGTAGGGTGCTGGGATGGAGACCCGTTGAGTAGGTGCTTACCGCAGCGACACTGAGGTCCCTGACGATGGGATGTCCTCCCGAAATCAGCATGGCCCATAACCCGGGGTAACCCTCAACTCTTTCCTTTCTCTGTTCTAGTCCAGGAATGGCAATAAAATTATGTTCAGTCTTGAGGATTAGGAAAGTGAGTAATTTGTATTACCTGATGTTTGATGTTTTCTTAAAGAGATGCTATTTACCCCCGAATGCCTCTAAACAGAATAAATAACTTGAAAACATTACGTGGGTCAGTAGGAGGTTCCAGATGTATCTTTTGGTCCAAGGAGTTTTGTTTGTCGTATTTTTTTCAAACTCTGTTATTAGAAGCACTGTGTAACAGGTACGAGGCAGTGGGGGCTCAAGAATGTATACGTTTTGCTTTGCTTGGAATTTGCTTTTTAGTTTGTAAGTTTTCTGAGCCTTTGGGTTTTGCAAATACCAATGTTACCACATCTTTGCAAGCATGAAATAAAATTCTGTCTTTTCAGTACTCCATTTTCGGTGCCAGTTCATTTAAGTGGAGGTGGGATTTGTCCACAGGGCGGATTTCGAATGACGTGCGTTTTAGAGGCATAAACGGTGAAAGCAGCGCCCTCTTTTGGCCTCTTTTTGCCTCTGCGGCTTTTACAACTCTGGATCCCCTCACGCTGTCAGTGGAGCTGCAGCTCAGGGGAAACTCAAGGACCCTGTCGTTTCCAGTCGGGTCCCGTCTGATCTAGGAGTCATGCTCTCACAAGTGCTTCCAGATACGACTTCAGGGACAGTCACCAGGGCTCCCACGGATGGGCTCTATGCTGCTATGACTAAAGCTAGTATCGTGGCCTTTGAGACCCTAAAGATGTATAAAGAGTCTTAGGGGGATCAGCAGTTGGTGTAATGGCTATGTCGCTGGACTCCCACGTAGTCGACCGCGGTTCGCATCCCAGACCCGGTGGCTTAAACTCACACCGGGCGCATGTGCGTGCGTGCCCAAGATCCCAAGAGGAGAATGGAGGAGAAGGGATTGCGGCGTGGCCATCCCCCCTGGGGGGTGATTTCTCGCTTTCTGTCTCTCTGTCTCTCTCTGTCTGTCTGGTGAACGCACGCGCCCTATAGCAAACCTTCCCCACCCCCCACCCCCCAAAAAAAAGAGTCTTTGGGATAATGGAGAATACGAATTACCTTCTAGCCCTGGCCTGTTGGCACCTGTGGCCTGTTGCTACCTTTTCCATCCACCAGAGGGCAGTGTTCCACTCTAACAGTAGGCATCCCCATAAGGTCTTCCTTTTCTAATTCTTTTAAAAAATATTTTATTTGTTACAGAGCACCTGCAGTCACTAGAGAGAGAGAGAAAGAAAGCAATGGAAAGTGAAAAAGCATCCCCGGGGGCGCTGGTCACACCACCATCCCTTCTCCATTCTCCTCTTAGGATGTGCACACACGTGCCCACCATGTTTTTCAAGCCCCTGAGTCCAGGGCTCAAATTGCACATTTAGCTATGTGGGACGCAGCTGCCCTAAGCTGGATGAGGTTCCCTTTTAAAATCCTAGCATCTTAGCTTCTGAAGCGACTTGACTACATGCATTATCTCTGATGTTTTCTACCCTTTCATCGAAAAAGGTACCCATCACCACCCAAAATGAGTCTGTTACGCACAAACTGGTTTGCAGCCTACAATGAAAATAGTACTGCTAGGGGGGCGGCAGGTGGCATGGTGGTGAAGGGCACATGGTCGACCGCGGTTTGAGTCCCAGACCCGGCAGCTTGCTTTCTCACTTTCTCTTTCTCTCTCTCGCACTCTGTCCATCTCTATTCAAATTAAAATAAATCAAGTTAAATAAAATCATTATTTTTACAAGAGAAAATTAAAGATATATATATTGCTGGGCTGGCCCCATAGTCTAGCGGTTAAGGAACCAGATCCCACATGGCTGACCACAGTTTAGACCCTAACCCCAGCAGGAACATGCTGGGCCCATGTGCATGCATGTGTAAGATTCCAGCAGGCTGGAGACAGGGAGGAGAGGGATTGTGTGACCATGCCCCATGGGGGGGGTGTTAGTCCTTTCAAGTGTATGTGCACTCTCTCTCTCTCTGGTGACTGCACGCGCCCACTGGCAATTTAAAACAAAAAAGAAAAAGAAAAATATTGCCTTAAAGTTTCTTTAGTCTGAGACCCTGGACAGTTATAGTTAAGAAGATGTAGGGTTAGAGAGGGAACCTGGCCAGTCACTGCAGGACTCGGGACACCCACGTTTGGAGCGAGGGTATACTAGGATGGGCTCCAGGGCTTCCGGGCTTTTTGTTGTCATAAGTTTTTGCTATAGGGCACGAGTGTTCTCTGAAGAGATACAGCGATAGGGAAAGTGAGAAGTCACCCCCTGGTGGCGGGGGAGGGGGGGTGATGGCCACACCACCATCCCTTCTCCTCCGTTTTCCTCTCAGGATTTTGGGCACGCACGTACATGTGCCTGGCGTGATTTTCAATCTGCTGGTCCAGGACTCAGACTGCTGTCGGCCATGAGGGAGTCCAGCACTTTAACCACTATGCCACCTGCTGGCTCTCAGAGCTTCTGGCTTCTAATTATTCATTGTTCCTTGCCCTGGAGGTCATATTTAAGATTTTCTTAGTAGGCAGTGGGGCCAGCAGGTGGTGTACATGGCTGACTGTGGTCTGAATCCCCGAGTCAGTGGCTTGAAACTCATGCCAGGTACGTGTGCATG
>NW_006210004.1:151151-166892 GCF_000334495.1 Tupaia belangeri chinensis | reverse complement strand
TGACCGCACGCGCCCTATAGCAAACCTTCCCCACCCCCCACCCCCCAAAAAAAAGAGTCTTTGGGATAATGGAGAATACGAATTACCTTCTAGCCCTGGCCTGTTGGCACCTGTGGCCTGTTGCTACCTTTTCCATCCACCAGAGGGCAGTGTTCCACTCTAACAGTAGGCATCCCCATAAGGTCTTCCTTTTCTAATTCTTTTAAAAAATATTTTATTTGTTACAGAGCACCTGCAGTCACTAGAGAGAGAGAGAAAGAAAGCAATGGAAAGTGAAAAAGCATCCCCGGGGGCGCTGGTCACACCACCATCCCTTCTCCATTCTCCTCTTAGGATGTGCACACACGTGCCCACCATGTTTTTCAAGCCCCTGAGTCCAGGGCTCAAATTGCACATTTAGCTATGTGGGACGCAGCTGCCCTAAGCTGGATGAGGTTCCCTTTTAAAATCCTAGCATCTTAGCTTCTGAAGCGACTTGACTACATGCATTATCTCTGATGTTTTCTACCCTTTCATCGAAAAAGGTACCCATCACCACCCAAAATGAGTCTGTTACGCACAAACTGGTTTGCAGCCTACAATGAAAATAGTACTGCTAGGGGGGCGGCAGGTGGCATGGTGGTGAAGGGCACATGGTCGACCGCGGTTTGAGTCCCAGACCCGGCAGCTTGCTTTCTCACTTTCTCTTTCTCTCTCTCGCACTCTGTCCATCTCTATTCAAATTAAAATAAATCAAGTTAAATAAAATCATTATTTTTACAAGAGAAAATTAAAGATATATATATTGCTGGGCTGGCCCCATAGTCTAGCGGTTAAGGAACCAGATCCCACCTGGCTGACCACAGTTTAGACCCTAACCCCAGCAGCTTGAAGAACATGCTGGGCCCATGTGCATGCATGTGTAAGATTCCAGCAGGCTGGAGACAGGGAGGAGAGGGATTGTGTGACCATGCCCCATGGGGGGGGTGTTAGTCCTTTCAAGTGTATGTGCACTCTCTCTCTCTCTGGTGACTGCACGCGCCCACTGGCAATTTAAAACAAAAAAGAAAAAGAAAAATATTGCCTTAAAGTTTCTTTAGTCTGAGACCCTGGACAGTTATAGTTAAGAAGATGTAGGGTTAGAGAGGGAACCTGGCCAGTCACTGCAGGACTCGGGACACCCACGTTTGGAGCGAGGGTATACTAGGATGGGCTCCAGGGCTTCCGGGCTTTTTGTTGTCATAAGTTTTTGCTATAGGGCACGAGTGTTCTCTGAAGAGATACAGCGATAGGGAAAGTGAGAAGTCACCCCCTGGTGGCGGGGGAGGGGGGGTGATGGCCACACCACCATCCCTTCTCCTCCGTTTTCCTCTCAGGATTTTGGGCACGCACGTACATGTGCCTGGCGTGATTTTCAATCTGCTGGTCCAGGACTCAGACTGCTGTCGGCCATGAGGGAGTCCAGCACTTTAACCACTATGCCACCTGCTGGCTCTCAGAGCTTCTGGCTTCTAATTATTCATTGTTCCTTGCCCTGGAGGTCATATTTAAGATTTTCTTAGTAGGCAGTGGGGCCAGCAGGTGGTGTACATGGCTGACTGTGGTCTGAATCCCCGAGTCAGTGGCTTGAAACTCATGCCAGGTACGTGTGCATGTGTACCCGAAATCCTGACAGGAGAATGGAGGAGAAGGGATTGTGGCGTGGTCATCCCCCTGAGGGTGATTTCTCACTTGCCCTCTCTCTGTCTCTCTCCAATGAGTGCACAGGCCCTATGGCAAAAACTAAAAAAAAAGGTTTAAAGATCCCAGGGACATTGCTGCTGAGTATCTAGTGCTCAGAGAAGCCACGGCCACAGGATGTGTGTGTGTGTGTGTGCTCACACACCTGCACATGCGCTTCCCCAGGCCCTAAGAACAACGCTGCAGTGACGTCAGCTCACTGCGGACCTCTGGAAGCCGGGCCCTGTGAAAACCCCTCACTTACAGCAATCAGGTGGGCCTGGCGTGGCATGCTCTGGGTGATGGCCCAGAAACCAAGCATTAACCCTGTCAGCAGTCGTGTAAACTAAAGAGGCAGGAGACCGGCCTCTGTCAAAGGTTCTGAAATGCAGGTGGTGCCGGCCGGTGGCACCCGGGTTACACAGTGCTCTGCCCTGCTGGGCCCTCATGGGAGGCCGCTGTTTTTGCATCCTGAGGTCTCCCTTGCTGCTGTGTGCACATGTGCGTGCCCGTGTGCATGCCTGTGACCGGCGTGGCCTAAGGCTGGGGGTGGATTGTGGCTGGAAGATGTTGGGGGTGCTGTCTCTCTCGCGCCCCCCCCAGAAGAAATACATATATAAAACGTTAATGCAGAACTAAATGAAGGTAGAGTTTTCACGTGGCTCCACCCTCGCTCTGCAGAATGCGTCTGGGAGAACGTTCGAGATCGACTACAGGCGGGACCGCTTCCTCAAGGACGGCCAGCCCTTCCGCTACATCTCGGGCAGCATCCACTACTCCCGCGTGCCTCGCTTCTACTGGAAGGACCGGCTGCTGAAGATGAGGATGGCGGGGCTGAACGCCATCCAGACGTAAGGGGCGGGCACGTGGCCCACGCTGCAGAGGGTGTGGCCGCATTTCCCCAGTGCAGTCCTTTCACTGCTCAGAAAGGGGAGCAAGTCTTGGGGCCAGTAGGTGGCGTGATGGTTAAGGTGCTGGACTCCGGCGTGGCTGACCATGGTTCCAGTCCTGGACCTGGTAGATTGCTTTCTCACTTTCTTTCTCTCTCTCTCTCTGCTCTAGTCAAATTAAAATAAAATAATGAGTAAATTAAATAAATAATTATTTAATAAAAGAGAAAGAAATGGGAACAAGTCCACTCCAGTGTGGCCTCTGGGAGGGCTGTGAGTGGACTGGGCCTTCTTGGTGTCATTACAACCACTTCCAGTCCTGAACCTTGAAATCCTAAAATGAAAATCAAGGCATTCAATTTAGCATTCGATTTAAAGACCGAGAGAGGAGGCCGGATGGTGGTGATAGAACGTGATGCTGGGGGTGGGGGTGCAGCAGGTGACGTGGTGGTTAAGGTGCTAGATTGCACATGGCTGAGTCTGCAGTTCAAATCCTAAATCTGGTGGCTTGAAAAACACACCAGGTGCATGTGTGTGTGTGTGTCCAAAATCCTGAGAGGAGACTAGAAAAGAAGGATGATCTCTCAGTTCCTCTCTCTCTGTGTCTCTTTGTCTCTCTCTCTGGTGAGTGCATGTATCCTATGGCAAAATCTAAAACAAAACAAAGCTGATACTATGTAAGACTGACCCCATGAAAAGGCTCTGGGTTCATTTCCAGAGTTCTCCCCACTCCTGGCAGCCCTGAGAACCCTGGGCACGTTCCTGCCCAAGATCTGGAGCTGACGGAGGAGGGAGTGGGTCTTTGTTTTTGCTTTTTTCAAGTTTACACTTTGTTGAAATATTTTCTCTTTCTTTATATAGTTTCCATAAAGATTGATTTAAGAGGGGCCAGCAGGTGGGGTGGAGGTTAAGTGCACTGGACTCCCTCATGGCCAACTGCAGTTCAAGTCCCAGACCTGGCGAATTGCTTTCTCACTTTTGCTCTCTGTCTCTCTCACACTCTGTCCCTCTGTGGTCAAAATAAAATAAATAAAGTTAAATAAAATAATTCTTTAGAAAAGATTAATTTGAGAAACTTTTAAGTTAATAGACCATCATTTATATGTATCTCTCTTTTTAAACAGCTTTTAAAAAATAATTATTTATTTAATTGTATTTATTATTATTTTTTAATTGGACCAGAAAGAAAGCAGGAAAGTGAGAGAAAGGCAGGAAAGCCACCAGATCTGGGACTCGAACCGCGGTTGACCATGTAGGAGTCCACCACCTCAACCATCACGCCACCTGCCAACCCCTAGCTTTTTTTTTTTTAATTTGTTTTCAGAGGCATGTACAGTCACCAGAGAGGGAGAGAAAGAAGGCACTCCCCACCTCCCAGTGGGGCGTGTGGTTATGCTGCTAATTATTCTCTTCCATTTGTCCATCTTGTCAGGATTTGGGGAACACACACACACACACATACATGCCAAGCGTGTTTTTCAAGACACTAGGGTGGTGGGGATTTGAACCATGCGGCCTCCACCTCCCACTGTACCGTGCTCACCCACTGTGCTATAGGCTGGCCCTAAATGTAGTTCTCTGTCAAAATCCAGAGTTAGATGGGAATGGGCATTCTCGGTGGGTCAGAAACGCCAACATGTCCCATCGCGTCTGACTCTGACTAGCTGGGTAGCTGCCGTGAGAACTAACAAGGCCCGAGAAGCTGCCCGAGGGAAGGTCTGTGGACCTGTGGGTCTCTCTTTCTGTGGACGCCCTGCAGAAGATCTGGATCTTCTCAGCTATTTCCCCTTACCTTCCCCAGAGCACTCCTAGCCAATGATTTATGCCAAGTATTCATAGAATTACAGTAAGTGAAAACCGTGACTTAGCAAACAGACGGGCATGTGTCAAGATTCTGTTTCATTCATTATGGAGGGAACGAGCCAGATGGTAAAGCCGATGCAAAGGAGAATTTATGGAAGGGAGGTTTATCTAGTCAGCCCAGAAGGGCATGCTGAGATCGGTTTATCTCAGAGGGCCAGCTCGGTGGTGCAGGGGTGCACCTCCCAAACAAAGCCAGATCCATAAGGAAGATGACAAGTTCAGCTCCCTGGTCGACCTGCACAAGCTATGATCATGAGACCTAACTGGCCATGCTAGCCTCTGTCTCGTACTCTGTCCTCCATTTCTGCGTCCCGTTAGGTTTGGGGCACACATGCATGTACACGTGCCTGGTGTTTTTCAAGCCACCAGAGCCAGGAGTTAAACCACGACTGGCCACGTAGGAGCTGGCTCCCTTAACCACTAGGCTTACCTGCTGCACCATGGGGCTGGCTGCTTCTCCGCCGCCCCAAAAATTAGTCTTTAGAGCTCAAACTGGTGGATATCCTAAAAGGCAATGAAACCTAACCTTTGGAGTTATCTTCTCTATATTACAAACGATATCTCTGCCAGGCCAAAATCTGCAAATTAATCTCTAACTTCAGAGTCTGTCTTGGAATTAAAGTCCCTGATAAGTCAGACACAGTGTTCGCGCGGAGATGGAAAGAAGTTTGTGGGCCCGCTGAGTCTTCCAATATGGTGTGGGGAGGAAACACAGTCATCCTCTGGCCTGCCTTCCAAGTTCTGGATGATTTTTTTCCTTTCTTTTTCCTCCCCTCCTCTCCTTCCCCTCCCTTCCCCTCCCTTCTCTTCCCTCCCCTTTCCTTCCCTCTTATTCATGGATTTATTTATAAGCTCTCTATCCTATTCCATTGGTTTTTATGCCTTTTTAAAATGCCAATACCATGTTATTTTGGTTACTATCATTTTGCACTATGTTTTGAAGTTAGTCAGTGTGATGCCTCTAGTTTTGTTGTTTGCTCGGGATAGTTTTGGCTATTCAAGATGTTTGGTGCTTCCATGTTAATTCTAGGAATTTTGTTTCTATGTCCATGAAAAATGTCATTGAAATTTTGATAGAACAGTATTAAATCTATAGACTGGGGTAGTATGATCATTTTAGTGATGTTAATTATTCCAATCTATGAACATGGATTATCTTTCCATTAACTTGTGTCCTTTTCTATTTTGTTTTTTCTTTCCTTTCCTTTCCCTTTCCCTTCCATTCCCTTCCCTTCCCTCTCCTTCCCTTCCTTTCCCTCCCCTTCCCTCCCCTCCCCTCCCCTCCCCTTCCCTTCTTTCCTCTTCCCTTCCCTTCACTTGCCAGAGAGCAATGGAGGGAGAGGAGAGAGCACCCCTCAAGGGGCCATGACCTTGCTGCCATCCCTTCTGTGTCTCTTCTTCCTGTTGGGATTTTGGGCACACGCATGTGCCTAGCATGTTCTTTAAGCTGCCAGTGCCAGGATTCGAACCACTACCGGTCATATAGGATTTGGCTCCCTGAATCACAGGGTTTGGGGCTGGCCCTTGGATAATTTTTCTTAACCAAGCTCTTCCCACTCTTCTTCCCCATTACCAGTAGTCCTAAGGAGGCCCCTTCTCCCACCCCCCTCGGCTGTCAGGTATCCAGCAAGCGCTTTGTGTCTTGGCAGGTACGTGCCCTGGAACTTTCATGAGCCCCAGCCAGGACAGTACCGGTTTTCTGAGGACCATGATGTGGAATATTTTATTCAGCTGGCTCATGAGCTGGGACTGCTGGTCATCCTGAGGCCTGGGCCCTACATCTGTGCCGAGTGGGACATGGTGAGTGTGAGGCCGGGCCGGCTAGCAGCAGGGGTCAGGGCATAGTAGACCCCAGTGCTGAGCTGTGACAACCCTGGTGTCTGTAACTTCAGCCAGGTGCTCGGGCCACGAGGAGCAGGGACAGGTCAGTGCATGAGTTCTCCCCTCGATGGCCACTCGCAGAACTCGGTTTCCTTGTCTACACAAACCTGTGAATAATCTGCTTTGTGTGCTTCACAAGGCAGTTGTGAAAAAGGCTTTGAGTCTCAGAGCACTGCATGCAGAACGATGTTGATTTTTACCGCATCCCATGTCTGGGGTCTCTGAAAGTTACAAACCAGAAAGCCCAGCTCAAATGCCTTTCCCCCTGAAGCTTGTCTTCTTTTCCATCCCTGCGAATAGTAATTTCTCTCTCTCCTGAGCCCTAAAATGGCCATTATCATCTCTTCGGTGTTCTCCCCCTCTCTCTAGGGGGGATTACCTGCTTGGCTATTAGAGAAGGAATCTATTGTTCTTCGCTCTTCTGACCCAGGTAAGTTGTTACAAATGTCTTGCGAATATATGAAAGCTTACCATGTTTATATCAAAAGGGCCAAGCGTTTTTAAAGCCGGGGAACTTCTGCCCAAATACCGTCGTAACTATAGTGAGTGTCTGAGTTCTAGCCCTTGTCCACTGCAAAACACCAGGCGTTGAACCTGGAAGAAGTTAGGTGCTAGCGAGCTATTGCGTTGTCAGAAAAATCATGATGCGTTTTCGCATAGAAAGAATAAAATATGTCATGGCTTTTCCATCAACCTGATATTTAACCAGATCTTGCTATACACTGGTAACCCTTTGAGCTGGCATTGTGCCCTGTCTGTGGTTGACCAACCGACTTCAATACTTTCCCTTTCTGTGTACTTAGATTAAACAGCAAGTGACAACACCCAGCTCACCAAAATGCTGGACGCACTTTCTGGGATGTCATCTCTGGATTTCTTGGTAGTTAGAGCACCTTGTCTTTTTTTTTTTTTTTGCCATAGGGTACATGCATTCGCCGGAGAGGGAAAAACAGTGGCAGAGACAGAGCGGGAAAGTGAGAAGTTACCCACCAAATGGGATGGCCACGCCACAATCCCTTCTCCTCAACCTCCTCTTGAGATTTTGGGCGTACATGCATATGCTTCCTGGGCGAGATTTTTCAAGCCTTTGAGTCCAGGACTCGAACTGCTGTCAGTCATGTGGGGTGGGAGTCCAGCACCTTAACCACCACGCCGTCTGCTGGCCCCTTCCCTCATCTTTTTAAACCATTCAGATATTCTTTAGCTGTAAACCCTGATCAGTCAGAAGGTCACATTTTGCTGTATTTCTATCTTCTGAAGACTTCAGTTTCTCTTAGGGTTGGTGGTGATGGTGGAAGTGGTGTTGGTGAAGATTATTATAACAGTAGCTAATACTGGTTAAGTTTCCCGTATTAAAGGCTAGTGTCTTATGCTATGTATGTAGTTCCCTCTGTATCTAGTATATTATTTGTGTATATATATTTTTCAATTCTATGTTTATGTAATTCAGCAACATCATGAATTCTTTCGGCAACATTATGAAGCCTGTATTTCTGTTATCCATATTTGCCAATGTAAATGTATCATTTACTAGAACTCAGTTTTAAAAATAAAAAAAGCCTAGGGACCATCAGATGGCATAATGGTTATGTTGCTGGACTCCCATGTAGTTGACCATGGTTCGAGTCCTGGATCCAACAGCTTAAAACTCAGGCTGGGCGCGTGTGCTTGCATGCCCAAGTTCCCAAGAAGAGACTGGGAGAGAAGGGATTATGGCATGGCCATCTTCCCTGGGGGGTGATTTCTCGTTTTCTGTCTCTCTCTTTGTCTCTGGTGAGCACACATGCCCTGTAACAAAAATCTCTCAAAAAAAAAAAAAAAAAGAAAAAGAAAAAAAGAAAGAAAGAACAAGGAAAAGCCTGGGTGTGATTGAGAGAGGGACATGGCTTTCTGTCACTCTTCGTGTGCGTTTGGTAAACATTGGCTGGACGCAGCCTGAGTTTCAGGTTCACGCCCTATGGCGAGGGCAGATCCCAGGCATACTGGCCCTTGACCATGACTGAGTTCAGCTGAGCAGACGGCTGCCTTGCAGGACGTTTGCTGAGAATAGCTGCCCATTTTCGGAGCTCCTTATAGACACTGGTATACCCTGATCTCCACTGCCAGCCCCAGCATAATAAGGCTGCACTGGTGTCTTTTCGTAGTAAGAAGCGTGCAATGATGCTTAGCCTGTCCTGTCTTCCAGATTACCTTGCAGCTGTGGACAAGTGGTTGGGAGTCCTTCTGCCCAAGATGAAGCCCCTGCTCTATCAGAACGGAGGACCAATTATCACAGTGCAGGTAGCCATGGAGTTGAGCATGGGCTGGCAGTTGGGGGGAACTTCTTTCTTCTCCTTTTTTAAAATTTTCTACTTTTTTTTTTCTTTTTCTTTCGAAGAGGTTTTTGCTATAGGGTGCGTGCGCTCGCCAGACAGACAGAGAGAGACAGAGAGACAGAAAGCGAGAAATCACCCCCCAGGATCACGGCCACGCCGCAATCCCTTCTCCTCCATTCTCCTCTCGGGATCTTGGGCACGCACGCACAGGCGCCCGGCGTGAGTTTTAAGCCACCGGGTCCGGGACGTGAACTGCGGTCGACTACGTGGGAGTCCAGCGACATAGCCATTACGCCAACTGCTGGTCCCGGGGGAGTTTCCATCTCATGACATTATACAAATGATGGGTGGGAGCAGATGTGCATCTCGTAAGTCTGATTCTTTAAGAAGTAATGCTGCAGGGCCAGTCCCACAGGGCAGCAATTAAATACTGTACAGAGGACAGTGGATCCCACGTGGCCAACCAGGGTTTGAGTCCTTGCTCTGGCATCTTGAAAACCATGCAGGTGTGCACCCATCCATGACCAGAATCTAGAAGAAACGGAGAATTGGAGGAAAAAAGGATTGTGGCACCAACAGGCTGGTCATAGAGGGTGACTGCTCTCTCTGTCTCTCTGTCTCTCTGTCTCTCTCTGCTTCTCATGCATGTGCCTTCTGGCAAAATAAATAAATAAATAAAGCGGCAGGTGATGCTTTTATTTAATTGCCTTTGGGGAGGCATGGCTTCATGGATTTTGGAATGCCTGCTGTGTATCAGGTTCTATGCTGGCTGCCCTGCACGTACTACTCAGTTCTCCAAACCACATTTTTTTTTTTGGGGGGGGGGAGAGGTTTTTGCTATAGGGCGCGTGTGCTCGCCAGAAATACAGAGAGAGACAGAGAGACAGAAAGTGAGAAATCACCCCCCAGGGGGGACGGTCACGCCGCAATCCCTTCTCCTCCATTCTCCTCTCGGGATCTTGGACACGCACGCACATGTGCCTGGCTTGAGTTTAAGCCACTGGGTCCGGGACTTGAACCGCGGTCGACTACGTGGGAGTCCAGCGACATAGCCATTACGCTAACTGCTGGTCCCACTTTCTTTTTCTTATCTGGGTGGTGGGGAAGGGTGGTAGAAGGAAAGTTTTGTGGGTTTTTTTTGTTTGTTTGTTTTTAAGTTTTGCTGTAAAGCATTTAAGTTTTGCACTTACCAGAAAGAGTCAGAGAGAAAGAGGGAAGAAAAGTGAGAAATCATCCTCCAGGGGCGATGGCCATGGCATGCTCCCTTCTCCTCGGTCTCCTCTCAGGATTTTGGACACATATGCACTTGTGCCTGGTGTGATTTTCAAGCTGCCCGGTCAGGGACTTGAACTGCAGAGTCAGCCTTGTGAGATCTGCCTTAACACCATGCACCATGCACCAGATGGGCCCATGTAGAAGGAAAGCTTTTTGCCAAGTTGGGTTTTTTTTTTGGAGAGGTTTTTGCTATAGGGCGCGTGCGCTCGCCAGAGAGAGAGAGACAGAGAGACAGAAAGTGAGAAATCACCCCCCGGGGGGATGGCCACACCACAATCCCTTTTCCTCCATTCTCCTCTCGGGATCTTGGGCACACACACACACGCGCCCGGCGTGAGTTTAAGCCACTGGGTCCAGGACACAAACCACAGTCTTCTACATGGGAGTCCAGCGACATAGCCATTATGCTAACTGCTGGTCCCCGCCAAGTTGGTTTTTCTGCTGGTCCCCGCCAAGTTGGTTTTTAGAAAACTCAGTTCTTTTTTTTTTTTTTTTTTCCTTTTTAATTGCCAGAGGGATGCATTTACTTGCCAGGGGGAGGGGAGGAAAAAGTACTTCGCAGTGGGGTGTGTGCTGGAACCATTTCTCCAGCCCATTGGGATCTGGATGTACACATACATGTGCCTGGTGTGTTTTTCAAGCCACACGGTGCTGAGATTTGAACCACAGTCGGTCAGGCAGGGTGCAGCTCCCTTAACCACTAGGCCAAGGGCCAGCCTTGAGGTCTGAGCAAAGGAGATTTTTCTGGCAGTTGTTAAGCGAGCCCTGCCATCTCAGCGGATGCTTAGACACTTTCCCCAGTCAGAAGCTTACAGTAGATAGGCTGCGTTGGGATCCCTCATTCTTCCTTCCTGTTTTTTCATGTGCAGGTTGAAAATGAATACGGCAGGTACTTTAGCTGCGACTATGACTACCTGCGCTTCCTGCAGAAGCTCTTCCGCCACCACCTGGGGGACGATGCGCTTCTGTTCACCACCGATGGAGCACGTGAGAAATTACTACAGTGCGGGGCCCTGCAGGGCCTGTATGCCACCGTGGACTTTGGGGCAGGTGAGCATGTGTAGCGACAGAAAACACAGCTTAAAACAGCTTTTCACTCAGGCGATGACTCCAAACAGCTGGTGTGGCGTGGGCAGAGCGAATGAGATTGCTAAGATCTCCGTTTATCAAGTAACGGGTAAGAGAGAATAATTGCATCCCTCTGTGGCAGAGGTTATTTCTTTTCTTTTTCTTTGTTTCTATAGAGCGCGTGCGCTCGCCAGAAAGACGGAGAGAGACAGAGAGATAGAAAGTGAGAAATCACCCCCTAGGGGGGATGGCCACGCCTCCATCCCTTCTCCACCGTTCTCCTCTCAGGATCTTGGGCATGCACGCACATGCACCTGGCGTAAGTTTAAGCCGCCGGATCTGGGACTCCAACCACAGTCGACTACACAGGAGTCCAGCGACGTAGCCATTATGCTAACTGCTGGTCCTTGTGGCAGAGGGTAATTGTATTTCAGCCTATAGAACAAGAGCTTTGAGGGCAGCTTCATTTTCAGTGCTCATGGAGTAGCCTGGAACCTGGAGGACTGACTGTATAATATTCCGCAGTGTATATGTGCCACATCTTTTTAATCCATTCCTCACCCAAGGTGAGGAAGGGGGTGACCAGTCACATTTGGGAGAAGCTCATCCCTGAAGCAGCTGGCTTTCAGGCTCAGTGCCTGGGTGTTCAGCTTTGCTGCTTTTCACTGCTTGGCATATATATGAAAACTTTTTTAATTGCTAGAGGGCATATATACTTACCAGAGAAAGGCACAGAGAGAGGGGGAGGAAGAAAACACCCCCTAATGGGATATGGTCATGCTACAATCCCTTCTCCTCCATTTCTCCATCCTGCTGGGGTTTTGGGTATGCATAGACATGTACCCAGCATGTTTTTCTTTCTTTCTTTTTTTTTTTTTTTTGTAAGTTCCTTATTTTTTCTCTTTTTTCTTATTTTTTTCATATTTAATCACTGTATATCTTAACAGCATTTTTTTTCATATTTAATCACTGTATATCTTAGACTTCAAAATGAGTTTTCTCAGCATGAATACACTGCATATTAGTCGAGTCAAAGATATTACCATACACATTATTATCAACAGATATTTTTCAATTTTTGTGTCCATGAAATGTTCTGCCTTTTTCCCCCTTGATGCTCTCTCTACCTGCTATTGCCCACCCCCCCACACACTGTCTCTAGTATCCACAGCTGCTCTCCATGCTTTTATATCTTCTAATCTTTCAGTTTCTGCCATAGAGTACAGACATTTGGTATATAGTAATAGTCAATGGGGACATACAATGTCTCTCTTTCAGAGTTTGGCTTGCTTCACTTTGTATTAAATCTTTCATATTTACTTACTTTGTATCAAATGTGAGGATTCATTTTTTATGGCCGTATAGTATCCCACAGTGTATATGTGCCACACCTTTTTAATCCATTCGTGTGTTCTTGAACATTTGAGTTGAATCCATGCCTTAGCCCTTGTAAATTCATTAGGTTCTACAAAGGGGGTTCTACAAATGTGAGATCTGGTTCCCTTAACTACTAGGCCACAAGATTTGTCCCCAGCTTCCATCTTGGGAGAATGTTCAGGGCTATGCTGTGACCATAGGGAGCGTTGAATTCGGTTGCTGGCTAGGAGACCTTGGGCTGTCGCCCCTGGGTGCGGAGATCGCTCTCTATCATCTTTCATCATTACTCCTAACACTGTGAACTGTGACAGCTGGAAGTGGTTGCCAGATGCTATAAAAATTGCTGGAACCAGTAAGTAGCATAATAGTTATGACACTAACTCCCACGTAGTCAAATGCAGTTCGAGTCCCAGATCCAACGGTGTGAAACTCAGTGCCCAAAATCCCAAGAGGAGAATAGAAAAGGCATTGCGATGTGACCATCCCCCTGAGGGTTAATTTCTTGCTTTCTGTCTCTCTGTCTCTCTCTCGTGAGCACACGCACCCTATAACAAACATCTCTGTAAAAAATACATTTGCCATACCAGACCGATTAGTGCTGGGTATACTGCGGAGGTTCTACAGGTGAGAGTTCTGGATGGCAAGCAGTTTGGGTAGAGTGCTTCTGTCCATGAGAAGTGTTAAAAGGGTCTTCACTTAGGCTGAGAATAGTTTGCATGAAGGATTTGACAACTAAATGCAGTGTGTGATTCTGAATAGAATCTCGGACTGGCCACTTTTTCTTTTGCAATGAAGGATATTGAGACAGTTACACTCTTTGAGTAAAACTTTATATTAGATGATATTGTATCAATATTAATTCCTGATTTTTATAATTGCATTGTGTTTATTTAAAGGATGCCCTTGTTCTGGACCAGGTAGGTGGTATTGTGGTTAAGGTGGCTGAATCCCACATGGCCAACTGCTCAGTTCTGGTCCAAGACCTGGCAGCTTGAAAAACACGCCAGGCGCATGTGCGTGCATGTGAAAATCCTGAGAGGAGAATGGAGGTGAAGGGATTGCGGTGTGGCCATCTCCTCTTGGGGAGGAGGGTGCTTTCTCACTTTCTCTCTCTCTTATTTTCTCTGTTTCTCTCCTCTGAGCGCACATGCCATAAAGCAAATAAAACAATAACAACAACAAAAACCACCTTTGTTCTTAGAGACTACACATTGGAGTATTTAGGGTAAAGGGCCACCATGTCTGCGACTTCTAAAATGGCTCAGGAAAAAATGTATATGTGTGTGTTTGTGTGTATATATGTGTACGTGCGCTTGTGTGTGTGTGTTTTAAATACTTTTTTTATTTAATTTTTATTTATTCATTCATTTTTTTTTTATTTGACCAGAGAGAGAAAGAAAGAGAGAGGGAAAACGAGAAAGCAAGCCACTAGGCCCAAGACTTGAACCATGGTTGGCCACGAGGGAGTGTTCAGAGCCTTAACCACCACGCCATCTGCTGGTCCCTTGTGTGTGTGTTTTTAATTGCCATAGGGTTCATGTGTTTGCCAGAGAGAGATACAGAGAGAGGGAGAAACACCCCCCACCCCAATGAGGGGAGGTCATGCAATAATCCCTTCTCCATTTCTCCATCCAGACAAGATTTTGGACATACACGTGCCCAGCATGGTTTTCAAGCAACCAGGGGTGGGACCCATAGTTGGCCATGTGTGACCTGGCTCCCTTAACTGCTAGGCTACAGGGCGGACCCAGAAAAACATGTATGTGTTTTTATATAGGGAGATAAACGATAAAGTAAACATGGTAAAATGCTAAATACTGGGGAATTCAGGTGAAGGAAACATGAGAGTTCTATTCTTACAGTTTCTTGTAAGTTTGAAATCACTTCAAAATAAAAAGTTACATGAGGGGTGTCTTTAAAAAGATCATGGAAAATGTCTATGACGAAAATCTAGCTATGCATAGATTTCAGAAATTGTTTTTGTACTACAATAAAATTTTAACTTAATTCCATTATTTTCTGTGAACTTTTTGAAGTTCCCCCGCACTCATACCAAGAAACAAACAAACAAACAAAAAGCTAAACCAGCCCTTCAAGTAGCATGGAGACTCAACTGTTCTCCCTTCTGAGGTGTGAGATGCCGTGTTCATTGCACATGCGACGTGTGACCCTTCTGGAGAGGGAGTTTGAGGAGACTGACAGGTGGAATTAGATTGAAGTTGCATTTTTTTTCCAGAGAGATTTTTGCTATAGGACGCGTGTGATCACCAAAGAGAAACAGAAAGTGAGAAATTCCCCGAGGGGGCATGGCCACACCGCAATCCCTTCTCTTCCATTCTCCTCTTGGGATTTTTGGGCACGCACGCACACGCGCCTGGTATGAGCTTTAAGTCACCAGGTCCAGGACTCAAATTGTGATCAACTATGTGGGAGTCCAGCGACATAACCTTTACACCATCTGCTGGTACTGAAGTTGCGTTTTTAAAAAATGTGGCCAGAGGGTGTGTGTGCTCATGAGAGAGAGACAGAGAAAGAGAGAGAAAAGGAGAAAGCACCATCCTCTTGGGGGATGGTCACATTGCAATCCTTCCTCCTTCATTTCTGCATCCTGTCGGGGTTTGGGGCACAGACCTGCCCAGCATGTTTGTTTTTTAAACCACTGGAGCTGACCGTGTTGTAGGCCATGTGGGATCCAGCTCTATTAACCAGTAAGCTGCAGGCTGGCCCTATAGTTGCATTTTTAGAGTTTTCTCCATGTTACTGAAAAAGAGAGAACTGATCTTAAGTGACTTGAGTGTTTCTAGAAACGTGGTCCATTGCTCAGAGCATTGGTGATGAAATAACTCAGCCACCAAGGGCTGCAGAGGAAGTGGCCTGCCGGTTTCCTCCTGTTTTGGCACAGTTCCCATTGCATGATGAAGAAAGAAACAGTGTCCCCTGTCTGGAGGCATGAGGCACGCACAGGGGACTATCAGGAGTTTGTTGTAAGCATTACTCGTATGCGAGGTGAAGGTGTGATTGCTCCTGCTGGGAGCGGAAGACACACCACCCACACGCCAGGCCAGTGTCCTGGGGCAGGTAGACCTGAGGCTTTTGCCAGCTTCAGTCAGTTGTGTGCGTGTGTGGTGGTTAAGGCACTCGACTCCCACAGTTTGAGTCCTGGACAGGGCGGCTTGAAAAATCACACCAGGCGCATATGTGTGCATACCCAAAATCTCAAGAGAAGAATGGAAGAGAAAGGATTGAGGCATGGCCACCTCACAAACCCCCGGGAAGGGGGTGATTCCTCACTTTCCCTCTCTCTTGATCTCTCCAGATAGCACATGTGCTCTGTAACAAAAATCTAAAAAAAAAAAAAAAAAAAAAAAAAAAAA
>NW_006210004.1:148599-151043 GCF_000334495.1 Tupaia belangeri chinensis | reverse complement strand
CTTTTTTTTTTTTTTTTAAGAATCATTTTATTTAACTTTATTTATTTATTTTAATTTGACCAGAGAGGGACAGAGTGAGAGAGAGAGAGAGAAAGCCTCAGGTCCAGGCCTCGAACCACCGTTGACGATGTGGGAGCCCAGCGCCTATAACCACCATGGCACCTGCTGGCCCCAAAGTTATTTTCTTCAGCAAGTAAGGAGAATATGAATTTTTCTTTCTTTTTTTTCCATATGGTATATGTAACTCACTGGAGAGAGATAGAGAGGAAAACTGAGAAATCACCCCCAAAGGGAAAGGTCATGCTACAATCTCTTCTCCATGCTCCTCTCAAGATTTTGGGCATGCACACACATGTGCCCAATGTGTTTTTCAAGCCACTGGGTCCAGGACTCGAAACATGAAGTTGGCCGTGTGGGTTCTACTTCCTTAACTACCATACCACTTGCTGATCTTTCTTGATCAATACATTCTTTCCTGAAAGCTGGCCTTACAGAAAAACCAAGGGCCAACCTCAGCAAGGGGATATTGGAGGATATTGTCTCGTCATCTCCACTCTGGAAGTGGGAACTGGGTTATGGTCTCCTGCTGTGGGAACTGGGTCATGAATTGTGGGGCCAGGGTGTCCTTTACTCGGGATGGTGGATGCTGTTCTTGCTTATTTTTTTCCTGATATGAGTCAGGCTGTTACCTGTTTGTGGAAAAATTCTTTTTCTTTTAGAGAAGGAAGGGACAATAGAAGACACAAGAGGCAACACAAAACACAGGCCTTCTCATGGGATATTTTTAAGAGGGAAAAATTGAGAGCACATGGTTTGTAATAGCTGATGATGTACAAATTAGAATTCACAGTCGCCTCCACCACCTGGATAAATACAATTAGCACTCTCATCTCTTTGATGTGTTAATTAAATGTCAGGTATTTGTGGCAATTTTATGGGTGTGGCATAAAAGATGCTTTCCAGGGAAGCATCTTCAAAGAAGCTCATCCTATAGGGAATTTCTAGGTCAACCAGATGCCCATGTGAAGGGATATGCACACAAGGCATGTGAGCAGGCCCTGGGGAAACACAGATGAAGAAGACAGAGCTGTGACATGACCTCCTAAGGCAATGCAGTCAAGGAAGGTGTTGAGTCCTCTTCAGAGAGAGAGCAATGTTCTGTGGTCCCCATCAGTCCCCCAGATAGATGGTCTTGGTCTAGCTTGAAGGAAGCTTGAGAGTGTTCCAGGCCCATGAAGGTATGGGAAGGGTCAGGGGCCTGTCTTAGTCACTTGGTGCCGCTATAACAAAATACCTCAGACTGGGTAATTTATAAACAGAAATGTGCTGTTCACAGTTCTGGAGGCTGGGAAGTCCTTGGTCAGGATGGTAGCAGATCCAGTGTCTGGCGAGAGTTTACTCACTGCTTCAAAGATGGTGCCTTCTTACTGTGGCCTCTATTGTGGAAAGGGCCACGGAACTTCCTTGAGACACTTTTATAAGGACATCAATCCCATTCATGAAGGTGGAGCCCTCATGACTTAATCACTTTACTAGAGTCCCACCTCTTAATACTACCACACTGGCTGTTGGGTTCCAACTTATCAGTATTTATTTATTTAATTGTTTACTATAGGGAGGTGCACTTGCCAGAGAGAAATAGAGGGTTAGGGGAGTGAGAAATCATTCCCCAGTAGGGGGGTGACCATGCCTCAATCCCTTCTCCTCCATTCTCTCTCAGGATTTTGGGCATGTGCACATACTTGTGCCTGGTGTGACTTTCAAGCACCAGGTCTGGGACTTGAACTGCACAGTCAGCCACATGGGATCCAGCCCCCTTAACCTCCACTCTACTTGCTGGCCCCAACCTGTAAATTTGGGAGGAACCCCACCATTCAGCCCTTAGGGCTGCTGACTCAGTTTCCGTAAGGGACTCTTGCTGTTTAACTTCTTATTCCCATGCCTGACCTTTCTTCTCCCCCTTGTGATTTTCAGGAGAAAATGTCACAGCGGCTTTCCAAATTCAGAGGATGAGTGAGCCGAAAGGCCCTTTGGTAAGAACTGGTGGGTGAGATGTGGAGAGACCCCTGGTTTGTACGTGATCTTTGTTTTTTTCTGGCTCCAGAGTGAGCAACTGATGGGACTGTGGAGAGAGCCCTCTGGACAACTAGGCAAGAAAAGAAACTGCTCACAAGAACAGATACTAGCTTGAATGGCCAGCCAGGCTTCAGGCTCCATGCTTGTCTCATCTCATCTGCTCCTCAGGGCACCTCTCCTGAGGGGTCTTTTTATTTTTTAAGAGTTATTTTTTGTTTAATTTTACTCGTTGTGATTATTTTATTTTTATTTATTTCTATTTTTTTGAAGTTGATTAGAGAGAGAGAGAGAAGGAAAGTGAGAAAGCAAGCTGCCAGGTCCAGGACTCAAACTGTGGTCAGCCATGTGGGAGTCCAGCCACCTTAACC
>NW_006210004.1:125435-148491 GCF_000334495.1 Tupaia belangeri chinensis | reverse complement strand
CCACCTTAACCACCACACCACCTACCGGCCCCCTGAGGGGTCTTATTGTCTCCATGATCATGAGGCTCAGGAAGCATGTCACTTGCCCACAAGGGGCTGGGCCAGTATCTAAGTTCAAGTCTGTTTCTTTTTAAAGAGGTTTTTGCCTTAGGGTGCATGCGTTCACCAGAGAGAGACAGAGATAGTGAGAAGAAAAGTGAGAAATCACCCCCCAGGGGGATGGCCAAGCTGCAATCCCTTTTCCTCCATTCTCCTCCTGGGATCTTAGGCATGCATGTACACACACCCAGCATGATTTTCAAGCCTCTGGAGAAAAGGAAAATAAATAGGAAAACAAAACGAAACAAAAACAAAGAAGAGAGAGAGAGAAAGACAAAACAATAAGAAAAAGAGAAGAAAAAAAATTTTGTCAAAAAATGAAAACCGCACACTCAGAACTCAAATATAAATGGCTGCTGACTGGCTTATCCTATAGGGGCGGGGGGAAGGTAAGAATTAGAAAAATAAAAGAGCAGCAGAGTGCTAAGTTTAAAAAGTAAAAATATATATGTATTAAAAAGAGAGAGCGAGAGATGGAAGAGACAGAGAGAATAAGTAGGGTACTGTAACTGGTTCCTGGCTAGCCTGAGGAGCAGGAGGGTGAAGTCTGGGCAGAGGGTCTTCGGTGGTTGAAATTCCTGAATGAGGACGCTCAGAACTCAAATACAGATGGCTGCTGATTGACTTATCCTGACTCCTGGCTTGACTGGGGAGCAGGAGGGTGAAATCTGGGCAGAGGGTCTTTGGTGGTTGAAATCCTATCTCGTATAATCTTCACAAGTATTTTGAAACATTAATAAATATTTTTCCCATTTTTGAGATAGGGCTATTGAGGCCCAGAGAGTAAGTCACTGCTCAAAGTCACAAGAGAAGTAACTGTCCAACCCTGATTCCATGTTCTTCCCCTAAAGTTGTTTGGTAAATATTTCTGAAGTATCATTGTTGCTGTGATTCTGTATTCACTCTCTTTAATCGAAGACTAAAGAAGTTAAGCCTGGACCAAAATAGGATTTGCCGGATCCCATACCTACAGCAGGTTCAGCTCCGAGACGGCTCAGGGGACTGGGTGGGAGGCAGGGGAAGTCCTCACAAAAGGCCCCAGTCAATGCTGCAGCCCAAGTCCTGGATGTTTGAGGCCTCAGAGGAACAACCGGATTATACTGTATTGCCCATGAAAAAGGACGTCGACCGGACAGGTGAGTAAGGCCCCTTGTTGCAGAGAGTAGCCCAATAATGGGAATAACTTTCTGAGAGTTTATTCTGAAAGTCTGTGGCTCCCTGGAGAACTGCTGTATTAAAGCTGAATTTTTCAATAACATAAAATATTTCAGTGACCCCCTAACTGGCTCTATCAGTTAAGATGGTTTTGGGACCAGCTAGGTGGCATAGTGATTAAGGTGGCTGGATTTCATATGGCCAGCCACCAGCACGGGTTGAGTCTTGGACTCAGCAGCTTGAAAAATATGCCAGGTGCATCTGAGTGTGTGTCCAAAATTCCCAGAGGAGAATGGAAGAGAAGAGAAGAGATTATGGCATGGTCATCTCCTCCACTGGGGATGATTTATCTCTCTATTTCTCTCTCTCTTTCTCTCTGGCAAGTACATGTGAGATTATAGCAAATATAAAAAAAAAAAATTGAGATAATTTTGCGGCCCAGCCATGGTGGCACAGAGCACCACTGTAGTACAGTGCTGGAGCCATGTGGGAAGATATCCTAAATATCCACAGATTGATTGATTGATTGATTGATTGACTGATTGATTGCCATAGGGCACAGGCATTTACCAGAGAAAGACTGAGAGAGGGAAAGTGAGGAATCACCCCCAGGGGGATGACCATGCTTCAGTCCCTTCTTTCTCATTCTCCTCTCGGGATTTTGGGCATGCACACATACACACCTGGCATGTTTTTCAAGCTTCTGGGTCTGGGACTCAAACTGTGGTCAGCCACATGGGATCCAGCCCCCTTAACCTCCACTCTACTTGCTGGCCCCAACCTGTAAATTTGGGAGGAACCCCACCATTCAGCCCTTAGGGCTGCTGACTCAGTTTCCGTAAGGGACTCTTGCTGTTTAACTTCTTATTCCCATGCCTGACCTTTCTTCTCCCCCTTGTGATTTTCAGGAGAAAATGTCACAGCGGCTTTCCAAATTCAGAGGATGAGTGAGCCGAAAGGCCCTTTGGTAAGAACTGGTGGGTGAGATGTGGAGAGACCCCTGGTTTGTACGTGATCTTTGTTTTTTTCTGGCTCCAGAGTGAGCAACTGATGGGACTGTGGAGAGAGCCCTCTGGACAACTAGGCAAGAAAAGAAACTGCTCACAAGAACAGATACTAGCTTGAATGGCCAGCCAGGCTTCAGGCTCCATGCTTGTCTCATCTCATCTGCTCCTCAGGGCACCTCTCCTGAGGGGTCTTTTTATTTTTTAAGAGTTATTTTTTGTTTAATTTTACTCGTTGTGATTATTTTATTTTTATTTATTTCTATTTTTTTGAAGTTGATTAGAGAGAGAGAGAGAAGGAAAGTGAGAAAGCAAGCTGCCAGGTCCAGGACTCAAACTGTGGTCAGCCATGTGGGAGTCCAGCCACCTTAACCACCACACCACCTACCGGCCCCCTGAGGGGTCTTATTGTCTCCATGATCATGAGGCTCAGGAAGCATGTCACTTGCCCACAAGGGGCTGGGCCAGTATCTAAGTTCAAGTCTGTTTCTTTTTAAAGAGGTTTTTGCCTTAGGGTGCATGCGTTCACCAGAGAGAGACAGAGATAGTGAGAAGAAAAGTGAGAAATCACCCCCCAGGGGGATGGCCAAGCTGCAATCCCTTTTCCTCCATTCTCCTCCTGGGATCTTAGGCATGCATGTACACACACCCAGCATGATTTTCAAGCCTCTGGGTCCAAAACTTGAACAGAGTTTGGCCATGTGGGAGTCCAGTGATGGAACTACTATGCCATCTGTCGGCCCCCAGGTCTGTTTCTTGAGGGGCCTTCATGACAGAGCTCCTCCGCCTTTAAGGTTTCCGAATCACTTGGGAGAGCTCGTTCAAATGCTCACTTTGATCTGCCAGGTCTGGGTGGGGCCTGAGGTGCTACGTTTCCACCGAGCAGCAGGTGGCATTGCAGACACAGAAATGCTGACAGTGCTCTGAGTCAGGAGGCTTGATGCCGTGCATGCGGGCTGCTGGGAGGAGAAGCAGCAAGGTCGGGGCAGGTGTGAACCACCGACCGGGTTCTCTGTGTGCCTTTCCCTTCTTCAGCAGAGCTGTTGCACCAGCGCAGTGTGAGGGTCGTATCCTGCACTCTCTGCAGCAGGTCAGACCCGCACACAAGCCTTATTTGCACAACAGCTTTTCTGCACCTGGTCTCTGCTCAGTGAGCCGCACGGAGCCTGCACTCACAGGCTTTGGGTGGAGCTGTTTCCTGGAACCTGAAACAAGAAGGCGCCTCCGTGATCCATATTTCTTTCTCCTTCTCTAAGAAAAAGGCCAAGACAGACGTGTTCGGGGTCCACTCTGCAGAATACCTGGACAGGGCCACCTCATTATAAGTCAACCTGAGATCTGAGAATTCGGATTCACACAGAGAGTGAATTTGGAGCCCATTATTTTATATGTTTTTTATGCTCGAGAGAGATGGGGGTGGGCAGGGAGGTGTCTTCCACAGGGTCTAGTCCTGCCCCAGCCTCAGGCAGGCCAGGATCATGAACGTACACTGCCATGCCTGCTGTGTCCAAGTGGGACCAGGACCTGAATCCAGGTCTTCCCTGGGGCTCTAGTGTGACATCGTACTGCCTGTACCACCGTGGCTGGGCCTGTGAGAAGTTTTTTTGTTCAGTTTCTTTTTTATTTTTAATTTTAAAAATTTTATTTATTCATTCATTCATTTTAATTTGACCAAAGAGAGACAGAGAGAGAAAGTGACAAAGCAAGCCACCAGGTCCGGGACTTGAACTGTGGTCAGCCATGTGGGAGTGTCCAGCACCTTAACCACCTTGCCATCTGCTGGTTTCCTGTCCAGCAAGACTTTCCTACTCTGTGTGTGTGTGTGTGTGTGTATATACAATTTATTTATTTTTTCTTTTTAATTTTGCCAGAGGGTGTGTGTACTTGCTAGAGAGAAACAGAGATGAAGGAAAAGGAGAAAGCCCCCCCCCCCCCCAATGCAGTCAGTCCACAATCCCTTCTGTTTCTCCTTCCTTTCGAGGCTTTGGGCACACACGTACATGTATCTGCATGCTTTATAAACTTCTAGGTTTAGGACTCAGACCACAGAGTCGGCTGTGTGGGATCCAGCCACCTTAACCACCAGGCCATCAGCTGGTCCTCTACTATATTTAAACAGGATAGGTTAACCAAAACAAAACAAAACAAAACACTTGTGTTAATTTTTGCTGTAGGATACATGTATTCACCAGAGGCAGAGAGAGGGAAGGTGAGAGCACACCCCCCCCCCTTGGGGGATGGCCACACCGCAATCCCTTCTCCTCCATTCTTCTCTCGGGATTTTGGGCACACATGCACACACACCAAATGTGTTTTTCAATCTACTGGGTCCAGGACTTAAACTGCACTGTCAATATGAGGGATCCAGCCCCCTTAACCTTCATGCTGTCTGCTGGCCCATAAAAGTTTTCGGAAATACTTGCATTGTGTAAGATGAGGTCTCACTTAGGGTCGGTACCAGAGGGCTGAGTAAAGGCTATTACTGGAAGCCTTCCTTGGGCCCCCAGTAGGGTTAAGCAGAGCGTGTCAACCCCCTTTTCCAGCTGTTCCTTTGTGGAGCAGGTGGAACAGTATGAGAAAGGCCCAGCATTGGAGGCCAAAAGGCCATCCTGAGCTCCATGTCCTCTCTTTTCAGGTCAATTCTGAGTTCTATACTGGCTGGTTAGACCACTGGGGCCAGCCTCACTCTACAGTCCAGACTGAAGCGGTGGCCTCTTCTCTCTATGATATACTCGCCCACGGAGCGAACGTGAACTTGTGAGTGCTCGTGACCTGCGGGGAGGGCGCCTTCACCAGCCGTGAGCTCATGGTGAAACGCGCATGTTCTCTTGTTTCCATATAGGTACATGTTTATAGGTGGGACCAATTTCGCCTACTGGAATGGTAAGAGTACTTCAACTGCTGCTTGTAGATGCGTCCGCGAGGATGGTTTTGGTGCTTGATATTTGGGGCCTATGCCTACAGACAATTTCTGTTTTCTGTTTTTATCTTCTACATTTTCTAATATGTAAGCATTATCCATTTAATATTTTCTTTTTTGAGATTTTTGCTATAGGATGTGTGCACTTGCCAGAGAGACAGAGAGACAGAAAGTGAGAAATCACTCTTTTGGGGGATGGCCACTCTGCAATCCCTTCTCCTCAGTCTCCTCTTTGGATCTTGGGCACCCACGCACATGCACCCAGCACGAGTTTTAAGCCACTGGGTCTGGGACTCAAACCACAGCCAGTTATGTGGGAGCCCAGCAACGTAACCACTATGCCATCTGCTGGTCTCACCCATGTAATTTTTTTTTGAAGAGGTTTTTGCTAAAGGGCGCATGCGCTCGCCAGACAGATAGAGAGAGACAGAGAGACAGAAAGTGAGAAATCACCCACCAGGATCATGACCACGCCGCAATCCCTTCTCCTCCATTCTCCTCTCGGGATCTTGGGCACGCACGCACATGCGCCCGGCGTGAGTTTTAAGCCACCGGGTCTGGGATGCGAGCCGCAGTCGACTACGTGGGAGTCCAGTGACATAGCCATTACGCTAACTGCTGGTCCCTCGCCCATGTAATTTTTAAATAACTTTTTAGATTTTTGCCCTGTGGCATGTGCACTCACCAGAGACAGAAAGAGAGAGGGAAGTGAGAAATCACCCCCAGGGAATTAGCCACATGGTGATCCCCTCTCCTCCATTCTCTACTTGGGATTTTGGGCAAGTATGCACATGCACCTGGCATATTTTTCAAGCCACTGGGTCTGGGACTTGAACCACAGAATCAGCCATGTGGGGTACAGCACCTTAACCACCATGCTATCCGCTGACCCTAAAAAGCAAGTATTTCTTTTTTTATTTTTGCCACAGGGCACGTGCATTTACGTGAGAGAGAGACATAGACAGAGAAACAGAAAGTGAGAAATCACCCTCTGCGGGGGATGGCTGCAATGCCATCCATCCTCCCTGTTCTCCTCCCGGGATCTTGGGCACTTATGCACATGTGCCCAGAGTCCGTTTTAAGCCACCAGGTCTGGGACTCAAACCACGATCAACTACATGGGAGTCTTGAAAAACACCGGGGCAAGGGTGATCACACTCCAATTCTTCCTACTTCATTTCTTTAACTGTCAGGATATGGGACACACATGCACACTCGCTGGTGTGTTTTTCAAACTGTCAGGGCCAAGATTGGAACTGTGGTCAGTTGTATGGGATCCAGCTCCTCTAACCACTAGGCTATGGGGCCACCCTGGAGACCATCAATTGTTAACAACGTTCCTCTTTTGCTATGTCAAGAGAAGACATTGCTTATAGGATTATTAATTTTGGGACCAGCAGATGGCATAATGGTTATGTCACTAGAATCCCACAGAGTCAACTGCAGCTTGAGTCCTGGACCCGGCAGCTTCAAACCCATGCCAGGTGCATGTGTGCCCAAAGTCCAAAAAGGAGAACGGAGAAGAAAGGATTGCAGTGTAGCCATCCCCCCTGGAGGGTGATGGCTTGCTTTCTGTCTCTCTATCTCTCTCTCTGGTGAGTGCATGCACCCCTATAGCAAAAATCTTATTTTTAAAAAAGATGATCAATTTTATTATTATTATTAAATTCAAGATAGGAAGGTATTGGGACCAGCAGTTAGCGTAATGGCTATGTCGCTGGACTCCCATGTTGTTGACCGCAGTTCGAGTCCCAGACCCGGCGTCTTAAACTCGTGCTGGGTGCGTGTGCATGCCCAAAATCCTGAGAGGAGAATGAAGGAGAAGGGATTGCGGCGAGGCCATCCTCCCAGGAGGTGGTTTTTCACTTTCTATCTCTCTGTCTCTATCTGTCTGTTGAGCACACATGCTCTATAGCAAAAACCTCTTAAAAAAAAAAAAAAATAAAGAATAGCTGGGTGAAAAAAAAGAAAGGTCACACATTTCCTGTTCAGCTGGCAAGAGGTGGAGCCTGGACTCAAACTCAGACCTTGGTAAGCTAGAGTCCCTGCCCTTTGGATAACCCCTTGCAACCCGAAGTCCCTGAGCCAGCCCCCGGACACCCCCGCTCATATCTGCCAGGTCTCTCTGAACTTTCCCTTTGGCCTGGTCTCTGGGGGAGTGAGGAGGGGCAAGTCCTACCTCTCAGCAGCTGTTCTCTGGCCAGCTTCCCGGAGAGAGAGAGCAGAGCTCTTGCCCACCTGCCACACCTGCTGGTGTAGGCTGTGCTCCGCTACTGCGCACCTGCGCGCCCACGTCTGCATGGTGGCTGTCTGCAGGCTCCTGCCCATCTGTGCATCTCACACGTGGAGAGCCGATAAGGGCTGAGTCTCCCCATTTCTTGTGCTCTGCTCTCTCACACTCTCTGCGCTGGCCAGAAGACGCTAGAAGGCTGGACGATGCACTGTTTCCAATACTGCCCTTGGGAGTCTGAGAGACCCAGAGTCAGATTCTGCTGGTGGAACCCAAACCAGTCCCTCCTCTAACCCACAGGCCAGTTTCCTAGCTGGAGTCCCCTCCACGTGGAAAATGTGTTTCTGGAAGCCATACTTGTTCAACTCAGGTTGGTGCTGCTCCTTGAATTCTGTCCCCAGGCCTGGCTCTGGCTGAGGACTCAAGGGTAAGAGAGAGACAGTCTCTCCTATAAGTTACACGGTTTAGTGTGGAAGGAGACATGGAAAGAAGAAATAGGGCAGGACCAGCAGATGGCATAATGGCTATGTCTCTGGACTCACATGTAATCAACCATGGTTCGAGTCCCAAACCCGGTGGCTTAAACTCACAATGGGTGCATCATGTGTGTGCGTGCCCAAGATCCCGAGAGGAGAATGGAGGAGAAGGGATTGCCGTGTGGCCTTCCCCCCTAGGAAGTGATTTCTCACTTTCTGTCTCTGTCTCTCTCAGTCTTTCTGGTGAATGCACACACCCTATAGCAAAAACCTCTCAAAAAAAAAGAAGAAGAAGAAGAAGAGACAGGGCAGCATAGGCTCTGCCACAGGAGAGGTGGGGAGGACGGCAGAGCAGGTGAGCTCTTGCAGCAAGGGATGTGGTTTTCTTTTTTACGCATCTCACAGGAAGGGATGTTTTTTCTGACACCCTGCTGTAGGCTGCATATTCTCGCCAGAGAGAGACAGATGGAAAGTGGGACTGTGGCCACACAACAGTCCCCTCTTTTCCATTCTCCTCTCAGGACTTTGGGCACACACGCCCACACCCCCATGTGTTTTTTTTGTTTGTTTGTTTTTTGAGAGGTTTTTGCTATAGGGTGCATGCACTCGCCAAAAAGAAACAGAGAGACAGAGACAGAAAGCGAGAAATCACCCCCCAGGGGAATGGCCACGCCCAGTCCCTTCTCCTCCATTCTCCTCTTGAGATCTTGGGCACGCACGCACATGCGCCCGGCATGAGTTTAAGCCACCGGGTCTGGACTCGAACCACAGTCAACTACATGGGAGTCCAGCGACATAGCCATTACACCAACTGCTGGTCCCCCCAGTGTGTTTTTTAAATTGTTGGCTGTGTGGGACCCTGCGCCTTACTCACCCGGTCACCTCCTGGCCCAGAAGGGATGTATTCTAACGCGTGCATTCCCTGAGAAGGGGGGCCTGTGGTGTGGTGGTTAATGCAGCTGGATTCCATATGGCTGACCATGGTTCAAATCTTAGTCCCTATTTTGATCAACTTGACCGGGGAGAAATGTTCACATATTGAAATATTCACTTTGTAAGCTAAATAACGTGATTGAATGTATATTTAAAAATTAAAATTAAAAAAAAAACATGCAGAGCATGTATGTGTATACCCCAAAATCCCAACAGGGTGGAAAGTGGAGAAGGGATTGCATCATGACCATGCCCCACTGGCGCATGCTCGCTCCCTCTCTCTCTCTCTCTCTCTCCCTTTTTCTCTGTATCTCTCTGGCAGGTGCATGCACCTTTTTTAAAAAGAATTATTTACCAATTATTTATTTAGATATTTATTTATTATTTTAATTTGACCAGAGAGAGACAGAAAGAGAGAGGGGAAAGTGAAAAAGTAAACTGGCAGGCCTGGGACTCAAACTATGATTGGCCATGTGGGAGTCTAGTACTTAACCACCATGCCACCTGCCAACCCCACACGCACCTTCTAGAGTTTACAAAACATGTTTTTAGTAGGAAAAGTGATATGATTGGATCAATCCAATTGGTTGAGGGGTCAGGGTCTTTAAACTTTAAATTCTGTGTGAAGAACTAATGAAAAACATCTTTGGGGGCTGATTGATCCTCATCCTCATTCATCTGTGAATTCTGTCACCAATAAGGTCACCCAGGGAGGGGCCATCATTCATGAGCTGTGTCCCAGGAGTTTATACTAATCTCAGCTGAACTGTCACATTTTATGCCTCATTTACTTACAAAATTGAGTTGGACAAAAGATTATTCCGAGCTGGCCCCATGACTTTCTAGTTAAGACAGCAATATGGCTGAATGCAAGACTTGAATCCCAGCCACAGTGACTTGAAAAACACACCGGACAGGGTACATACATGCCCCGAATTGTGGCAGAACGGAGAGAGAGACTAGAAAGAATTGTAGGGTGACCACACCCCACTGGGGAATGCTTGCTCTTCTTTCTGTGTCTCTCTGGTGAGCTATGTGTCCTCTGGCAAATTTTTTTTTTTAAAGATTATCCCACATGGGGCCAGCAAATGGCATGGTGGTTAAGGTGCTGGACACTCCAACATGGCCGACCACAGTTCGAGTCTCGGACCAGGTGGCTTGCTTTCTCACTTCCTCACTTCTTTCTCTCTCTCTCTCTCTGTGTGTGTGTGTGTCTGGTCAAATTAAAACAAATGAATGAATAAATAAAATTAAATAAAAATAATTAAAAAAAAGAAAAGAAAATTCCATGCACAGATTTTTGTGAGGAAATATATTAAAAAAAAAAAAAAAAAAGACTATCCCACAGGCCACTAGGTGGTGTGGTGGTTAAGGTATTGGAACCACATAGGGCCAACACCTTGTTTGAAAATCACGCCAGGTGCATGTACGTGCATGCCCGAAATCCCAGAGGAGAATGGAAGAGAAAAGATTGTGGGTGGCCATCCCCTATGGGGGGTGATTTCTCACTTTCTCTCTCTGTCTCTCTCTAGTGAGCGCACACACCCCAAAATGTAACATAGATGGTGTGGTGGTTAAGGCGCTATATATTTCCTAAAATAACTTCACTCTCAGACACTTGCGTTGCAAAATTCCCTCTGAAGTAGGAGAGAGAGGCACTAGCCAAACCTTGCTGATCCCCCGACAGCAGCACTAGCACCACCTGGGAGCTCATAAGCATTGCAGAGCCTCAGGGCTCACCGCTGACCCGCTGCATCTCTGGGGTGGGGCTTAGGAGTCTTTCTGATTTTTTAAGAGAGAGGTTTTTGCTACAGGGTATGTGCACTTACCAGAGAGACAGAAAGCGAGAAACCACCCCACTGGGGATAGCCATGCCGCAATCCCCTCTCCATTCTTCTCTTGGGATTTTGAGCATGCATGCACATGTGCCCAGCAAGGAGTCTTTGTTTTAACGAGCTCTCCCTGTGACTCTCATGCCCGGGGAAGTTTTCAAAGTCGGCCCCACAGTGCAGATAGCCTCAAACCTGGGAACATTGTCTATGACGAGGGTGGGAGCCTCTGTAGACCCTGTCCCTTGGACAGTAACTGCAGAGTCTTTTTGAAGCACAGTGTTGGCATCACTCATTGGTCTTGCTGGAGGCCACGTTACCAGGAAAACAGATGCCAGATTACCCAAGAGTTTACTGCGTGTGATCTCAGTAACAACACCTGTAAGAGAGCGTGGGAGGCAGGACTGAGGGAGAACTTGGGCTGGGAGGCAGTTCCACTGATGGCCTAAGCCAATTCTACTGAGTCATTGGAAAAGCCATGACATATTTGAATGAAGTCGTGACTTTTCCAACGACCCAACAGAAGGAGCTCTGGAGCCTGGCTGGTCTGTTGAGGCCAAGTGACCATTTCTGTTGTTGTTGCTGTTTTTTTGTTTGTTTGTTTGTTTTGTTTTGTTTTTTAGATTTTTGCCATAGGGCACATGCACTCACCAGGGAGGGAGACACAGAGACACAGAAAGACAGAGAGAGGGAAAGTGAGAAATCGCTCCCCAAGAGGGATGGCCACACCACAATCCATTCTCCTCCAGTCTCCTCTTGGGACTTTGGGCAGATATATATATATATATATATATTCCAGACGTGATTTTAAGCTGCTGGATCCAGGACTCATACTGCAGTCAGCCACGAGGGAGTCCAGCACCTTAACCACCATGCCACCTGCTGCCCCTGGGACCAGGTATTAAATCCCCGCATTGGCCAGTTGCTGGGTAGAGTGTATCCTGGAGGATTGTAGTGGGCAGGCCAATAGCCTGCCCAGAGAGAGACATGCTTGAGAGGCATCAGTGACTAGTACCCCACGGAGCAGGGAGCAGGGTCATGGGTAAGTGCCTTCACCCTGAAATGGGGTCCAGGAGCACACCCCAGCTCCCGCCGTGTTCTGCGTAGCTGTCCCATAGGCCTTGGGCTGCATGGGAACCTCTGTGGGCTGATGTGCATCTGCACTCATCTTCCCGTGTGCTGGGTCTGATAACGGCCTCGGTTTTCTGCTGATCTTCAGCCTTGTCATCTCTGTCTCCACCACCAGCTTTCTCAGCCATGTGGTTTGAGGAAATGAAAAAGATCAGGGATTTCGAGGTTAGCAGCCAGAGATGTGGGTCATGTCATAAGCCCCGTCTTAGCTGCTTGTGAGACGTTAGCAGGTTTTCTTTTTTAAGAGAGAGATTTTTGCTATAGGGCGCATGCACTCGCCAGAAAGACAGAGAGAGACAGAAAGCGAGAAATCACCCCCTGGGGGGGATGGCCAACCCGCAATCCCTTCTCCTCCATTTTCCTCTCGGGATCTTAGAAACACACACACACATACACACACACACACACACACACACACACACACACGGCATGAGTTTTAAGCTGCCAGGTCTGGGACTCAAACCGTGATCAACTATATGGGAGTCCAGTGACATAACCACTATGCCCAAGATGTTAGTAGCTTTTTCTGAGGAGTTTCAGATTCCCTGCTTGTCCAGCTGGGGTCACAGCTGGGAGCTTCCACAGAGAACGTGGATGAGAAGGTGCTTTGTAAACTCTAAGTGCCATGCGTAGGAAGAAACCCAGTCCTCTAAACCTTCCATCCGGAGGGCCACCATTGTCTCCTAACTATTGTTTGTTTGTTTTTTAAGCTTGTTTATTTCTTTGGAGGGTGGCGGTGCACCCTGAACAGGGTCTCAGTGCCATCATCCATCCTCATCTTCAGCCAGCCCCGGATTGGGGGCACCTGTATGCCTGGTCCATACAGGGAGGCCCACGCCAGGAACCCAAGCCCTTCCCTTGTGGGCCAGCATTGGAGAGCTTCGCATCACTGCGGCTCAGTCAGCCAGCCCAGCGGCTGGTTTCATGTATCTTTCTAATTATTTCACAGTTTTGAGCCCATGGACTTTGGACTTTGAAGGCTTGTCCCAGAACCTTGGGTAGTAATGAGTGGTTCATTTTTGTCTCCTAGGAGCCAACACACCCTATGCCCCCCAGCCCACCAGCTACGACTATGATGCTCCATTGAGCGAGGCAGGAGATCTCACGGAGAAGTATTTTGCCCTGCGAAAGGTGATCCAAAAGGTGCGTGCTTCCTGAGTGCGGTGGTGGGCTAGAGCCTTGCTGTGGTTCTGTCGACATCTTCAAGCCTAGGGCCTCCATGTTGCAAGCGGTGGACAAAGGGAGGTGTCAGCTAGACTTGGGTTTGAATCTCGAGCCCACCTGATTAAAACTGAGCCTCTGAGCAGGTTATTCAGACCCAGTAATTTAGAAAACTGGGATTATAGCCCCTGGGTGTGCTGGAAGGATGAAAAAGGATTTATGGGGCCAATAGGTGGCATGGTGGTTGAGGTGCTTGGACTCCCACGTGACTGACTGAACATAGGTTTGAGTCCTGGACCTGGTGGTTTGCTTTCTCACTTTCCCAGCTCTCTCTCATCACTCTCTGGTAAGCACGCCTGCCTCCTATAGCAAATTAAAATAATAATGATATGTAAAATTAAGTAATTCTTTTCAAACTAGGACTTATGGAAGCCCTCTAGGACAGCCCCGTCACATAGATGCCCTCTAAGTGGTAGTCATTATCATTATTTTTACTAGCAGTAAGTGAATGCGTGCTCACTTATAACCCACGTGGGAAGAGAGCCCTGTGGCCCTGCACGGCATATGCGAACGTGAGTTGTCACTGGTGCTTTATGTTTTATCTGGGGCGAGTGAGTGCTGCTTCCTCCTGGCCTGCACCTGAACTGCCTAGTCCTGCTGGTGTTATAATCCTCCGAGGCACCAGATGCACCCAGGTGGGGTTTCCTGTCTCTGCTGTGGGTAAAACATTTTAAAAAAAAAAGAAAAAAGAAAAACCCACAGTTTTTCTGCTCAGTCACCTGAGTTTTGAAGTTAAAAAAAATAGTTTTTCTGCTTATAAGTGGTATTTTTTTTTTTACTCGTTTCAAGTATGATATAGTCTCTCTTTTAAGCACGTGTTAAAATTATATTATGAAATATTTTAACACGTAGAAAAATAGGATCCCGACTACTCTTAGCATTCATCCGTTTTATCGAACATGTCAAATGCGCATATTGTTCAATTCTTGCACTTTTTTTTTTCACTTGGGGTGTAATGTCTGTGGAATTTATGGTAATGTCTCCAAAGCTTCCTCCCCTATGTTTGTTCTCTTTTGAAGCTTTTTTTTTTTTTAGAGAAGTTTTTGCTGTAGGCACTGCGTTCTTCAGAAAGACAGAGACAGAGAGACAGAAAGTGAGAAATCACCCCCGGGGGGGATGGCCACACCACAATCCCTTATCCTCCATTCTCCTCTCAGAATCTTGGGCACGCACACACGTGTACCCAGCGTGAGTTTAAGCCACCGGGTCCGGGACTCGAACTGCAGTCGACTACATGGGAGTCCAGTGACATAGTCATTATGCCAACTGCTGGTCCCGAAGCTTTTTTTTAAAAAGAATTATTTATTTAAATTTATAAATTCATTTATTTTATTATTACTTTTTTTTTTTTTAATTTGACCAGAGTCAGACACCAGAGAGAGAGAGAGAGAGGGAAAGTGAGAAAAGCAAGCCCCCATGTCTGGGACTCAAACCATGGTTGGCCATGTGGGAGTGTCTAGCCCCTTAACCACCATACCACCTACTGGTCCCCTCTTTGAAACTTTCTGTCCCTACTTCATTATTTCCATTTTTAACTGATGCCTAGCACTTTTTTTTTTTTTTTTAATAAAAAGATTGTTTCTTTTATGAGGAAAAGAGACAGAGAGAGACAGGCACCTTCAGCAGTGTCTCACACCACAGGCCACCTCCGTTCTCAGTCAGCCCAGATCACAGTTTTTTTTAAGCCTTATTTAATTTAAGTTTTTCCCACAGAGCACATGTACTCTCGGGAGAGAGACAGAGGGAAAGTGAGAAATTGCCCCCTGGGGGGGATGGCCGTGCCACAATCCCTTTTCCTCCATTCTCCTCTCAGAATTATGGGCATGCGCACACACGCGCCCTGCCTGATTTTTAAGCTGCCAAGTTTGGGACTTAAACCTTGTTCTACCATATAGGAGTCCAGCGTCTTAACCCCTACGCCACCTGCAGGCTCCAGATCTGGCTCTCTCTTAAAAAAAAAAAAAAAGAATTATTTTATTTAACTTTATTTATTTATTTTAATTTGACCAGAGAGGGACAGAGGGAGAGAGAAAGTAAGAAAGCAAGTTGCCAGGTTCGATACTTGAATTGTGGCCAGCCATATGGGAGTCCAGCACCCTTAACCACCATGCCACCTGCCAGCCCCAGATCTGGCTTTCTTAACCACCAAACCACACAGCCAGCTCCCAGCTCCCTTAACACTAGGTTACAGGGTCATAGTGTTTTGTTTCTAAACATGGTTTTTAAATTAATTAATTTATTTTTTAGTATTTTTGCTGTAGGGCACATGTGCTCACTGGGGAGAGATGAAAACAGAGTGAGGGGGGAAAAGTGATAAATCATTTTGCAGGGGGGATGGCCAAGCCTCAGTTCCTTCTTCTCCAGTCTCCTCTGGGGATTTTGGGCCCATATACACACATGCCTGGTGTGATTTTCAAGCCATAGGGTCTCAGACTTGAATCCCAGAGTCAACCACATGGGATCTAGCTGCTTTAACCTCCATGCCACCTGCTAGTCCCCTAAACATTGCCTATTTTGATTTATCTTTTACCCTTGACATGTTCAGAAGATTTTTAAATTGAAGGTATTTTCTACCTTGTTCACTTTTAACATATTTGCATTCCAAGCATGTAATCTGTGTGCTCCCAGTTCCCTGAAATGGGTTGATTCCAGTCTTGGAGCCTGATGAATACTAATATTAATAAACATTCAGGGGCCAGCCAGGGGTGCAGTGGGAACCCAACACTCAGCAGATGGCATAGTGGTTACATCACTGGACTCCCATGTAGTCAACTGTGGTTCGAGTCCTGGGTCCAGTAGCCTAAAAGTTATGCTGGGTGCATGTGTGTGTGTGCCCAAAATTCCAAGAGGAGAATGGAGGAGAAGGGATTGTGGAATGGCCATCCCCTCTGGGGGTGATTTCTCGCTTTCTGTCTGTCTCTCTCTGGTGAGTGCATGCTCCCTAAAAACAAAAACAAAATGAAGACCTACTAGGTATTACCATAATGGGTTCAGATGGTGATTGACCTTACCTCCATAGTTCATAATTATTCACAAATGATTTTACAAATGTTTGTTAAGTACCCTCTCGGTGCAGCTTTAACTGATTAGTATATGCAGACGTCCTTGGGAAGGGGAAGCTGGAACCAGATGTTAAGGTGGTGAGAGAGCCCTATGCATGTCCCGGGCAAGGGCATTCCAGGCAGAATTCACCAGTAAGAAGGTGGGAAGTGATGGAATTTTTAAGGACTGACAAGGAGGCAAGGGTACCTGGACCCAGCAGATGAGGGGGAGAGAAGCAGAAGATGAGTTCAGAGGGATCAATGGGGAACTGATTCCATAGAACCTTATAAGCTATTTGGAGCCAGGAGGTGGCATGGTGGTTAAGGGCGCTGGACTCCCACATGGCTAACTGCAGTTCAAGTCCGGCACCTGGCAGCTTGCTTTCTCGCTTTCCCTCTCTCTCTCTCACTCTGTCCCTCTCTGGTCAGATTAAAAAGAAATAAATTAATAAATTAAATAATTTTTAAAGAATTATTTAATTTTAGGGACTAGCAGTTAGCGTAATGGCTATGTCACTGAACTCCCATGTAGCTGACTGCAGTTTGAGTCCCGGACCCAGTGGCTTAAAACTCATGCCGGGCACGTGTGTGTGCATGCCCAAGATCCTGAGAGGAGAAAAGAGGAGAAGGGATTGTGGCGTGGGCATCCTCCCTTGGGGATGATTTCTCACTTTCTATCTCTCTGTCTCTGTCTTTCTGGTGTGCACACACGCCCTATAGCAAAAATCTGTCAAAAAAAAAATATCATCTTGAACAAGGTGTCTTGTGATTCACTTGTCATAGAAATGTTTCTACAGAAGCACTGACAGGACCTGTGATACATTAACTAAGCTCTGTTGCTCTAAAGCAGGAGAGTTAACGTGTCTGGTCATTATTCCAGTCATTGTTTATAGGGATAAAGCTTAGGTATAGATTTGCGGAATTCAATCCTGTTGGAAAAGTCCCCAACAGTGCAGGGAGAAGTTGAGATTGCACATGGAAAGCTAACTGGCTTGGGCATGTGTGTGTGCATGCCCAAATCCCAAGAGGAGAATGGAGAAAAAGGGACTGTGATGTGGCAATCCCCCCTAGGGCGTGGTTTCTCGCTTTCTGTCTCTCTGTTTCTGTCTTCCTCATCTCTGGCAAGCCCATGTGCCCTATGGCAAAAAAATCTTAAAAATAAATAAATAAAGTTCCACAGCGTCAACTCCCATGGCCTACTACTAGTTAAGTGAGCCAGATTCCACATGGCCAACCATGCAGTTCTAGTCCCGGACCCAGTGGCTTGAGAAACACACCAGGTACCTGTGCATGCATACCCAAAAACCCTGGAAGGAAGGAGAGAGGGAGAAGGAATTGTGATGTGACCATTCCCCTGGGAGGGTTCTTTCTCTTCTCCCTCTTTCTCTGTCTTTGTTGCTCTCTGTTGAGTATACACACCCTCTAGCAAACAAAAAACCCACGGGGCATATGTGTATGTGTGCCCATAATCTCAACAGGATGGAGAAATGAAGGAGAAGAGATTGTAGCATGACCACCCACCACTAAAAGATTTAGTCTTTCTTACTTACTTTTATTTTGCCAGAAGGCATGCGTACTTGTCAGAGAGAAAGGGAGTGGAAGAAAGTATTCCCGGGGAGTGTGGTCACACTGCAATCTCTTCTCCACAAACTTTATTTTGAGGGGATTTAGGGCACTCATGCCTATGTGCCTGGCATGTTTACTAAGCTTCCTGGGCCAGGGTGTGAATCATACAGTCAGCCATGAGGGATCCAGCTCCCTCAACCACCTGGCTATGTAACTGGTACTAGTAGGCTACTTTCTTATAAGACTTTGTAGACATCTTATAAGATTTGTTAAATGGTGTTCAATATTTGCTTACATTAAGAAAAGGAAATTGGATAGCAAATACTCCCACGTATAGCTCTATCTGCTCCTTCCTTTATCAAAGACTTAAACAGTGGGATATGTCTCCTCCTTAATCCACTTCAAGTGTGCATGAGGTGGTGATGGTCAGTCTGCTTCACTGACAGTGGCTTCTGGGAATGGTAATTTCCTAGAAGGCTGCAGAAGCCTGTGCTCTGTGGTGAAGGTCCCAGGCAGCCCTTTGCGTATGACTTGAAGGCATGACAAAACTCTTGACATTTGCATTTTCTAAGGTAGTCTCTTTGGTGTGGGTAAAACTCAACCAGACATGGTTAACACTTCGACCTCGAGAATGAACCATAAAATTGTAGGGTAGGGCCTTCCTCCTCCCTCCCTGGCAGGGTCAGTGATGAGTTTATTTTCATATGCTTTTGAATAAATGAATGAGCCATTGTTTTAAGAGTTTTATCCCATTGAGGGATACTTCCTCCCTTTCTGTGTCTCTCTAGCAAGTACATATGTGATGCAAGAACTCAGGGACAGGTGGTGATCACGTCCAGCACTTGCAGTGAGACTTAAGTTCTTGTCCCACACTGAGATGTGACAGAGACAGTAAGTATAGCAAAGTAGGGAGTTTATTGAAGGAGAGGGGAGGAAAAACAACTCCCAAGAAGGGAGGGGTCCCAGAAAATGGGTTGTGTCATACATGCATCCTGACAATTAAAAAGAAAAAAAAAGAAAGAGAAAAAATATAGATGGTCAACCAAGGATGCCCAGCAGTTTAAGGACAACCATAGATTAACAATTGGAAAGGGAAGGATTGAGATACCATAAATAGAAAAATGGACTTTAGAGGCAACAGAGAATTCAGGGTGCTGGAGAAGTCTTAAGTAAAACAAAGAAAAATCTCTTAAATTTATAGCTTTCAGAGAGATTTGAGGAGATATTGTATCCATAAAGTAAGAGCAGGATACTTTGAAGGAGGAGCAACTAGAGAACAAGAAAGAGTTCTTGGAAATTATAAACATTCCTTGGGACCAGCAGTTAGCGTAATGGCTATGTTGCTGGACTCCCACATAGTTGACCGCGGTTCGAGTCCCGGACTCGGTGGCTTAAACTCACGCTGGGCGCATGTGCGTGTGTGCCCAAGATCCCGAGAGGAGAATGGAGGAGAAGGGATTGTGGTGTGGCCATCCCCCCTGGGGGGTGATTTCTCGCTTTCTATCTCTCTGTCTCTCTGTCGGGTGAGCGCACATGCCTATAGCAAAAATCTCTCCAAAAAAAAAAAAAAGAAAAAGAAAAGAAAAGAAAGGAAATTAAAAGCATCCCAAAAACTAGAATCAGAAGACAGATATGGAAATAGGAGAGAAAAGATGAGAGATTTTGAGAAGCAATCTAGAATGTCCAGCTTGTTACTTATTAGAAATAAAAGTAGAGATAAAAGAAAGAATACAGATTTTTTTTCCCCCCAAATTTGAAGTGATCTCTGAGTTGTCCAGCATAATGAATACAAAAAAGATACATCTTTGGAAAATCTTAGGACACAGATAATAA
The DNA here is from genome assembly GCF_000334495.1 of Tupaia belangeri chinensis. NCBI lineage: Eukaryota > Metazoa > Chordata > Mammalia > Scandentia > Tupaiidae > Tupaia > Tupaia belangeri. Next base: position 129,053 of record NW_006210004.1, on the reverse strand, counting down.
AGAGGCTACATGCTTCTAGAGAGAGAAAAAAATCTAGCATCCTTAACAAGGTGAGACTGGCATAAGCTGCACTGGATAATAAATTATAAGAATAGTATTTTTAGCATTTTGAAGGAAGATGACTTTCAACATAGAATTCTATACCCATTTGGGGCCAACAGGTGGCATGGTGGTTAAGGTGCTGGACACTCCCACATGGTTGACCACGGTTCGGGTCTCGGAACCTGGTGGTTTGCTTTCTCACTTTCCCTGGTTCACGTACCTAGTGGCTTGCTTTCTCACTTTCCCTCTCTCTTTTTGTGTCTCTCTCTGGTCAAATTAAAATAAGTGAATGAATGAATAAAATTAAATGAATACTTTTTTAAAAATTTTGTTAAAAGAAAGACTTTTATACCCATTCAAACTATCAACTAACTATGACATTCAGAGATTTAGGACATTTACCTCTCACAGACCAGTTCTTAGATAGTGCTCCAGTGAAATGAATGTCAAGAGATCCCAGGAGCCTAATACCCAGAGAATAATAAAGGGGAGCCTCAGAATATCAAGCTGAAAGGAGAGTCAGTGTCTTGGAGAAGGAAGACTCAGAATTCCAGACAGATATTTTCAAGGAGGGAAAAGGGGAACTTTGGAGAAACTTGATAGCATCCTTGGATATTTGAAATATCCTAAAGAGGCATCAACCTTGGGGACCACCAGGTGGCATGGTGGTTGGGGTGGCTGGATCCCACATGATCAACTGTGTGGTTGGAGCCTGGTCCCAGAGGCTTGAAAGACATGCCAGGCACATGTGTGCATAAGCCTCAAAAGCCACATTCCTGAAAGGAAAAATGGAGGAGAGGGATTGCTATGTGGCCATCTCCCATGGGAGGAGGAGGGGGGATACTTTCTCCCTCTCTCTCCTTTTCCTCTCCCTCTCCCATGAGTACATGCACCCTCTAGTAAGTTTAAAAAAAAGAGAGAGCAAAACATCAATGTAAAGGCAAAGAGAAAAGAGGGCCAGCTTCATGGTGTAGTGATAACATATTTCTCAAAAGAAGCTGGATCCCACATGGCAACTGCAGTTTGAATCCCTGGCCTACTTAGCCTGAAACCACTGGGCGTGCACACAAGTTCCCAGGATATGACAGGCTGAAAGACTGGAGAGAGGAATCATGGTATGACCAGACCCCAGGAAAGGTACTCATTTCTGTCTCTCTTCACATCTTTCTCTCTCTCTCATGTATGCCTTCTATTGTGAAAGCTGGAAAAGAAAGAAAGGAAGGAAGGAAGGAAGGAAGGAAGGAAGGAAAGAAAGGGAGAGAGAGAAAGAAAGAAGGAAGGAAAAAGAAAAAGAGAGAAAGGCAATTATAAACCCCAGGAGTTGGAGGAGAGAACACAAAAAGCTGAACAAGAGAAGCATGCCTGCCCTCATAGTATGTACCATTTAACAGCTGTGCAGAGAGCAATGTTTATACAGTAATGTGAGCACTAATCATTGATTTTAAATTCAGAAACAATATACAGATGAAGGGAGGACTTATGGCCAACAGGACAGATTTATTATTATTATTTTAGTTTTGCTGTAGAGCACATGTACCCACCAGAGACAGAGAGAAATCGGCCCCTAGAGGGGATAGCCATGCTGCAAGCTGTTCTCCTCCATTCTCCTCTGAGGATTTTGAGCTTACATGCACACATATCCAGTATGCTTCTCAAGCCGCCAGGTCCAGTACTTGAACCACAGAGTTGACCATGTGCGATTCAGCTGCCTTAACTTCCACACTACCTGCTGGCCCCTGGACAGTGTATTTTAACCTTGACAATGTAAAAGTACAGCTGATGGTATGAAGGTGAGGCTGGGGAGAAGAGCTCAGGGTAGGATGCAAATAGCCTTATCTTAAAAAGTGTGTACACAACAATAAAAGAGGAAAAGAAAGTAAAAAAAGAAAAAGAAAAGTATGGACACAAAAGATAATATCCTAATTGATGGGACTGAGAAATAAAGGTGTAAGGATATTATTAATATTTTAAACTTACGGAAGTATCCAGCAGAGAAACTGAAGTTGATGTGACTGTTTCGGTAAGAAAGGATGATCGTCCAGGGTGATACCACTGAGCTATACTCTTTTTTGTTAAGAATTATTTTTTATTTAACTTTATTTATTATTATTATTTTCCAGTTTGAACAGAGAGAGACAGAGAGGGAGAGAGGGAAAGTGAGAAAGCAAGTCACCAGGTCCGGAACTCGAACCGTGGTCGGCCATGTGGGAGTCCAGCACCTTTAACTACCACGCCACCTGCCGGCCCCACTGAGCTATACACTTAAATATTAAAAAAGCAAATGATAATATTTTAAATTGATGAAACAAGAAATAAGTATACTGTTTAGAGACCAGAAGAAAAAGTACTATGAGCAATTAAATAGTTTTTAAATGATTTCTTCTAAAGGATAGGGCTAAGAGAAGTCTTTTGTCTTCTTCTACTTATTTATTTACTTAAGATTTTGTTTTTTTTTTTCCATGAATGAGAGGAACAGGACCTCCAACAAGGTCCTGATGCACGATCCACCCCCTGCTTCAGCCAACCCTGGAGCATGTGCTCTGCCTACTCAGAGGCCTGTGGACGTGACTGGGAACTTGCCCATGTGGAATAGCATCACAAAGCATTGCATTTTATTTCTGTGTCACCCATCTGACCCCCTCTTCCTTTTTAAGTCATTAGAGAAAAAAATAACGATGACACACACACATCAAGACAAAGAAAGAATGAAAGGAAGAAATAGAAAGATCTTGAGGGATCATAATACAGTCTGCTCTGAAAATGCCTAGAGGGCTACAACTGCTTCGACCTGGGACCAACCAGACTAGACTCTATAACTATATAAATACATGTATATATTGGGTCGCCTGAAAAGCCATGGCGTTTTTTTTTTTGGTAGAGGTTTTTGCCTTAGAGTACGCTAGGGGGAGGAGGGAGACAGACACAGTGAGAGGGAAAGTGAGAAATCCCCCTCCCAGTGTGGGAGAATGGCCATGCCGCAGTCCCTTCTCTGTTCTCCTTCTGGGACCTTGGACGCACACGCACATGCACATGGGCCCAGCATGAGTTTCAAGCCACTGGGTCCGAGACTCGAGCCATGATCAGCCATGTGGGAGTCCAGTGATGTAACTGCTACGCCATCTGCTGGCCCAGTCATGGCACATTTTTACACAGAAAACTATGCCATGGCTTTTCCAACGACCCAATATATGCAGTCGCTTCAAAAATTCCATAGAAAATTACAATTAGAGTATGAGTTTCTATTGGTGCAAAAATAAATAAATAAAAAAAAGAAATCCATGCATCGTTATTTCATAATATATATTTTTCCATGAATTCCTTAATGACCCCTCATGTATGTGTGTGCATTTGCATATATACACATATAACACTAACGTTTTAGTTTTACTTTGTTTTCATTTTTTGTTTAAAAAAATGTCAAACTTTCAGAAAAGTTACAAAAATTAAAAATGGTAGAAAGAACATTTACCACAGTAAATTTCTTTTTCTCTCTCTTTTTTTTTTTTTTGGAGAGGTTTTCGCTGTAGGGCACGTGCGCTCACCAGACAGAGAGAGAGAGAGACATAGAGACAGAAA
>NW_006210004.1:98523-125361 GCF_000334495.1 Tupaia belangeri chinensis | reverse complement strand
ATGGAGGAGAAGGGATTGCGGCGTGACCATCCCCCCTGGGGGGTGATTTCTCGCTTTCTGTCTCTATGTCTCTCTCTGTCTGTCTGGCGAGCGCATGCGCCCTATAGCAAAAACCTCTCAAAAAAAAAAAAAGAATTGTTTATTTTTGGGCCACCAGATGGCATAATGGTTATGTTGCTGGACTCCCACATGGCCCACCACAGTTCAATTCCTAGACCTGGTGGCTTGAAACTTACACTGGGTGCATGTGTGTGCATGCCCAAGATCCTGGGAGGAGTATGGAGGAGAAAGGATTTCCTCATGGCCATGCCCCTGGGGGGGTGATTTCTCACTTTCCGTCTCACTGTTCTGTCTCTCTCTGTCTCTCTCTCTCCTGCGAGTGCATATGCCTTAAGGCAAAAACCTCTTAAAAATAGTGATTTAATTTTAATTTTATTTATTATTATTATTTTTCAAATTTGCTATAGGGTACGTGTGCTCACCAGATGAGAGAAAGCGAGAAAGCAAGCCACCAGATCCAAGACTCAAACCACGGTCGGCCATGTGGAAGTCCAGTGCCTTAACTGCTGGCCCCCATAGCCACAGTAAATTTTTCTTTTTTTGAGAAGTTTTTGCTATAGGGCATGTGCACTCACCAGAAAGACAGAGAGAGACAGAGAGACAGAAAGTGAGAAATCACTCCCCCAGGGGGGATGGCCACGCTGCAATCCCTTCTCCTTCATTCTCCTCTCGGGATCTTGGGCACGCATGCACATGCGCCTGGTGTGCATTTAAGCCACCGGGTCTGGGAGTCGAACCGCAGTTGACTACATAGGAGTCCAACAACATAGCCCTTACGCCAACTTCTGGTCCCACCAGAGGAAATTTAACATTGATAACAAAGCTTTAATCTCCCAGTAAAGGTAGTTACTATTTCTTCTTACTGTAGACTATCTTCCTTTGGATTCTTTTTGCCATCTATCTTTTTACTTTTATTACCCCACTCCCCAGTCTTCTGCTGTTCTACTCATCTACTCTACTTGTTTTTGCTCTTCGGCTTTGAAGTCTTTTATTCTGTGATTATCTGGTTGATTCCCAGATCTTGAAACACAGACACACACAGAGGAGGAAAAACTTGACCAGATCCTGTTTTGGAAGAAGTCCTTTGTCCTTTGACTTTCCAAAAATCACTAGCACTGTTGTTTGAATCTTTGACCTTCTTTTTGAAAAGTAAATTTTACGGGTACATTTTTCAAGTTTTAACAGCTTTCTCTCTCTCTCTCTTTTACTTTGGTCTCTAGTTTGCAAAAATACCAGAAGGTCCCATCCCTCCATCCACACCTAAGTTTGCATATGGAAAGGTTGTTCTGAAAAAGGTAAGAAAACAATACCAGGAATGTTGAACATGAGATGGAAGTGAGAAGCAGAATTTAGCAGCAGTGAGCCAAAGGGCAGTGGTAGGGAATCAGTTCGTTATTTTTCTATGAATTTGTTTTCTGCAAGCCTGGTGGGATGGATGCTTCTGGGAAAATAGAGAGATGAGAAGACGTGTCTATTGATGCGATGAGCCAACGGAGCTTGAGTGGGAGCAGTTGACATTCTTAGATCATTCAGGTCACTTGGTTCAATGATCAGTTGTCACAAAGGTGTCAGGATCCTTTGTGGAAATAAAAGGTCACCTCATTGTTCTGGCTGGCCAGGATCTTTGCAGTAATTCACCTTCTTTTTTTAAAGGGGCTTCCAAAAACCAAAGGCATTTTAATAGACCTCTGCCCCAAATGATAACTTCCCTACAACTCAAAATCATTCCTAATTTTTGTGACCTGTGGTTTATATGGTAAACAGGATACCGGGGGAAAAAACTACAAATTAACCGTAAACTGGAATTAAGGGCATTTGATTCTAGGAAAAGACAGAAAGACGATTTAGTTAATAGTCAGAAGGAGTAATAGAAGCCAAAGTTGGTTTGTTTTGACTATCTCCGTCTTTAGGTTTTCCCCTTTTATAATCCCTAACTCCCACATGTATTAACTTACAAGAAAAATAATGAACAGTTACCTAGTTCTTAAGAATCTTGATATCCTAAAATAGTATCGTAACGTTTTTATCTCTAAGTAAAATGCCAAACATGATTGTACAACTTTTCCATTCAAGAAACCCTTGACATTATGGTTGGTTGGTTGAGCCTTGTAACATTTTCCATCTCGTGTCAGGTGCATGTGCTACAGTCTACGAAGAACGTGGTCTCTGCCTGATAGGAATCTTTCTTTAGATTAATCAGACTTTAAGCACACTTGCGAAGGGAACACCTTCTACTTGTTTATCTATTGCCATAGCTGCTTAAGAAAAAGGTGCATTGGTTTGTTTTAGAGCCCTGAAAGATTTATTTTTAGGCAATGACAACAACAAAAAACCTCCAATTGTTTCAATCAACAATATTGCTAAAATAAGCTAGCATAGTATCAAAAGAACCATAAGGGGGGAACCAGCAGTTAGCGTAATGGCTATGTCACTGGACTCCCACGTAGTCGACCACGGTTTGCGTCCTGGACCCGGTGGCTTAAAACTCATGCTGGGTGCGTGTGCGTGCGTGCCCAAGATCCCAAGAGGAGAATGGAGGAGAAGGGATTGTGGCATGGCCATCCCCCTGGGGGGTGATTTCTCGTTTTCTGTCTCTCTCTCTCTGTCTGTCTGGCGAGCACACGTGCCCTATAGCGAAAACCTCTCCAAAAAAAAAACAAAACAAACAAACAAAAGAACCATAAGGGAAATGGTGTGAGCAAAAATGGCTTTGTACTGTTAAGTAAATGTGTATAATTTATGACAGCAACTGGCTATAACTGAATTAAGTTTATTTAGAACCCAGTTGTGTAGAATAAAAGTTTTTACTGTGCGTTGAATTCCTTCCTTTCTTTTTAATTGCCAGTATGTACATATGTACGCTCACCAGAGAGAGAAAGAGAAAGCGCCCCACAGTGGGGTGTGGTCACATCGCAATCCCTTCTCCCCCATTTCTGTCCTGTCAGGATTTGAGGAACACACGCGCACACACATGCACACACACTGGTGTGCTTTTCAAGCCACCAGGGTTGGGGTGTGAACCGTGGTTGACCATGTGGGGTCCAGCTCCTTTAACCACTAAGCTATAGGGCCAGTCCACAAGTCAAATTTCTTTAGTTGCTCAGGCGTGAGTAGAGGACTTGATGTAATTATAATTAACATTTCCCCCTCCCTGCTATATTAGCAAGGTAGCTATGAGAAATGTTTATAAAAATATTTTTTTTGGAGAGGTTTTTGCTATAGGGCACGTGTGCTCACCAGAGAGACAGAGAGAGACAGAGAGACAGAAAGCGAGAAATCACCCCCCAGGGGGATGGTCACACCGCAATCCCTTCTCCTCTATTCTCTTCTTGGGATCTTGAGCATGCACGCACATGCGCCCAGTGTGAGTTTAAGCCACCGGGTCTGGGACTCGAACTGAGGGTTGACTACATGGGAGTCCAGCGACATAGCCATTACGCTAACTGCTAGTCCCAAGAAATGTTTATAAAATTTCTAACTAGTTTCATGTCATGGAAAGCCCTGAGGTTTGGAGTCAAATCTAACTGTATATCCTGGCTCTGCCATTACACACATGAGCTTCTGTGCGTCTCTGTTTCCTCACCTGTAATATGGAGACAGTCATGCCTGCCTCACCAGCTAGGTGTGAGGATTAAATGAGGTATGTGTGCACAGCGCCCCACTCCTCTGGAGTGCCAGGCACCTAATGACTGATAGCTGCTTGTGGGTTGCAAGCTTATTCAGTTCTTTGGATTGAATACAATCCTTCTGATTGAACACTGTTTAGCAAGTGTCTGCTCTGTGCTGGGCATTGACGTTGAGCACCGTATATATTTTACCCCTAAGGAGCTGACGGTCAGTGAGGATGACAAAGATGAACAACCGGTTAATGACACAGGCATGGAAAACATGCTTCAGACACGTTCAGAGAATGAAATAACTAAGAAGTAATTATAAACAGGTGACATAATAGCAACCCATCTAAACGGGTTTGTGTAATTGGCCTCTAGTTGCTATTTTTACTCCATAGTTACTTCACTCACGGGTATTGGGGGTAGGTTTAAGAAAGGAAGCAACCTCTGAACCTTGGTTTTCATTCATTTGAAGGTCTTTTGTATATCTCTGAGCAGGTTGTTTTTCTGAATAGATATTTTTAAAAATTTATTTACATTTAATCACGTGTCTTTACCGTATGCATTTCTTTTTCCAACATACATACCATGCGTGTCAGTCAAGACAAAGCTATTACTATATACATTATCATTAGCAAATAACTTCTCATTTTTGTCAGTTAAGCATATTTTCACCAGTTTTTTCCTTCCTCTTACCCTTCCCTCCCTTCCGTACTGAACGTTTTTTTTTCCACATTTTATAATCTAGTGACAAGTGCACTGTAATTTTCTTCTGAAACATTTTTTTTTTCTCTCCATTCCCCCTTTTACTAAAGACTTATTTGCAGGGACCAGCAGTTAGTGTAATGGCTATGTCGCTGAACTCCCACGTAGCCGACCGGGGTTCGAGTCCCAGACCCGGTGGCTTAAACTCACGCCGGGCGCGTGTGCGTGCGTGCCCAAGATCCCAAGAGAAGAATGGAGGAGAAGGGATTGCGGCGTGGCCATCCCCCCTAGGGGGTGATTTCTCGCTTTCTGTCTCTCTGTCTCTCTCTGTCTGTCTGGGGAGTGTACACACCCTGTAGCAAAAAACCTCTCCAAAAAAAAAAAAAAAAAGACTTATTTGCAAAAAAAAAAAAAATTAGGTTAATCTCAATTTGGTCTGCTGAGTAGATATGTTTGAAACTTTTTTTTTAACCTTCATGCCCGTGTGCTCACTGGAGACAGAGAGAGAAGGAGGGAAATGGTGCACATGCACCAGGGTGTTTTCCTAAAGAATTATTTTATTTAACTTTATTATTATTATTTTAATATTTCTAGAGAGAGACACAGAGACGGAGAGAAAGAGAGGGGGAAAGTGAGAAAGGAAGCCTCCAGGTCCAGGACTCGAACCACAGTCGGCCATGCGGGAGTCCAGCGACATAACCGTTACACCATTTGCTGGTCCTGCCAGTGTGTTTTTCAAGCCACCACAGTCCCTTCTCCTCCATTCTCCTCTTGAGAGTTTGGGCACATATGCACATGCTCCCAGTGCGGTTTTTAAGCTGCTGGGTTGTGGACTCAAACCACACAGCCAGCCACGTGAATCAACTGCCTTAACTACCATACCCTCTCCTGGCCTCAAAGCTCTTTTTTTTTTTTTGGAGAGGTTTTTTTGCTGTAGGGCACACGCGCTCACCAGAAAGACAGAGAGAGACAGAGAGACAGAGAGCGAGAAATCACCCCCTAGGGAGGATGGTCACACTGCAATCCCTTCTCCTCCATTCTCCTCTCGGGATCTTGGGCATACACGCACATGCACCTGGTGTGAGTTTAAGCCGCCGGGTCCAGGACTCGAACCGCGGTTGACTACGTGGGAGTCCAGCAACATAGCCATTATGCCAACTGCTGGTCCCCCCAAAGCTCTTTTCAAGCATACCATCATTTATATTTTTTATCCAGAGCTGGGAGTGGATGAGCGCTGAAGGTGACTGGGAAGCAGCACTGAGTAGAATTTGAATAATTCCGGATTACCTTGGGGTTTGGTCAAATCCACTAATGTCTCTGATCATTTGGAAGTGATGTTACCCTCTACTTTGATTATCAGTTAAAGGTGACAGTGGAGGGGCTGGCAGGTAGCATGGTGGTCAAGGGCGCTGGACTCCCACATGGCCGACCACGGTTCCAGTCCTGGACCTGGCAGCTTGCTTTCTCACTTTCCCTTTCTCTCTCTCTCTCTCACTCTCTCACTTTGTCCCTCTCTGGTCAAATTAAAATAAGTAAATAAATAAAGTTAAATAAAATAATTCTTTTTTTAGAAAAAAGATGACAGTGGAGAATTTTTCTTTTGTTTCTTTTCAGTTAAAAACAGTGGAAGCAGCTCTGGATATTCTGTGTCCTGCTGGGCCCATAAAGAGTCCTTACCCCTTGACATTTATCCAGGTGAAGCAGGTAAGCCTTCAAAGGTAATGCTTTACCGTCTTCTACTTGCAAAATTGTGCTTGCTCTGAGCTCAGGGGCCAGATGGTAAACAGATGAGTCAGACTCTAGGTAAAGCAACCCCGTTTACTCAGCTCTCTTTAACTTTAGGTACTCACAGGGGGCTGATCTCTCCTAGCCCCCCCAACCCCCATTTCCTATTATCACTCACACAGGAAGTAGTTCAGTCTGCTGCACCATCATTCGGTACAAGTTAGAAATTGATTGCATTGTCTGATCTAATTTTATTAGTAAGCATTGGTGGAAAACCATTATTTTTTTTAAGAGTTATTTTATTTAACGTTATTTGATTGATTGATTGATTTTAATTTGATCAGAGAAGGACAGAGTAAGAGAGAGAGAGAGAAAGGGAAAGTGAGAAAGCAAGTCACCAGGTCCGAGACTTGAACCACAGTCTGCCATGTGGGACTCCAGCACCCTTAACCACCACCGCCACCTGCTGACCCCCTACACCACAATTTTAATATCAAAAAAGACAATTTAATGATTTGTCCATCATGATCACACTGATGAAATTTTTTTTTTCGGAGAGGTTTTTTTTTTTTTTTTCATTTGTTTGGGTTTTTTTGGAGAGGTTTTTGCTATAGAGCACGTGTGCTTGTCAGAAAGAGAGAGAGAAAGCGATAGAAAGCGAGAAATCACCCCTCAAAGAAGATGACCACGCCGCAATCCCTTCCCCTCCATTCTCCTCTCCGGATCTTGGGCACACACATACACGCACCCGGGGTGAATTTAAGCCACCTGGTCCAGGACTCTAACTGCAGTCGACTACATGGGAGTCCAATGACATAGCCATTACACTAAATGCTGGTCCCAGAGAGGTTCTTGCTATAGCATGCATGCGCTTGCGAGAAAGACAGAAAGGCAGACAGACAGAAAGCGAGAAATCACCCCCCAGGGGGATGGCCACGCTGCAGTCCCTTCTCCTCCATTCGCCTCTTGGGATCTTAGGCACGCACGCACCTGCGCCTGGCGTTGAGTTTAAGCCACCGGGTCCGGGACTCAAACCATGGTTAACTACGTGGGAGTCCAACAACATGACCATTTGCTGATTCTTCCTTATAGTTTTGAAACATCACTTTGCTCCAGATTAAGAGTAACCAAATTCTCTATGAGAACAGCAAGAGTGATAAGTTTTTCTTACATCCCTTCTAACCAGTATTTTGGGTTTGTGCTGTACCGAACGACTCTTCCTGAAGACTGCAGCCAGCCAACACCCCTCTCTTCACCTTTCAGCGGAGTCCACGATCGGGCCTATGTTGCTGTGGACGGGGTAAGAATTGTCTCTGAACCACACATTTCTGGCCAGCTCAGGGATGTGTAGCTACAGATGTTGACAGGGCTTTCGAGGCTCTGCCTGCCTCTCCCACTTCAAGCTTACCCCTCTTCTTGATGTTCTTTAGATGTACCCTTGTTTGCTAAAGATGCCTTCCGCATGCTTCCTGTGCCTGGAAGACACCCCCACCCAGCTGAGCCCTGAGAGATGTGCCCAAGGCCCTAGCTTCTCAGATGCCTTCTGGGTCTCTGTAGTCCAAGGCTGTCCTTCTTTGACCGACCATGGCATGTTGCCCATGACAGCTTTGTTCCTTAAGGACAGGGCCTATCTCCAGTTCGGTTTTATACTCTCCATTATACAGACCTCCTTGAACTTGGTACATTCAACCTGTGTGAGAAATTGTGTCCTGAGAGATTGCTCACAACAGTTGTAACTATTAGGTTGTTGGGAAATCATGGGTATTTTTCTGCTTTCCTATGCAAAGATGCGTCCTGACTTTCTTGACAACCCAGTAATATGCACAAAGAGGCGCCAGACAGTGGCGCAGTGGTAAAAAGTGATGCTCTGCAAGGCAATCTCCTACAGGAAAGTTCCCAGTTCAAGTCCTGGGACCTTCCTGAGCACATCAAGTATGCATTTGCTGTGGCTGAAGGCTGGGGCTGGATTGCAGAGTTGGGACTCTTCTGGGAGTGAGCTCTCTCTTTTCTGTTTCTCTCTCGTTCTCTTTCTGTGTCTCTCTTGCTCCGGAAGGAAATGTTAAAGACCTAAATATTTAAAATCCTCAAGGGACTTTGTTTTCTGACAAAAGGCAGATACGTTTTAGGTCCTCCATCCCTGAAATTGTTATATGAAAGAACACATGAAAAGATTTTCCTACCCAAGAAAATGTGTTCACCCAAGTTGTAGTTAAAATAGTTCCAGTGTCACCAGATATAGTGTGTGTGAAAGAGGAGGGTCTGAGGAAGGACATTTAGAAGAAAAATAGGGAGGCAAAGCATTAATGGGTCAAAGAAATGAGGTGTTATCTGTTGAAGATATTTTGTAGTTTTATCAACTGGACTGGGGAGAAATGCTCACCTTTGAAATATTCACTTTGTAAGCTAAGTCATGTGATTGAATGTATAAAAGAAAATGAAAAACAAGAATTAGCTATAACTCTAAAGAAAATAGTTCCATTGTCTTGTAACGAATCCCTGTAATTTGAGAGCAAGTTTCTAAGACGTTATATTACACTGATAGGGAATTGTTTTTCTGCTTCCAATTTGAGAGTTGTCGTAATGAAATTGTGGCCAGTGTCATGTTAATTTAAAAAGTCTAACCTTTTTTAAAAATTAGGAATACGTGGCTGAGAAAATACCTGTTGTTTTCCTTCATGCTATTATATAATTTTTGTGGTAATGCATCATAGCACGTATTTTGAGGTGAGAATACTCCGCCTAAATCTTTGATTTTATCTCGTTTCTCTGATTTTGTCTCATTTCTTCATGTTATTTAGAAGCTTTTTTCTTTCCTTTTCTTTCTTTCTTTCCCACCCCCGCAGAAGGGATGGTCATGGCACAATTTCTTCTCCTCTTGGGATTTTGGGAATGCATGCACACGTGTGCAGCATGCTTGTCAAGTTACCGGGTCTGGGGCTTGAACTGCCTCGTCAGCCATGTGGGATCCAGCCCTCTTAACCACCTCATGTGACCTGGCTGGCCCAAAGCTAATATTTTATGACTGCCTTTTGTACTATGAGAACATGAAGGAGTTTCTCTACTAGGAATCCTTCCCTGAAATTTCATTTCCATTTTCTTTCCATTAAAAATAGACCCAGCTACAGGGACTCAGGCAGTGGGTGCTGTAGGGCACTGCCATTGGGGTGCTGTAGAACACAGGAGGGAGATGCTGCAGGGCACAGGAGGGGGTGCTGCAGGGCACAGGCCGTGGGTGCTGCAGGGCACAGGAGGGGGATGCTGCAGGGCACAGGAGGGGGTGCTGCAGGGCACAGGAGGTGGGTACACAGGGGTTGAGGCCATGAGTGCTGCAGGGCACCAGCTGTGGGTGCCTCTGTGCAACACAGAGCCCTGGGGGAAGAGCCAGGGTTTGGCTCCTGGCTTGCTTTGAACACTGGGCACACTGTGGAATCACACATGTGGTCCTGGCTGACTGGAAACATGACAGGATCATGTCGGGGGAAAATCATGCTGGGTGTGTGTACGTGTGTGCCCAAAATCCCTGAAGGAGACTGGCTGAGAAGGGATTGTAGCATGGCCATCGCCCCCGTGGGATGATTTCTCACTTTCTCTCTCTCTCTCTGTCTCTCTCATACGTGTGCACACACATACACCCCCTCTAGCAAAAACTAAAAACACAAATAACAGATGACAGAACATTCAGGGCGAAGGAGACCAGGTGGAGCCCCTGTGCTCCAAGCCGCCTGGTGACTTTCCTGGTTGAGAAGCAGTATTTGCGGGACTTGGTGACTTGGCCCAGGGCCGTCAGAGCATCACTGCCGAGCCCGGAGACTTCGGGCAGGGACGGGTGTGCTACACTGAGCTGCCGCCGCTCTTTGCTGCTCTTCTTCCCCTTAATTCCGTTCTCATTTGGCCTCGAACCCACAGGTCCCCCAGGGAGTGCTTGAGCGAAGCAACTGGACCACTCTGAAAATAGTGGGGAAGGCAGGGGCCACTCTGGACCTTCTGGTAGAGAATATGGGGCGTGTGAACTATGGCCCCTACCTCAAGGACTTTAAGGTAGGACAAGCCACGCTGGAGAACTGGGGTTCCAGGGTGAACGCGGCTGTGCCTATGCAGTCTGAGGACGTCTTTATGTTTCTGTTTAAAGACTCCCACACATTCTCTCCCTCCGCCCCTCTTCACACAGACGCACACTGAAACAACTTTTTGTGTTTAATGAGTACAACTTGCCATTTTGGTCCGTGTCTATACTGCAAAGTGATCCCACAGTCAAGCGAGTGAACATGAAAGAAGCACTTTGGGAAAGACACACAGTTGGCCACGTTTGCGAGCGAAACCACCCTGATTTGTTTTGCAATCTGAAAGTGGAGTTATTTTGAAGCGCTGTGTTCCTCTGCCACTGAGGAGAAAGTGGAGCTTTGCAAACAGCGTGTTTCCCTCGTGTTCAAGTTCGGTCGTCCTGCAGAAGAAAACAGAAAAAGGCAGCCCCTCCACCACGTTCCTCCTCTGCCTAAAAAACCCACCCCGCTTCCCGAAGGCACTCCTTGGCAACTAAGCCACCTTGTTAGCCTTTGGTCTGATCTCTTTTTTTAAAATTTGATTTATCATTATTATTTATTTGACCAGAGAGAGACAGGGAAAGTGAGAAAGCAAGATGCCAGGTCTGGGACTCGAACCATGATTAGCCACACGGGAGTCAAGCACCTTAACCACCATGCCATCTGCCAGTCCTGGTCTGATCTGTTTTGTAGATTGGGTTTAGATGGCCAGTCCATGACAATCTTTTTTTTTTTTTTTTGGAGAGGTTTTTTTACAGGGTACGTGCGCTCGCCAGACAGACAGAGAGGGTGGGTGTTGCCTTCATCCTGTCTCCTCGTTTTGTTTTTTTGTTTTTTGGACTTTTTTGTTTGTTTGTTTGTTTGAGAGCTTTTTATTATAGGGTGCGTGCACTCACCAGAAAGACAGAGACAGAGAGACAGAAAGTGAGAAATCATCCCCTAGGGCATAGCCACACCGCAATCCCTTCTCCGTTCTCCTCTTGGGATCTTGGGCACGCACGCACACGGTCCCCGCCAAGAGTCTGGCCCACGGCTGCTTGTTGGTTGAATTACAGAATGGATAATTAAGACCTGGCATTGGAAGGTGACCTAAGATAAATCTGGGTTTCCACCGGCAGGGAGGTTCCCGCATCAAAGGCTGGGAGGGGAGTTAGATGAACAAGGAGCATAGGCTTCGGCCCAGGGACACCCAGCCCTGGCCACTGACCACCTTCCAAGGACGTGTCTGAGGCTCGCCCTATCACCATCACCCTTGGTACCCTTTCTCATTTCTGTTATCTCATGTGGCCCCAGGGCAGGTGCGTGGACTCAGGCGGGTCATCGCTGGAGAGCTGTGAAGTGCCCCAGTCAAGGCTTGCTCCTGGTTACACGGGAAGGGCAGAGACCACCCCTCTCTCCCTCCCTCCCACCTATGGCGGGGCGACTGTTCTTCCACACCCCTCACTCAGGCATCTCCCATTCCCCAGATCCCTCCTCTTCTTCCATTTCAGCAGTGGCTCTGGGCTAGCCACTGAAGATGGGGAGATCTGGGTCAAATGCTGTATGAAAATAGGGGATTTTTGTGGGGATATTCTGACCTCCCAACGCGAGAGGAAGCCGTAGTTCGGGGAACGCACCCGTTCCCAAGGAGATATGTTGGTGTTATTTGGTGGCCACGTTTTGGTTCTCCCTGGCTGCTGGCGTTTTGGATCCCAGCTTGGTTTTCCTGGGAATTCAGGCTGGAGCAGAGACATTTGAAGGCCTTTTCTTTCTCCCTCCCACTGACTGTCCTTCATTTCTCCTTTGCAGGGTTTGGTTTCTAACCTGACTCTCGGCACCCAGATCCTCACGGACTGGGCGATCTTCCCGCTGGACACTGAGGATGCAGTACGCAGTCACCTGGGGGGTTGGGCCGGCCACGACAGCCACCACCATGATAACCCCTGGGCCCACAGCTCATCCAACTACACACTCCCGGCCTTTTATGTGGGGAACTTCTCCATTCCCAGCGGGATTCCAGACTTGCCTCAGGACACCTTTATCCAGTTTCCTGGATGGACCAAGGTATGCACATACATGGACAGGGTTTAAATTCAGGCCTTACACATCTGGAGGTTTGGTTTGTTTGTTTGTTTTAATGTGCTATAGAGCGTGTGGGCTTGCCAGAGTGCCAGAGAGAAAGAAGTGAGAAATCACCCCTCACGAGGGATGGCCACACAGCCATCTCTTCTCCATTCTCCTCTCAGGATTTTAGGCATGTGTGCACAGGTGCCTGGGGTGAGTCTTCAAGCCACTGCGTCCAGGAATCGAACCATATATTTTGCCATGTGTGACGCCGCTGCCTTAACCACCACATCCTCAGCTGGCCCCATCTGATTTTTAGTGTGCAAGAAAGAAAGAAAAAGGGCTGTTAATGATTCACACCGTGCCAGTTGGGGTGTGGAAGCTTTTCCATGTTTGTTGACTACATGGACAGGGTTTAAATTCAGGCCTTACACATCTGGAGGTTTGGTTTGTTTGTTTGTTTTAATGTGCTATAGAGCGTGTGGGCTTGCCAGAGTGCCAGAGAGAAAGAAGTGAGAAATCACCCCTCACGAGGGATGGCCACACAGCCATCTCTTCTCCATTCTCCTCTCAGGATTTTAGGCATGTGTGCACAGGTGCCTGGGGTGAGTCTTCAAGCCACTGCGTCCAGGAATCGAACCATATATTTTGCCATGTGTGACGCCGCTGCCTTAACCACCACATCCTCAGCTGGCCCCATCTGATTTTTAGTGTGCAAGAAAGAAAGAAAAAGGGCTGTTAATGATTCACACCGTGCCAGTTGGGGTGTGGAAGCTTTTCCATGTTTGTTGACTCATTCCTCAAGAGAGCAGTTGTGGCAGATCTGTGGAGATTCAGTGGTCACCATAAGGGTGCCACCATCTGCCCCATTGTCATTGACCAACAACTTCCTTTAGTGAATGACAGTTTTGCTGCTGCTTCTGGGAAGAATCTCGGCCCCGTTGGATACTGATTACTGTGGGACGTTTCTCCTTATCCTGAGAAATTCTGCTCTAGAGAAGGAGGTGGTTCTCTCTGGGAAAGTCTGTCTCTCTTTTGTTTGCCAAGCTCTGCACTCCTAGACATGCCCACCTTCTCGCAGTCCTGCCCCGGGGGCTTCCGCTGTATCTGTTTGATCCTCTACCCTTCCCTGTCCATGTCACCCCCCTTTATTCCTTGAAGATATGGGCATATCACTTTTCACCCTCTTCATCTCCACCTCAAGTCCTATTTTATCCCAAATGACCTTACCATTACTCAGTTATCCATTCAACCAGGTGTTGTTCTGGGGCTGCTTTGTGTCCAGGGTCAGTGCCAGGTGCTATGGATACAGTGATAATAAAACCAAACATATTCTTTGTCCTCATGGAACATTTGGTCTAGTAGGGAAGGCATCAGGACATCATCTAATCATCCAGTATAAATGCTGAAACTACAGCGGCTCTACATGCTAAGGAGAGCTATGGGAACGATAATAACTGGGGCATTTGGCCTTGTCAGGGAGGTCAGGAAAGCCTTCCCTACAAAAGTGATACTTGACGGAGATACGAAGGGTAGTTAAGTAGGAATTAACACAGTGGGAAGGAAAGGAAGGCGTGATCCAAGGAGAAGTAGTAGCACGTGCAAAGGCCACGTGGTTGGACGGGAAACAGTAAGTACGACGACTTACGGAACAGAGAGAAAAAAGGGAACGTATCTCAGAGAAGAGACTGGTGAGGAGGTAGACAGGCTGTCCAGGCCATGTGAAGGTTTTGTCTTTATGTTGGGAGCCATTGAAGTAGGAGTGACACAATGATGATAGCAGTGTTTCAAGCCCCTCCACCGTTAGTGTGCAGAATGGGTTAGGTGGGTACGTGTGGGTTCAAAGAAACCATGTAGGAGGTTCCACCAAAGTCCCCTGGAGAGAATGGCATCATGGTGGCCAAGATAAAGATGACATCAACAATTCAAGAGGTAGTCAGAGTTACATCAGTAAGATGCGACGAGTGGTTGGAAGTAGAGTTCTGGGGCGAGGGCTGTGTCTCAGATGACTCTAATGTCCTAGGCTTGCAGCCAGGCAGATAGATGTGCTACTTATTGAAAGAAGCTTCAGAGAAGACTTGGCCTACAAGAAGGAGATCATGAGTTTGAATCTGCATAGACTGAGTTTGAGAGGCTATTGTCGTCTGTTTGGATTGCTGTAACAAAATCCCATATACTGGGTGGCTTATGAACAACAAACATTTGTTTCTACGGTTCTGGAGTTGGGAAGTCCATGATGAAGGTGCCAGCAGATTCAGTGTCTGGTGAGGGTCTGCTTCCTGGTTCAGAGATGGCCCCCTCTCTCTCTGTCCTCACATGCTGGG
Source organism: Tupaia belangeri chinensis (assembly GCF_000334495.1). Taxonomy (NCBI): domain Eukaryota; kingdom Metazoa; phylum Chordata; class Mammalia; order Scandentia; family Tupaiidae; genus Tupaia; species Tupaia belangeri. Next base: position 110,853 of record NW_006210004.1, on the reverse strand, counting down.
AGGGGCAGGGCAGATCTTTGGGGTCTCCTTTATAAGGACATTAGTCCCAGTCATTAAAGTTCTGCCCTTATGACCTAATCACATCCCAGAGGCCCCACCTCCAAATATCATTACCTTAGGGGTTACAATGACAGCTTAAGGAGTTTTAGGGTTACACATTCATACCATAGCAGAGATACCTCAATACTTCTTTGAGAACAGCTGAGAGAAGATATCAGAGGGGACTGACTGTTGGGTCTACAGGTTGGGAATGTATTTCTTTTTAAAAATCTGTTCATTTTATTTATTATTGTTATTATTATTATTATTATTTGACCAGGAGAGAAGGAAAGTGAGAAAGCAAGCTGCCAGGTCCAGGACTTGAACCACAGTTAGCTATGTGAGAATCCAACACCTTAGCCACTATGCCACCTGCCAGCCCCATTTCTTCTTTGACCTGTATATTTATATTGAAAGCATATCTTATGATTTGTGAGTTGATATCTCTGTAGAACTTCTAGAAGAAAGAGAAAAATCTTTGTGACTTTGGGTTAGGCAAATACTTCTTAGATTTGACACCTGAAGCATGATTTATTTCCAGTTTAGGAAACTGGAGTTCATAAATTAGAGTTCATCAAAATTAAACATGTTTGCTCTTTAAAAGATACCAGTAAGAAAATGAAAATCCAAGCCGTGTCTAGGAAAAAATAATTTTTAAATCCTATATCGAACAAAGGGCATGTATCTAGAATATATAAAGAATTTTTACCACTTAATAATAGGAAGACTGTAACCAAAAATCAAACGATGGATGAGGGGTGGTGGGCAGCTTGATAGCACCGTGGTTAAGTGCTGTGCATTGGGAGCCAGATTGTATATGACTGACTGCAGTTCAAATCCAGCCTGACCACTTGAAAAATACACCAGGCACATGTGTGTGTTTTTGCCCAAAATCCTGATGGGGAGGAGAAATGGAGAGAAAGGATTGCAGCGTGACCATGCCCTACTGGCTGATGCTCCCTCTACCATCCCTCAAGCACATGCACCCTTTGGCAGGGGATTGTGGACAGTGACACAGCAGTGACACAATGCTCTGTGAGGCTGATGCCCACTGGGAAGTTCCAGATTTACATCCAGAGACCTCTCTGAACGCACCAGATGCACACATACTCACGGTCTGGAGCTTGCCAAGGCTGGGGGTAGACTGTGGCGTGGGGACCCTGGGACCTTGTTTCTCTGTCCTTCTGTGTCTCTCTCTCAATCATGAAAGAAAGAAATGGACAAACTTAAAGAAAAAAAAAAAAAGAGGGCAAAAGACTCAAATAGACATTTTTACAAAAAAAAATATACAAATGGCTACATATGAATAGATGCTTACTTCTCAGCCTCATTGATCTTTAGGGAATTGCAAATCAAAACCACAGTGAAACACTACTTCACATCCACCAGGATGGTGGTAATAATACAACAGACAATAAGAAATGTTGGCAAAAAATATGGAGAAATAGGAGTCCTTCTACATTGCTGGTGGAAATGTAAGATGTTTCAGACAGTTTAGAACATGGTTTGGCAGTTTGTTCAAAAGCTAAACACAGAATTACCATAGTATCCAGCAATTCCACTTCTGGGTGTATACCAAGAAACAAATACACCAAAAGCCTTATATTGCAAATTTTCAAAGCAGTATTATTCATAATAACCATAAACTGTAAATAATTCAGATGTCCATTAACTGATGAATGGATAAATAAAAATTACATATGCACACGTGTGTGTGTATGATTAATCATTGCTAGAGGGTGCATGTGCCAGAGAGAGAAAGAGAGAGCACCCCTCAGTGGGGTGAGGTCCCTTTTCCTTTTCTCCATCCTATTGGGATTTGGGGCAATGCATGCACACAGCATGTTTTTCCAGCTGCCAGGACCAGGATTTGAACCACATGGTCAGCCATGTGGGACCTGGCTCCCTAAAGTACCAGGCTAGGGCTGGCCAAATCCAAAAAATATTGTACTAAGTAAAAGAAGCCAGAATGGATATTGAAGGCCACAAATCGTGCGATCCCATTTATTTAAAATGCTCGGAAAAAGCAAATCTATGTGGACAGAAAGCTGATTAATGGTTGCCTAGTACTCAGGATGGGAATGGAGATTTGAAATTTGAAACGAATATAGGGTTTATCTTTTAGGGTGATAGAAGTATTCTAAAATTAAATTATAACGATATGTTATTATGGGGCATGGTCACGCTGCAATCCCTTCTCCATTTCTTCATCCTCTCAGGATCTGGAACATGACACTGGCAAGGCACCCAGCATATCTTTCAAGCCTCCAGGGCCGTATTTGTAGTGTGGTCAGCCATGTGGGATCCACCTCCCCTGACCGCTAGGTGATGCCTCAGCCACAATTCTCTCTTAAGAGCCATCAACTCACTTGTGGCCTTGCCCTTTGTCTCTGTCTCCCTGCTCATCCTCTATTTTAAATGGGTCCACCACTGTTGGCTTTCTCTACTGGTTCACTAGTAACTGAGCACAGGTGGAGGGCCTCTCCAGTGCAGTCGTCATGGCCATGACCCCATTATCGTCTCCACACTCCAGAAGCCCAAGGGGCTTGCCCAGCGGTCCTTGACCAGTCTCTTCTCCCTTTGCATGTTGTCCTTTCTAATCTTCACCGGGCTCCCTTAAACCACCTTACTCTTCCCCCTCCCACTCTGCTGAGGACCTCATCTCCTTGATCGCTATCAGGTATCCTCCTTTGTTTCCTCAGTTTCCTGTCTGACTTATCTCTCTGCCTCCACCCTCACTTCCTGCCCAGTGGCCTCAAGGAGGAAGTTTGAGTTCTGAATCCCCTCCCCACCGTCTTCCTCCAGGCCAAGATCCTGTTCTCATACTTTCTCTACCTGCATTTTGTCAACCTTTCCATCAAACTCCCCTTTGGCAGCCAAGAAGTGATATCTAATGGGCTCTGGGACCTAGAAACAAGGTTAAGCCCTCCCTATTCCTTGCCTCCTCAATGTCTCCCCTCCTTCTGTAGTAGAAGCAAAGCTGCAGAAAAGTGTGGGACATTTGGAGGTCAGAAGAGGTTCACCTTGGCTAGTCATAAAGCTGTCACACCAAGAGTTACTGATACAGGTGTTCTGTTCAACACTTGGTAGACATCACTCTTTAATCATCAAAAGAGGCACATAACTTTAAAAATAAGTAATAACAATAATAAATACAATAAATAATTTTTTTTAAAAAGAGGCATATGTAGTAGCATGTCTGTCATTATCTCCAGACAAGTATTAGGTTGTCAGAAAAGTCATGATGAGGGACCAGCAGTTAGCGTAATGGCTATGTCGCTGGACTCCTACGTAGTCTACCGCAGTTCGCATCCCGGACCCAGTGGCTTAAAACTCACACAGGGCGCATGTGCGTGCGTGCCCGAGATCCCGAGAGGAGAATGGAGGAGAAGGGATTGCGGCATGGCCATCCCCACTAGGGGGTGATTTCTTGCTTTCTGTTTCTCTGCCTCTCTCTATTTGTCTGGCGAGTGCACGCACCAAAACCTCACAAAAAAAAAAAAAAAAAAAAAAAAGAAAGAAAAAGAAAAAAAAGAAAAGTCATGATGTATTTCTCTATGCAAAATGCATCATGACTTGGGACCAGCAGGTGGCATGGTGGTTGAGGGTACTGGATGGCCAACCACAGTTTAAGTCCTGCACGTGGCGGCTTGCTTTCTCACTCCCCCCTACCCCGTCTCTCTCTCACTCTGTCCCTCTCTGGTCAAATTTAAAAATAAGTAAAATAAATCAAGTTAAAAAAATATTTTAAAAAATACATCATGACTTTCCCAATAGCCCAATAGGAGTAGATAGAGGCTTAGAGAACTAAGGAACTTGTATGAGGTACAGAAGTATCTGATGAAGCAGATACTTGAGCCCCAGCTCTATCTGGCTTGAAGGCCCATGTAAAAAGCCAGGCCATGTGGACAAGGCCTCCAAAGCCAATAGGGAGCTTGTGCTCATTATCTCTGTGGTCAGTCTGCTGAGTGCTCTGTACCTTGGTGCACGGAAGTTTATATACACATCCATGCTTGTGAACTGGTCAGAGTTCAGACCCTCAAAAGCCCATCCAAACCATACGTCCATTCAACACCTTGTGCACCAATGTTCATAGCAGCATCATCCATAGTTGCCAGAGGTGGATATGACCCAAATGTCAATCAAATGATAAATGAGTAAACAGATACCACTTAGCATTAAGAAGAAATGAATAGTGGTAGGTGTTACAGCATGGAAGAACTTTGAGAACATCACACTAAGTAAAAGAAGTCAGTCACAAAAGATCACATATTGTGTTTGGGTTTGTTTTTTTGTTTTAATGTATTATTTAATTTTGTTTATCATCATTATTCAATTTTTAAAGAATTATTTTAACTTTATTATTATTATCATTATTATTTTCCAGTTTGATCAGAGAGAGACAGAGAGAGAGGAAGTGAGAAAGCAAGCCACCAGGTCCGAGACTTGAACGATGGTCGGCCATGTGGGAGTCCAGTGCCTTTAACCACCATGCCACTTGCTGGTCCCTCATTATTCAGTTTTGAACAGAGAGAGATGGAGAGCGAGAAAGCAAGCTGCCAGGTCTGGGACTTGATCCACAGTTAGCCATGTGGGAGTCCAGAACCCCAACCACCATGCCACCTGCCAGCCCCAAAAGACCACATATTGTTAGGATTCTGTTGATATGAAATGTCCAGAATAGAAAAACCTATAAAGATGGGAAAATTTATCATTTCCTAGAGCAGGAAAAGCAGAGTACTGGGGGAAATGGGCAGTAAATGCTAAAAGATACAGGGTTTATTTTGGGGTTGGTGAAAATACTCTAAAATCAGGCTGGCCCCATAGCCTAGTGGTTAAGAGAGCTGGATCCTTGGGGCTAGCAGGTGACATGGTAGTTGAGGCCCTAGACTCCCATATGGCCAACCATGGTTCAAGTCCCAAACTGTGACTTGAAAATCACACCAGGCACATGCGTGTTCAAACTTCCAACAGGAGAATGGGCTGCGACATGCCCATCCCCACTGGCGGATGATTTCTCACTTTTCCACTCACTCTCTCTCTTGTGAGTGCGTGTGGCCTATGACAAAAACAAAAAATATAAAAATAAAATAAGGAGATCTGGATCCCACATGGCCAACTTGAGGGTTCAAATCCTGCCCTTGACTAATTGCAAAGCCCACTGGGTGTGTGTGTGCATAAATGCCCAAAATCCAGAAAAGAAAGACAAATGGAAAAGGGATTACAGTGTGACCACATTCCACTTCCTCCCGTCCCTGTCTGTCTCTCCCATCTCTCTCCAGTGAGCACACCTCACTCTGGTTGTGCAGCTCCCATCTAGACTAAAAACCACTGAAATGGGTGGTGTGTGGATTCTACCTCAATAAAGCTCCACACGCACCAAAAGGCGGCCCATTTACAGGACAGATGGAGCCTGGCTGGAGTAGGTCTGAAGGTCAGAGGATACACATGCAGCCTATGGAAAACAACGTATTTCTTGTTTTCTGGTGTTCTGTGGTTCCTACTGCCCAGGACAGTCAAGGCCTAGCTCCAGAAGTTGTGGGTATTCAGGTGGCTCAGAACAGACAAATCACATCCCCCGCAGAGTGGGGAGTTCGGACATTTGTGAGAACGCACATTTGGCAGATGTTTTGGGAGGGGACATTGGGGGTGTGATCAAAGAACACCTGAAGCCCCAGCCATTTCTGTTCTTTCTTTTCTTTTCTTTCTTTTTTTTTTTTTTTAATAGAGGGATTTTTGCTATAGGGTCCATGTGCTTTCCAGTGAGACAGAAAGCAAGAAATCACACACACACACACACACACACACACACACACACACACACCCAGGGGGGGATGGCCATGCCACAGTCCCCTCTCCTCCATTCTCCTCTCGGAATTTTGGCCACACACACACATGCGCCTGGCATGAGTTTCAAGCCATTGGATCCAGGACTCAAACCACAGTCAGCCATGTGGAAGTCCAGCAATGTAACCATTATGCCATCTGCTGGTCCTGCCCTAGCCATGTCGAAGACTCTACCCAACGGGGCACTCTTAACCCCCTCAGTCCTCCTCTGTCAGGGGAGGTACCCGCTCAGGCCTCTTGCCTTCTGCTGTGTTCTCTATCTCTATAGAGAAATGACTTTGATTTAGTGAATGAAGTTGCTGATAAGAGTGATTCAGAAGATTTAAAAAAATCACTTTTGATTACTCTGGCTTTACTTTAGTCGGATGTGGCTTTCTGGTTAATGCTGAATGAACGTCAACTGGGATTTCAGTGAAGGGGGTCAGGCGTGTTTTGCTCCGGACAGTGCTGTGTTTGTGTCTGACTGCCAACTTCCTGAGGTAGGAAACGCTCTTCTCCAGTGTCTCAGTGGTGGGTCATAGGCCAGGCCTGAAATGTCATCTTCTGTGGCAGCAGTGACATGTGTGCTCTTTATCTCTCTCCCTCAGGTAGGTGTGACACGACTCATGCTATTGGGCTGTTGGAAAAATCATGACGCATTTTTACATAGAAAGGCAGAAAAACTACCATCATGACTTTTCCGACAACCCAATAATATCTTACGTAGCCTGACTGCGTGTGCCTCTTGTGGTAGTTTTAGGTGCATGACAAAGCCTAGCAGTGAGGGCATGGGATAATGTCCTATTTGTCCTCAATCAAAATTAGGCTTTCGGAACCAGCAGTTAGCGTAATGGCTATGTCGCTGGACTCCCATGTAGTCGACTGCGGTTCGAGTCCCGGACCCAGTGGCTTAAACTCACACCGGGCATGTGTGCATGTGTGCCCAAGATCCCGAGAGGAGCATGGAGGAGAAGGGATTGCGGCGTGGCCACCCCCCCCGGGGGGGGGTTTTCCGCTTTTTGTCTCTCTGTCTCTTTCTGTCTGTCTGGCGAGTGCACGCGCCCTATAGCAAAAACCTCTCAAAAAAAAAAAAAAATTAGGCTTTCAAGGGGACCAGCAGGTGGCATGGTGGTGAAGGCTCCCACATGGCCGACCATGGTTCGAGTCTCAGACCTGGTGGCTTGCTTTCTCATTTTCCCTTTCTCTCTCTCTGGTCAAATGAAATAATAATAATAACAATGATAGCAATAAAAAATAAAATTTAATTTAAAATTCTTAAAAAAAAAAAAAGAATGACAATAACCTAGCCTCTGATGTCATGCAGCATCTCTTCTGTCATGTTCTTTTGGTGGAAAGAAAGTTCGAGGGCCAACCTTGTGGCCTAGTGGCTAAGGGAGCCAGTTTCCACGTGGCCAGCTGTGCCTTTTGAATCCCGACCCCAGCGGCTTGAAAGACACACCAGGCACATGTGGCGTGCCCCAAATCCCAACAGGATGGAGAAATGAAGGAGAAAGGACCGCAGTGTCACCACATGCCATTGAGGGCTGCTTTCTCCCTCTCTCTCTCTCTCTCTGGTGCAAACATGCAGACCCTGGGAAAGTGTTAAAAAAAAAAAATGAGAGAGAGAGAGAATCATCAAGTCTGATTCCTGTTCGTAGGGTGGGAATTAGGTTCTTTTTTTTGAAGGGCGGAGTGTGTAAAAATTTATGGGCTTATTTTAAAAGTACCACATCTAGAGTAGTCAAGGAATGCTTCTAGGTGGAGGTGACTGTTGAGTAAGACCTGATGAGAGATCGAGTCATCTATGTGAAGAGCCAGAGGAAGAACATTCCAGGATCAGAGAACAGTGAGTGCAAAGGCTTCCAGCTAGAAAGCCCTAAGAGGAAGTGTGGGAGAAGACAGAGTAGGGGCAAGGTCAGGTGGCTAACGGGGAGTTGGGCTTCCATCTGCTCCAGTGGGGGTGTGAAGCAGGGAGTGGAAGCGTCGAGGGGCATTTAGAGAATCACTTCTTGGTGGGGAAGGGATTATAGCAGGACAAGACTGGGAGCAGGATTCCTTATGGGAAGTCTTTGTAGGTAAGCCTATATGAAATTGTGGGTGTGGGTGGTGGCAGGTGAAGAGAAGGGCAATATTTGTAAGAGGCAGGTTGGTCTCATAATGCAGTGCTTAAGCGAGCTCAATTCCATATGGTTGACTGTGCAGTTCAAATCCTGGCCCCAGCAGCTAGTGAAATGTGCTAGGGCGTGTGTACATGCGTGCCCCAAATCCCATCAGGATGGAGACACAGAAGAGGAGATTGTGGTGTGACCACGCCTCTGCCTCTTTCTGGCAAGTGTATGTGCCCTCTGGCAAATAAAGGGGGAAAAAAGAGAGAGGAAGGGCCAGCAGGTAGCCTGGAGGTTAAGGAGACTGGATCCCATGTGGCCAACTGCGTGGTTCAAGTCCCGGGCCCAACAACTTGAAAAGCATGCCGGGCGTGTGTACTTGCGTGCCCAAATTCTGAGACGACAGTAGAGGAGAAGGAATTGCAGTGTGTCCATCTCCTGGGGGTGATTTCTCACTTCCTCTCTCTTTCTTTGTCTCGCCTTCTCTCTCTCTCTAGCACGCACACATGCCTGATAGCAAACTAAAGAGAAAAAGGGAGAGAAAGGGGAAAAAAGAAAAGAAAAGGGAAAATTTGCTAAAGGATGCAGCGTGGGACATGAGAAAAAGAGGAGTTAAGGAGGACTCCAGGGTCTTCGGCTTAGGCAACTAGAGGGTTTTTTTCTTTTTTTTTTGGAGAGGTTTTTGCTATAGGGTGCATGCGCTTGCCAGAAAGACACAGAGAGACAGAGAGATAGAAAGTGAGAAATTACCCCCCAGGGGGGATGGCCATGCCGCAATACCTTCTCCTCCATTCACCTCTTGGGATCTTGGACATGTATGCACATGCGCCTGGCGTGAGTTTAAGTCACCGGGTCCGGGACGCGAACCGCGGTTGGCTACATGGGAGTCCAGCGACATAGCCATTACGGTAACTGCTGGTCCCTCGGAAATTTTCCATGCCCTCACAGAGGAGCTGTCTTCTCTTGGCCATCAAAGAGGTGGCCATAGAGTCTGGAAAGATGGCAATAAATAAATAAGCAAAATCGTATTCGCTACAATGAAATCGTGCCAAGGATGTTTCCAGACTCTTTGGCCACCCTGTCAGATGCCGGTCGGCCTTGAGTCTATACGTTGAGTCTATATAAATCAGGAGATGGAGGCCACCTCAGTTAAAGGCACGAACTCAGTGTGTGTTATGGGAATGTGACATGGGACACTTGTCCCCAGTTTGGAGCTGTTAGGAAGAGGAGCCAGCAGGTGAGGCCAACGTGAGGTGGAGCGTGATGGACAGCGCCGGCGTCTGCCTGGGGGTGCGTTCCCCACACGTCTCAGGCTTCCTCTCACTTGACCCTTGGACAACAGACAACCACTCCTTCCTCTTGACCCTGATTTTTCTTTTCCTCTCTTTGTTCTTCCTCAGGTTTCTCTCAGTTGTTTTTCTTTCTTTCTTTCTTTCTTTCTTTCTTTCTTTCTTTCTTCTTTCTTTCTTTCTTCTTTTTTCTTTCTTTTCTTTTCTTTTCTTTTCTTTTCTTTTCTTTTCTTTTCTTTTCTTTTCTTTTCTTTTCTTTCTTTCTTTCTCTCTTTCTTCTCTCTCTCTCTCTTTTTCTTTCTTTCTTGCATCTGAGTCCAGGACTTGAACCATACAGTCAGCCATGTGGGATCCAGCTGCCTTAACCACCACACCACCGAGCTGGCCCCTTTTTTTTTTTTTGGCCAAGAAACACATGTGCTCCCCAGAGACACCAAGAGAGGGAGGAAGAAGGCATCTTCCAGTGGGGAGCAGTTGCTCTCCCTTCTCCATTCCTCCACTTTGTCACGATTCGGGGCACACGTGCACACACGCCTGACAGGTATTCTCCTAAGCTGCAAGAGCTGGGATTCTAACTATAAAGTCAGTCACATGGGATGGGGCTCTCTCTCTCTGTTTTTATTTTTTAATTATTTTATTTAACTTTATTTATTTACTTATTTTAATTTGACCAGAGAGGAACAGAGTGAGAGTGAAAGAGGGGAAATGAGAGTGAGATAAAGAGGGAAAGTGAGAAAGCAAGCCGCCAGGTTCGGGATTCAAACCATGGTTGGCCATGTGGGAATCCAGCACCCTTAACTACCACGCCACCTGCTGGGATGGGGCTCTTTAAACCACTGTTCCTTAATTCTCTTCTTTCTTCCAAGTCAGCATCATAGTATTTCATGAGTTACTTGTGGTCAGAGCCTTTTAACCCGGGAAACTGGGTATTTGTCTTTTCTGTTCTAAGTCCTCCGACTATCTAAATGTCTTCTTTCAGAGTATGACAAGGTCAGCATTCAATCTGAGTTTATTTTCAAGTTTCTTCTTCTTTTTAAAGGAGCTTTAAGGGACCAGCAGGTAGTGTGGTAGTTAAGGCACTGGACACTCCCACATGGCCAACCACAGTTCAAATCCTGGACCTGGAGCCTTGCTTTCTCACTTTCTCCTTCTCTCTCTGGCTGCTCAAACTGGAAACTAATCATGTTAAATAAAACAATGATAAAAAAAAAAAAAAAGGAGCTTCAAAAGAAATTTTTAAAAATTGTCATCTACAACTTAAAATACTATTACAACTTTTGCTTGAAATTCCTATGAGAACATCGGACTCACCCAGATCTTTTCAGACGATAGACAGACGCACAGATCTATCTGATCAACGAAGAAGTAGGTCAGGCATTTCCAGGAACCTCACATTTATTGAGACTGTCGTTATCACCTGGGTGAAAATAGAAAGGCTGGGGAGTCTGCCAGGGACCAACCTATGAGCAGAGAAGGCCAGACGGGGCCCTGGAACTACTCGCGCTGGGACTGTCTGGAAGCCCTAGAAGCTCTGGTGTTCCTACTGGGAACGCCTGGCCTTAGTGGGGCTCCCTTCAGTAAATGAGAGTATGTCTACTTTTTGATGACCTTGACCCACATGTGCGTACTTCCCTACTCCCGGTGATTTCTGCCTAACTTACCTTTACTGGCCAAAGGGCACGTGCGCTCACCAGAGAGCGAAAGCAACCCCCGGTGGGGTCTAGTCACACGGCAGTCTTTTCTCCTCCATTGTCCCATCTCATCAGGATTTGGGACACGCATACGCTTGGGCCTTGTGGGTTTTTCAAGCCACTCACGCCAGGATTCAGACCACCATGGGCCACGTGGGATCCGGCTCCGTAGGTGTAGTTCTTAACCACGGCACCATTTTTCTTTTCTCTCCCTTTTCTTCCTTTTCTTATCTTTTCTTTTGTTTTCTCTCTTTTGTCTTTTTTCTTTTCTTTTTTCTTCCTTTTTTTCTCTTCTCTTCTTTTCTTTTCTCTCTTTTTTTAAAAAGAATTATTTATTTATTTATTTAAATTTGTTATTGTTATTTTTTTCTTTATTTGATGAGAGAGAGAGAGAGAAAGGGAAAGTGAGAAAGCAAGCCACCAGGTCCAGGACTTGAACCATGGTTGGCCATGTGGGAAGCCAGCGCCCTTACCCACCACACCACCTACTGGCCCCCTTTTTTCTCTTTTTTCTGCTCTAGGGCGCATGCACTCACCAGAGACAGACAAAGACTGAGAGAGAGGGGCACCCCCCAGGAGGATGAGCACGCATGCACACGTGCCTGGTGTGTTTCTCAAGCCGCTTAGTCCAGGATTCAAATTACACAGTTGGCCATGGGTGATCCAGCCACCTTAACCCCATCTGCTGGCCCCACAAGTGGCATTTTTCGCCATCCATGCTGTGCTTCAGCTTACCTGAAACATTTGCCGTAAGGGCCAGCTCCAGGTGGGTCCCACATGTACCCGTGGTGCACACGCCCAGCTTGGTTGGCCTGAAGCGTGCTGGGCATGCATGCAAGTGCCCAGGATCCAGTGAGCTGCAGGCCTGGAGGAATGGGATTGCAGGACCAGACCCTGTGGAGGGTGCTCATCTCTCTGTAAAGCCAAATTCTAGAGAAAAAAAACAAAGCGAAACTTGAATAATGGGGTGCTGTTGTATGTCTGTCAGTCACAATTCACTTTGGGAAGCAGTGTTGAGGCTGGCAAGTGGCATGGTAATTAAGGGTGCTGGACTCCCACATGGCTGACCACGGTTCGAGTCCTGGACCTGGTGGCTTGCTGTCTCACTTTCTCTCTCTCTCTCTCACTTTCTGGTCAAATTAAAATAAGTAAATAAATAAAATTAATCAAATATTCCTTTTTTTTTTTTTTTGGAGAGTGTTTTGCTATAGGGCACGTGCACACACCAGAAAGACAGAGAGAGACAGAGAGACAGCGAGAAATCACCCCCTGGGCTGGATGCACACACATGCACACGCACCCGGTGTGAGTTTAAGCCACCGGGTCCGGGACTCGAAGTGCGGTCGACTACATGGGAGTCCAGCGACATAGCCATTACAC
>NW_006210004.1:92382-93262 GCF_000334495.1 Tupaia belangeri chinensis | reverse complement strand
AAAAAAAAAAAAAAGGAGCTTCAAAAGAAATTTTTAAAAATTGTCATCTACAACTTAAAATACTATTACAACTTTTGCTTGAAATTCCTATGAGAACATCGGACTCACCCAGATCTTTTCAGACGATAGACAGACGCACAGATCTATCTGATCAACGAAGAAGTAGGTCAGGCATTTCCAGGAACCTCACATTTATTGAGACTGTCGTTATCACCTGGGTGAAAATAGAAAGGCTGGGGAGTCTGCCAGGGACCAACCTATGAGCAGAGAAGGCCAGACGGGGCCCTGGAACTACTCGCGCTGGGACTGTCTGGAAGCCCTAGAAGCTCTGGTGTTCCTACTGGGAACGCCTGGCCTTAGTGGGGCTCCCTTCAGTAAATGAGAGTATGTCTACTTTTTGATGACCTTGACCCACATGTGCGTACTTCCCTACTCCCGGTGATTTCTGCCTAACTTACCTTTACTGGCCAAAGGGCACGTGCGCTCACCAGAGAGCGAAAGCAACCCCCGGTGGGGTCTAGTCACACGGCAGTCTTTTCTCCTCCATTGTCCCATCTCATCAGGATTTGGGACACGCATACGCTTGGGCCTTGTGGGTTTTTCAAGCCACTCACGCCAGGATTCAGACCACCATGGGCCACGTGGGATCCGGCTCCGTAGGTGTAGTTCTTAACCACGGCACCATTTTTCTTTTCTCTCCCTTTTCTTCCTTTTCTTATCTTTTCTTTTGTTTTCTCTCTTTTGTCTTTTTTCTTTTCTTTTTTCTTCCTTTTTTTCTCTTCTCTTCTTTTCTTTTCTCTCTTTTTTTAAAAAGAATTATTTATTTATTTATTTAAATTTGTTATTGTTATTTTTTTCTTTATTTGATGAGAGAGAGAGA
>NW_006210004.1:85260-92341 GCF_000334495.1 Tupaia belangeri chinensis | reverse complement strand
GGAAAGAGAACATGAGAAAGCACCCCCCAGGAGGATGAGCACGCATGCACACGTGCCTGGTGTGTTTCTCAAGCCGCTTAGTCCAGGATTCAAATTACACAGTTGGCCATGGGTGATCCAGCCACCTTAACCCCATCTGCTGGCCCCACAAGTGGCATTTTTCGCCATCCATGCTGTGCTTCAGCTTACCTGAAACATTTGCCGTAAGGGCCAGCTCCAGGTGGGTCCCACATGTACCCGTGGTGCACACGCCCAGCTTGGTTGGCCTGAAGCGTGCTGGGCATGCATGCAAGTGCCCAGGATCCAGTGAGCTGCAGGCCTGGAGGAATGGGATTGCAGGACCAGACCCTGTGGAGGGTGCTCATCTCTCTGTAAAGCCAAATTCTAGAGAAAAAAAACAAAGCGAAACTTGAATAATGGGGTGCTGTTGTATGTCTGTCAGTCACAATTCACTTTGGGAAGCAGTGTTGAGGCTGGCAAGTGGCATGGTAATTAAGGGTGCTGGACTCCCACATGGCTGACCACGGTTCGAGTCCTGGACCTGGTGGCTTGCTGTCTCACTTTCTCTCTCTCTCTCTCACTTGCTGGTCAAATTAAAATAAGTAAATAAATAAAATTAATCAACTAATCTTTTTTTTTTTTTTTCTGGAGAGTGTTTTGCTATAGGGCACGTGCACACACCAGAAAGACAGAGAGAGACAGAGAGACAGCGAGAAATCACCCCCTGGGCTGGATGCACACACATGCACACGCACCCGGTGTGAGTTTAAGCCACCGGGTCCGGGACTCGAAGTGCGGTCGACTACATGGGAGTCCAGCGACATAGCCATTACACCAACTGCTGGTCACAATCAAATAATTCTTTAAAAAAAAATTCACTTTGGGAAGTGGAATCATTGAATATTCATGCTTGGGAATTAGACCTTTTATAACAGTGGAAGGAGCTGGGAGAGAACTCGAGGTGCAAACACCAGCCCTCCCGACGCTGTGGTCGCAGGGAATCTGAGAAGCTAGTCTAGACCCCTGGTCATACTCGGGGGAACCCCAGAGGGGCTTTGGGGAAGCATTGCCTCTGGAGGCTTCTGCAGCGTCAGGAAGAGGAGCTGGTTGTGGAACAGAGCCTAGGGGGAAGGCCAGGAGGAGCTGAACCTTGCCAGGGACCCTGGCTGTTGGTCCTGCACCTCCCCAGGAGCAATGGCGCTGTTTTCTGCTCACCTTCCTTGTCTCACCCAAAGTCTTCTGCTCAACCCTCACCCAGAACCGTCCCACAAAGGGGACTGAGGAGAACAGGCCCCAGGCTACTTCTCAGGCCAACACAGGCAGCCCAGCACGAGGGTGTGAGGGACAGTCTCTTGAGTACGGGTGAAATGGAACTTCCGGTGTGAGAAGGGACCGGACCACAACTCTCACCTGCTCTTGGGTCAGAAGCCTGTGTAGCTCATGCCATTCCTCGTGTCCCTAAGCCCCGTCATTCTTCTACCTCTGAAACCATCTTCTTCCTCAACAGCAACAATAAAGTGCTACCGTTCTTTAACACTGCCAAAACAGGGCACAGGCAGATCTCGAGCAGATGAAAGCCTGGTAAAGCTGCCGTCGCATTAACCTCTTAGGATAGATGGAGATAACGTATCCCGTGGTAAAAAACAAGAGTAAAACGGTTCTGAGAACTGCGAAACTGTCATCCTTTTTCTAAATGACTTAATCCACCAGAGGGTGGTTTTTCACTAGTGATCTTTTGTCACCATGTGAACACCCAGCTCTTTGCATTTGTGTGTGTGTGTGTTTTGGAGAGGTTTTCGCTATACGGTGCATGAGCTCGCCAGACAGACAGAGAGAGACAGAGAGACAGAAAGCGAGAAATCACCCCCCAGGGGGGATGGCCACACCGCAATCCCTTCTCCTCCATTCTCCTCTCAGGATCTTGGGCACGCACGCATATGAGCCCGGTGTGAGTGTTAAGCCACCGGGTCCGGGATGCGAACCACGGTCAACTACGTGGGAGTCCGGCGACATAGCCATTACGCTAACTGCTGGTCCCCCAGCTCTTTGCATTTTAATAGCACACGGAGTCTACCCTATTAAATAGGGAGTCTACACCCTCACTCTGAGAGTAACTGTAAAAATCATTCAAATACAGCAGTAGTATAGACACCCAACTGGGCAGGCCCTTTTTCTTCCTCTCCCAGCCCCCATATTCATCTTGTGGGGTTGTGTTTTGGGGGACCGTTCCCAGAGTCCTCTGTACTGCATGGCCTTGTCTGACCATGTGACATACACTCATGTCATTATCATCCCCAGTTACTGGCATGAAGATTTGAGTTGAGACCTGTCCAACTAGTAAGACATGATGACAGAAAATACAGGAGTGGGTCAGCAGAAAGCATAGCAGTTATGTCGCAAGACTCCCATATGGCCAACCATGGTTCGAGTCCCAGACTCAGTGGCTTGAAAACCACGCCAGGCACATGTGCATGGTGCCCAAAATTCCAAGAGGAGAATGGAAGAGAAGGGATTGTGGTGTGGCCATCCCCCCTAAGGGGGTGATTTTTCACTTTTCCTCTCACTATCTCTGGCTCTCTTTCTCTCTGGTGAGCACTTGCGCCCTAAGGCGAAAATCTCTTTTAAAAAAAGAAAAAGAAAAGAAAGAAAATTCAGAAGAAGCTAGAATAAAGGGTACAGTTGGAGGCTGAAAAATACTCAAAGGGAAGTGACTAGCCTCTAAGATGAGCAGCTGCAGGTTTGCCAGGGAGTGTGATGGTGGGCCAGGGCTCAGCAGGTGAAGGGGGTCATCTCTCAGCATATTTGGGCCTATTGGACCACTAGGGCAGTTTCTTCTCTTCCTCCTCCCTTCCTTCCTTCATTCTTTTCTCCCTTCCTCCTCCCTTTATTCTTTTTTTTCCTTCTTCCAGATTTTTCGCTTTTTTCCTTACATAATCTCCCCTCAGTTCTTCCATTGTACTAGAATTTTCCATCCTCTCAGTCGGCTGCTGAGTTCAATCTTATGAGCAAATTCTAGCACATGCTGAGAGGTGTTAGACACACCCGAACAATCTCTGTTCTTTTGTTCTTTTTTTTTTTTTTTTTTGAGAGGTTTTTGCTATAGGACGCATGTGTTCACTGGAAAGACAGAGACAGAAAACAAGAAATCATCCCCCCTCCCCCGGGGAGATGGTCACAGCGCAATCTCTTATCCTCCATTCTCCACTCGGGATCTTGGGCACGCATGCACACACACCCGGCTTGAGTTTAAGCCACCGGGTCTGGGACTCAAACCGCGGTCGACTACATGGGAGTCCAGCGACATAGCCATTACGCCATCTGCTGGTCCCCAATCTCTGTTCTCTAGGTCTTTAGGAGTTTCTCCTCCACTTTCATTTGGTTACAAGAAACAGCCTCCCTACTCTCAGAAACTGTCTGCAATTTATAGGATCACCTCTGCTCTTTGAAGCAAACAGAGTCCACTTCCTCGATCTAAGAGGAGTTGCGAAAAATCATTCCAACACAGCAGTGGGCCGGCTCATAGCCTCCTTGTTAAGGGAGCCAAGCTAGTCCCACATGGCGGACTGTGTTTCGAATCCCGACTCTGGTGGCTTGAAGAACACACCAGGCACATGTGCATCTGTACCCAAAATCCCAGCGTGGGGGAGCGCGCTCTCTCTCTCCCTCCCTCTCTGGCCAAGCACACATGCTCTTCAGCAATAAAAAGAAGAAGAGACAGTCCGAGCAGTAATGTCGACACCTGACAGGGAGCCCTTTCTCTTCCTCTCCCAGCCTCCGCATTCATCCTGGGAAGACCAGCCCCTGGACCTCGGGCTGTAGGCCCTGGTGCTCTGACCTGTGATGAGTGGGTGGGGAGCAGGCGATGTGTCGAGTCTGTAATTGTCTTCGGGCTGTAAAGGTGTCAGGGAGAGGCAGTAGAGGAGACAGGCAGTACCAGGAACCCAGGGTGACGTCCAGAAACCTGGAGAGACTCACGTGCTCCCGCGTCGCCAGCCGTCTGAACCTGTGGGTTACGGATTCGACCAGCCACAGACTGAGAACGTTGGAAAACGGGTCCCCTCTGTACTGGACATGCATGGACTTTGGTTTTCTTCTATTCTTTTTTTTGGAGAGGTTTTCACTATAGGGCGCGTGTGCTCGCCAGACAGACAGAGAGAGACATAGAGACAGAAAGCGAGAAATCACCCCCAAGGGGGATGGTCACGCCGCAATCCCTTCTCCACCATTCTCCTCTCGGGATCTTGGGCACGCATGCACACGTGCCCGGCATGAGTTTTAAGCCACCGGGTCCAGGACGCGAACTGCGGTCGACTACGTGGGAGTCCAGCGACATAGCCATTACGCTAACTGCTGGTTCCCTAGAGTGTAATTACTGACATAGCATCTGCCTTGTGTCGGACATCACGCTCCATCTGGACAGGGTTGCAGGTTTGACGGGAGGCTGCGTGTAGGTGGTGGAAAGTACTGGGTGGTCGGGAAAGCCACGGTGCATTTTCACACAGAGAAACAGGAAGATATGCCATGGCTTCCCGACGCCCTCACACTGCCATTCTACATAAGGCACTTGGGGGGCCAGCAGGTGGCATGGTGGCTAAGGTGCTGGAATTCCCACATGGCTGGCCATGGTTTGAGTCCCGGACCTGGCAGCTTGCTTCCTCACTCTCCCTCTCTCTCTGACTTTCTTTGGCAAAACTCACGTGAAAAATAATAACAATAAATAAATAAATAAATATAAATAAATCTCTTTAAAAATAAAAAAACATAAGGCAATTGGGCATCTACAGATTTTAGCCTCTCCATGGGGGTGCGGCCAGAACCAATCCCCTGCAGATGCCAAGGGGCAACTATGTGAGCGTGGTGGGTGCTGGAGCCAGTCTGAAGGTCCAGACATGCAGTTTCCTGAAGCAGGAGTGGGCGTTTGGGTGACTGCTTGCTTTCGTCCTATCTTCTCTCTGCCCACTTAGCTAATTTTTTTTCTTATTGGGCTTGTGCGCTCATCAGAAAGACAGAGACAGAGAGATAGAAAGCGAGAAATCACCCCCCAGGGGGGATGGCCACACCACAATCCCTTCTCCTCCATTCTCCTCTTGGGATCTTGGGCATGCACGCACACGCGCCAGGTGTAAGTTTCAGCCACCGGGTCCGGGACTCGAACCGCGATCGACTACATGGGAGTACAGCGACATAGCCATTACGCTAACTGCTGGTCCCGCCCACTTAGCTAATTACCTCCAAAGGATGCCAGAACCGAGACTGGCAAAAGCCTGGTTCTCAACCCAACCCTTTTCTGGGGCATTTCTCACCTGTGCTGCCCCGGCTCCCCTGTGTCAGGGATTCCTCATTCCATGGGGCATTTGCTGCAGCCAGGGCTGACGGCTCTCTCTCTCTCTCTCCAGGGTCAGGTGTGGATTAATGGCTTTAACCTTGGTCGCTATTGGCCAGCCCGGGGTCCCCAGGTGACCTTGTTTGTGCCACTGCACATCCTGAAGACCTCGGCCCCGAACGTCATCACGGTGCTGGAACTGGAGCGAGCACCCTGTGGGGACGACGGCCCAGCACTGTGCACTGTGGAGTTTGTGGACAGGCCGGTTATCAACGCAGCTGTGGCCAGAGGTCCTCTGCCTCCAGACCCGTTAGTGAAGACCCACGGCCACCCTGGGCCTAATGGGTGCCCGTGAGCCTCCGGGGGCCTAGCCCACATACCCCACTGATTCCCCTTGTCGAGTCACCATTATTGGAGAGGCCAGTGGAAAAATCCCCCCGGCGGTGTGGACCACCGGGCTGAGGTTCCCTGCAGCCCTGCAGCATCTGATCCCCACCCCTCGGGGCTCACCCTGGATGGGTGAGAGAGGCCAAGGACTCACTCATGCGCAGACGTCACCGCAGAGTTGAAAGGGAAACTTTCAAGGTGTTTCTGATTATTTCAGAAGAATCATGTCTTTTTGTTAAATAAATTTGTACTCGAATGATGTGTTTGCGTTTTAAGGTTGAGCGGGTTTGAAATAGTATGGTCTGACATAAATCATAACCAGACTTGAGTGGGCTGAATAAGCCACTTCACTAACTCGAGGTTCAAAGGCGTGGAAAAAGAGCCTTGGTTTGATCTGGCGGACTGCTGCTCTTCTGAGCCTTAATCCACTTCCCTTTAAATTTCTGTGATACCTACCAGGTAGCCCGTGAATACTCCCGCATGGCTGATCAGGGTTCGAGTCTAGGAGCGTGCAGGCATGAACGCGTGTCAGAAGACAGGCAAACCTGTGTGTGTGTGCTGTGTGGGCAGGGGCATAGTGTCACGGGAAGGGCCTGTCCCGACGTGGGGCAGTGGCTCTCATCTTGCTGAGTCCCGGTCCCCACCATGCACAGTTCTGAGTTCAGCGTCTGTATAATTCGCTTGTTCTCCACAAGGACTCTGAAGGAGGTACTGTCATCTTCCTGATCTGCCAGGTTCCATAGCTGTACCTGCAGAGTCAGGGTTCGAGCCCAGGTAGTCGGGAACACACTGCCTATAGGCATTTTTCTTTTGAAAAAATGTATTTATTTATCTATTTGTTGTGATTTTCAACCACTGGGTTCAGGACTCAAACTGTGGTCAGCCATGTGGGAATCCAGTGCCTTAAATATCACCCCACATGCTGGCCCCAGCCGATAGGGACATTAATTAACATCTGTTGCAGAGGAAAGGTTCAGAATAACAAACCAAACCACTCCTGTGATTGGACCTGGATGATAAATAGTTGGGAAACAGTTTGCTTTTTCTTATCTGTATTTTACATTTTTTACGGCAACTATGTAACTTATTTTTTTTAATTTTTAAATTTTATTCACTACTATCATTATTATTTTTCAGTTTGCTATTGGGCACGTGCACTCCCCAGAGAGACAGAGAGGGAAAGTAAGAAAGCAAGCCGCCAGGTCCTAGACTTGATCCATGATCAGCCATGTGGGAGTCCAGCGCTTTTTTTTTAAGACAGATTTTTGCTATAGGGTGTGTGTGCTTGCTGGAGAGACAGAGAGACAGAAAGCAAGAAATCACCCCCCAGGGACCAGCAGTTAGCGTAATGGCTAAAAACACAGGCGACGA
>NW_006210004.1:72107-85091 GCF_000334495.1 Tupaia belangeri chinensis | reverse complement strand
GTGGTGCCCGGTTGTCCAATAGCAAAAACCTCCCCAAAAAAAAAAAAAAAAAAAGAAAAGAAATCACACCCCAGGGGTGATGGCCATGCCACAATCCCTTCTTCTCCATCCTCCTCTTAGGATTTTGTGCAAGCATGCACATGTGCCCAGTGTGAGTTTTAAGCCGCTGGGTCCACAACTCAAACTGTGGTCAACTATGTAGGAGTCCAGCAACGTGACCATTACGCCATCTGCTGGTCTCAGGAGTCCAGCACCTTAACCACCACGCCACCCACTGGCCCCAAGAATATGTAACTTTTATAAAGGAGGCATAAAGAAAATATATATTTCTAAGTGTATTTCTTTCATGAGAGACAGACAGGCACCCCCGAGCAGAGTCTCACGCCGTAACCCATTCCCAATCTCAGCCAGCCTGGATCACGGGCGAATGCATTCACCTGGCATGCTCAGTGGACTGTCTCCCTTCAAAGCCAAGATCTTCTGTCCGTGTGAGTAGTAGTTTGGGGTTCCTCCACTCTTACCTCTTGCCAAGGACGTCTCAGAAAAACAGAATCTTCATATATAAAGTACGGTTCTGTGCGTCACTCCGTCCAACTCTGTGTCATCGGCCACACATTCTGTACAATATCACTCCTTTCTCATTGCCAGAGGCCACGTGCATACACCAGACAGAGGCAGGGAAAATGAGTGTCACGGTCATACCTCAGTCCCGTCTCTATTTCTCCATCCTGTCAGGATCTGGGGCCTGCACACACTCATGCCCAGTGTCTTTCTCAAGTCAGTGAACTGTGTCTGGAACCATCTCCACGACAGGCAAGGTCTGTTCTCTGTCTCCACAGTTTTGCCTTTTTAGGAATTTCATATAACCCGGATGACAGCAGATCCTCTTTTGAGGGTCAGCAGGTGGTGTGGTGCTTGAGGGCACTGGACTCCCACGTGGCCGACCACGGTTGGAATCCCAGACCTGGTGGCTTGCTTTCTCACTTTCCCTCTCTGTCTGTCTCTCTATCTCTCTCACTGTGTCCCTCTCTGTCAAATTAAAATGAGTAACTAAATAAAAAATAAAACAATTCTAAAAACCCCCAATATATTCTCTTCTGTGCCTGACTTCTTTCATTTAGCCCAGCGTGGTAGCATGTTTGAGAATTTATTCCCTTGTATCATTAAGATTCCATGGTATTGGGACCAGCAGTTAGCATAATGGCTATGTTGCTGGACTCCCACGTAATCGACCTTGGTTCGAGTCCCAGACCTGGTGGCTTAAATTCACGCAGGGCACGTGTGCGTGCATGCCCAAGATCCCGAGAGGAGAATGGAGGAGAAGGGATTGCGGCGTGGCCATCCCCCCTGGGGGGTGATTTCTCGCTTTCTATCTCTCTGTCTCTTTCTGTCCTTCTGGCGAGCGCACGCGCCCTATAGCAAAAACCTCTCCAAAAAAAGAAAAAAGAAAAAGATTCCATGGTATCAAGGTATGGTGTACTAGATTTGGCTTACCCCTGTACCAATTGATGGGCATGTGAACAGGTTTCAAGTTTTAACTATTAGAAATAATGTTGATGTGAACATGCTCGTACAATTCTGTGTGGTCATGTGTTTTCATTTCTCTTGGGTGGGTACCTGGAAGTGGAATTGTTTAGTCATGTGCTAATGTATGTAAAACTTTTTAAAAATTATTTAATTTTATTGTTTTTTTAAATCTGCAATAGGGCACTTGTGCTCAGTAGAGAGAGATAGAAAGTGAGAAAGCAAGCGGCCAGGTCCGTGACTCGCACCGCGGCTGGCCATGTGGAAGTCCAGTGCCTTTACCACCACGCCACCTGCCGGGACCTGTATGTATAACTAAAAAACTGCCAAACCATGGGAACCAGCAGTTAGTGTAATGGCTACGTCGCTGGATTCCTACGTAGTCTACTGCAGTGTGAGTCCCGGACCCGGTGGCTTAAAACTCACGCCGGGCGCGTGTACGTGCATGCCCAAGATCCCGAGAGGAGAATGGAGGAGAAGGGATTGCGGCATGGCCATCCCCCCTGGGGGGTGATTTCTCGCTTTCTGTCTCTATGTCTCTCTCTGTCTGGCAAGCGCACGCGCCCTATAGCGAAAACCTCTCAAAAAAAAAACCAAAAAAACAAAAAACTGCCAAACCATTTCAGAATATCTTTCTTGAGGCCAGTGAGTGATAAAGCAGAGGCAGACTTACACTGTGAGTGAGCAGAGCTGGCCCTACTCTGTGGTGCAGGCAGCAGGGCTCTGTGTGATGCTGGAGTCACAGGGAGGCCGGGATTTGGATCCTAGATCAATCTGAACACCCCAGGCACAGTGGTGCACACCTGTACCTGGGAGGCAGAGACGAGATTGCAGGACAGCCAGACTCTGTTGAAAATGCCTCTCTCGGGACCAGCAGTTAGCGTAATGGCTATGTCACTGGACTCCCACGTAGTCAACCGCAGTTCGAGTCCCGGACCCGGTGGCTTAAACTCACACCGGACTCGTGTGTGTGCGTGCCCAAGATCCCAAGAGGAGAATGGAGGAGAAGGGATTGCGGTGTGGCCATCCCCCCTGGGGGGTGATTTCTCGCTTTCTATCTCCCTGTCTCTCTGTCTGTCTGGTGAGCGCACGCACCCTATAGCAAAAACCTCTCCCCAAAAAAAGGAAAAGAAAAAGAAAATGCCTCTCTCTCCCAATGAGGAACAAATGAGGCCCAGTCAAGGTGGTACGGGTGGTAGGGGTAGTGCTGATGGTGGTAGCGTGATGCTGGAAGCTCCAAGAGCACGCCCTGAGTCCCCATGGACATGCCAGGCGTGTTCACGGGGGTGCAAAGCTCAGGGAGGGCCATGGCATGAAGACCTGTCCCGGGTGTCTCTCTCTTCGCTGTCTCACACACGCACGTTCTCTTACTCACGTTCTTTCCTTTTCATGAAGGAAATTACATATATATATATATATGTCATTACATATATATATATATATACACACACACACACACACACACACACACGTATTTACATATATATTTTTTAAAAATTATTGATTTAGTTCACTTCATTTGTTATTTCTTAATTTGACCAGAGAGAGAGAAAAGGAAAGCGAGAAAGCAAGCCGCCAGGACAAGACTCCAACCACTGTCGGCCATGTGGGAATCCAGTGCCTTTAACCACCATGCCACCTGTCAGCCCCTACATATATATTGAATTAGTTTCTAGAGTTATCGGCCCTCTCTGCTTTCTCTCTTTTTTTCTTCTCCACCTCAAAGACACTGAATCTGTCTTTCTCTATCTGTCTCTGTCACTCTGTCTCTCAACAAATCCAGTTGATTCAGAATGAAATTGTTTGGCATTCAGTTTGCATTTTTTCAAATTATTTTTTATTGCTTCCCCAACAAGCAATGTGTCTTTTGTCAACTGACACAGAGAGGAAATGATCTTGCGTGGTCTTTGTTTCTGCCCTTTATGAAAAAAAACTCATTTTCTGAAATCACCATCTTAGTCAGTGGGAGGGCCCTGTCTGGTCTGTGGTAGAACACACAGCCAGTGTGGACCCAAACCATGGGTCATGAGACGAGCTGGACCCACATCACAGGAGCAGTGGCTCAAGGTTAAGCCCGGCCCTGGCTCTCGGACTGACTGAGCAATCTAGCCTTTGCCCTGCACCCCTCTGGCCCTGGGCTCTGTTAAAACCAGACACCCAGCAGCTCAGTTGTCTGCAAATTCCCAGAGAAGAGTCTGAGCCAATTCTCCACCAGTTACTCCACTTGCACCCCAAGGGGCTTTCCCACATGCGAGGCAGCCTCCCACAAGCATAAGCCCTCTGACCCCCCAACCAACACCATTGTCTTCCAAGGTGACTCAGGATGGGCTTCGGGGAGAGAAACCAGACTCATTTCCCCTCTCGTCACTTGGCATTGGGGTGACCTCAGGCAAGCAATTCACTGCCAAGCCTCAATTTCTTCTGAGCGTGGTCCTCACTTTATGGGGTTTTAAAATTAAGTAGAGTGGATTCCGACCACCAAAGGCCCTCTGTCCAGACTTCTCCCTCCTGCTCTCAGGTCTAGCCAGGAGCCAGACAATACAAGGCAACTCACAGAAATGTCAGATAAAGAATTTAGAATATTCATAGTGACAAAGCTAACAGAGATGCAAGAAAATAGAGACAACCAACTCCAGAAGATGCAAGAGAAAAGAGACACCGAGTTCCAGGAGGTGAGAAAGTTCTTGCATAATCTGAAAGACGAGATACATGCCATAAAAAAGAATCAGAAGTTTTAGAGATGAAGGTTGCAATACAGGAAATCAATACTTCCCTTGAAAATATCAAAAGCAGATTAGATCATGCAGACTCTCAGATGTAGAAGATAGAACCTCTGACCTAGAAAATTCACCAAAAAGACTGAGACAATAACCAAAAAAATGAGAATAATATACGAGTAATACTAGATTCCATTAAATGCCCAAACATTCAGATCATCGGTATCCCAGAAGGTGAAGAAACTAATAAGGGCATTGATAATCTATTCCATGAAATCCTGGAAGAAAATGTTCCAAACCTAGAGAAATACTCAAAGATCCAGATCCAAGAAATACAAAGGACCCCACATAGATTTGACCCAAGAAGACCTTCCCCAAGGCACATCATAGCCAGATTGGCCAAAACCACAGACAGAGACAAGATACTAAAACTGGCAAGAGAGAAATGTCAAGTTTCTTTCAAAGGTTATCCCATAAGGTTGATTTTGGACCTCTCATCAGAAACAATGCAAGCAAGGAAAGAATGGGAAAATACATTCAAAGTGTTAAGTGAAAAACAATTTCAACCAAGAATATTATACCCAGCAAGATTATCTTTCATATGGGGGGAAAAAAGAGATAAAAAACATTCTCAGATAAACGAAACCTATAAGAATTGACCAACACCAGACCAGCTTTCCAAGAAGTGCTGAAGGGAGTGCTAGACCAAGAAAACTAAAGTCAGACACACAGAATATAAGAAACACCCAAGATAATGGCCAGCCTAATGGTAGGGACAAGTCTAGAGTTGAAAGTTAACTTCTAGAGTTTAAATGGAAAGATCAGACCACAGTAACACTGCAAATTCAGTGGAAGAGAGATTAATTATGTGAGTCTGAACTAGTGAAATACAATTTTTTTTTACTTTAATCTAAAACTTTACTGATTTTCTTTGATGCTTTGATTTCCATATTTAAGGATTTTTGTCCTCTCTTAACTGTTGATAGGTTCATCTACCTACTATTTGAACTGAATCCTAACCTTTTTTCCAGGCTTTAAGTTTTAAGCAAATTCCTCTTCATATTTTTTTATTTTGATCTATTAAAACTGAAATGTTTTTTGAAATTAAAAAATGCATTAAAAATACCTATTAATACCTATTTAACGACTGCAGTAAGTTCCTCCTGGAACTCGGTGTCTCTTTTCTCCTGCGTCTTCTGAAGTTGGTTGTCTCTGTTCTCTTGCATCTGTTAGCTTTGTCACTATGAGTATTCTATTCATTTACTCACTGAGGTTTAGACCTGAAGTCAGAGATCCATTCACAAATATGTTTACATCAGCTGTGCTTGCTATTGAAAGTCTTTAAATAATGATCTTTAGTGAAGCAATAAAATGTGAGAGAAAAGGCATGGAAAACAATTGTACATACCAAAGACAGTATGAGAGAAGGGGGGGAATTGGCAGAGGGTGAGAAGTAGGGAATCTAAGGAAAGAAGCAAAATACATAAGAAACAAGAAATAGAAAATTATTTATTGATGATAACGTGTATGGTTATACCCTTGATTGAACCAATATACAATATACACAGTGGAAATTTCTATTTTGCATATTGTATTGAGGTACAGTGAATGAATAAAAAAATAAAAAAGGGGGAACCAGCAGTTAGCGTAATGGCTATGTCGCTGGACTTCCACGTCGTCGACCGTGGTTCGTGTGCCGGACCCGGTGGCTTAAAACTCACGCAGGGCGCGTGTGCGTGCGTGCCCAAGATCCCGAGAGGAGAATGAAGGAGAAGGAATTGCGGCGTGACCATCCCCCCTGGGGGGTGATTTCTCGCTTTCTGTCTCTCTGTCTCTCTCTGTCTGTCTGGCGAGCGCACGCGCCCTACAGTGAAAAATCTCTCAAAAAAAAAATTTTTTTTTAAATAAATAAAAATAAAAAAGAAAGAAAGAAAAGAAACAAAGAAAGAAGGAAGAAAGAGAAAGGAAGAAAAAGAGAACGGAAATCAGGTCAGACACACGTGTGTGCATGCTCATTGTTCCCAGAGAATAATTGCAGCATGGTTATTCCCCCTAGGGCTGATTTCTCTTTTCCTCTCTCTCCCTACTCTCTGGTGAGCACACACACCCTATGGTAAAAAGCTAAAACAATAACAAAAATCCAGAGCTCATCATGTGGTGTGGTGGTTAAGGTGGAATCCCACATGGCTGACCACCATTTGAGTCTTGAATCTGGAAGCTTGAACATTATTCCAGGCATTTGTGGGTTCTTGCTCCAAATCACAGGAGGACCATGGAAGAGAAGGGATTGAGGTGTGGCCATACTGCCTGGGGGGGGGGGGGGGGATTTCTCACTTTCCCTTTCTCTGTCTCTCTGATGAGTACACAGGTTCTATGGCACGTATTTTTTTTTAAAAAAAGGAGAAGAAAAGAAAGAGAAGATACCTCCAAATATTATCAGGTAGTTTTGAAGGCTATTTACCTGCCAGGGAAGAGTAGGCTGGTCTGTACCTTCTGGAGAAGCCATTTGTCTTTTCTTCATAAGCAGCTTACAGAGAACTTGAACCAACACAAAGCATGACAGATTAAAAAAGCTGGAGTCAGACACGGTCATGATGTCCAAATCAGATGGACGAAAATAAAACAAGAAAATAAGTGTACATTTTCTCTTATAGAGGATGACAAAATGAAAATTTTATATAGGATGATATAGTAAGTGTCATGTTCTTTAAGAAATAAAGTATTTTTCATGTAAAAAAAAGAAAAGAAAAGAAAAGAAACTTTATGGAAGAACTGGGTGAGCAGTCTCCAAGGTTACTAGTGATCCAATCAGTGAGCAGTTAAAAAAAGTGAACCCAAACTTTACTGAAGCAGAAATCTTCTGGGTCTTGGGAAGGGTTTGCTGTCTGGAGAAATTGTTTAGAGTGAAGATTTTTCCTTCTCTGGTTTGAAAATAAAAGACTTCCATGAAAAAAAAAAAAATTAAGTGGAGTCACCATAAAAGCACCTCACAGAGCACCTGACAGAGTTGGTGCTTACCAAATGTCAGTTTCATCCGTTCTGTAACAGTCCTCTGCAGAAGCAGGCACTCCATCATCTGGAAACCTGAGGGACAGGAGGGAAGAACGACACCTAGGATGCACTGTCCTTTTCCTAGAACCCTTGGTGTGCAGGGCCACAGCTTGGTTCTTCTCCTGACCAGCCACTGTGCTTGGCTGAGGGTACAAAGGGGAAGGAGACCATTTAATATGAGCGTGACACTGACTAGAAGGGGACAAAGAGGTTCCACAGAAAGCGTGAAGGTGGCCGCTTGTCAGGATCCTTCGGCGTGAACCCAGATGGTTGGTGGGTAGCAGGAATCTAAGAAGATTTGAGATCCAGGGTTAGGAATTCAACAACTTCAATGCAGACTTCTTCAAGGGGCCGCCTCCTTTTATTTATTTATTTATTTATTTCAATGACCAGTCTGCACATGCACTCAGCAGACCAGAAAGAAATAGCAATACAGAAAGAAGGAGAAGGAAAAAGCAGCCCCTAGTGAGGTTGCAATTCCTTCACCATTTCTCCATCCTGTCTGGATTTGGGAGACACATACACATGCACCCAGCATGTTTTTCTAGCCACTGGGGTCAGGATTTAAACTGGTCAGCCATGTGGGTTCTGTCTCCCTTAACCACTAGGCCATGGAGCTGGCCCAAGGGGCCACTTCCTTAAAGCCTCTATTCGCTTATTCTTAAAACATCAGCAACTTTCTATGCCCACATGTTAAACTCCTTGCCCTAAGGGGACACTTCTCTTCACCTTCTACTGTTGTGATCGTTGTCTGTTGCTGCATAACATAAATGACTTGAAACAACTCTGATCGCATAGATCAGGAATTTGGACAACCCAGCAAGGGCGACTTGTTCTTGCTCTGTGATAGCTGGGTCTTCTGCTGAGCCCTGGAATCATGTGGGGATTCCTCCATTCTTGTCTAGTGTTCGGGCTGAGATGACTTGAAATGGAAGTTAGCCGAGACTATTGACAGAGGGATCTGTAAGTGGTCTTCCCACGTGGCTCGGGCTTCTTATGATGAAGTAGTCAGGTGCTAAAAGCATATTTGTGGGGAGAGGAGGCTTTCAGAGAGTGGGCATTCCAGCCAAAGCAGGTGGAAGCTACATGTCCTGTCAAGAAATGGGCTTAGAAGTCATAGGGCCAGAACCAGCAGTTGGCGAAATGGCTATGTCGCTAGACTCCTATGTAATCGACTGTGGTTCGAGTCCCAGACCCAGTCCTGGACCCAGTGGCTTACACTCATGCCAGGCGCATGGCATACATGCCCAAGATCCTGAGAGGAGAAAGGAGGAGAAGGGATTGTGGTGTGGCCATCCCTCCTGGGGGTGATTTCTCGCTTTCTGTCTCTCTTTCTGGTGAGCCACGCACCCTTATAGCAAAAACCTCTCCAAAAAAAAAAAAAAAAGAAGTCATAGGGCCAGCAGGTGGCACAGCAGTCATGCTGCTGGACTCCCACCTGGCCGACTGTGGCTTGAGTCCCAGATCTAGTGGCTTGAAACTACACTGGGCACATACGCATGTGTACCCAAGACCCCAGGAGAAGAATAGAGGAGAAAGAATGGCGGCATGGCCATCTGATGTGGCCATCCCCCCGGGACAGGTGATATCTCACTTTCCCTCTCACTGTCTCTATCTCTCTCTAGCAAGTGCATGCACATCGTGTCATGTCCACTGTTCTCTACTGGTCAGTGCAGTCACAGGACAGTACCGATTCAAGGATGGGGAACATGGACTATATCCCTTAGTGGAAGGAGTGGGAAAGAATTTGGGGCCCTTTTTTTTTTTTTTTTTAGAGGTTGCATAGTGGTTAGGGCACTGGACATTCCCACATGACCAACCACAGTTTGAGTCCTGGACCTGGTGGCTTGCTTTCTCACTTTCCCTCTTGCTCTCTCTGGTCAAATTCAAATAAATGAGTGAACAAATAAAATGAAATAAGTAAAAAGAATGAAAATTCAAAACATTGTAGAATGGTATTTCAGTCAAACCTTTCCTAGCATGGTGGTTGGTCAGGTCTGAGCTGTACCCTAGGTCATTTGGTGAATGACACGGAACTCTAGTATATATCTCTGGCGAGCAGAATGGCCTGTGTGTGTGGGACCTCAGTGGACACAGCTTGCTTACAAGGCTGAGCGTCCCTACTAGACAAAACCCCTGTTGTGCCAGCCCATAGTCTGGTAGTTAAGGGAGGTGGATGCCACAGGGCCAACCACTGTTCAAATTCCAGCCCCAGTGGCTTGAAAAACGCACTAGGCATGTGTGTGCCAAATCCTGATGGGATGGAGAAA
The DNA here is from genome assembly GCF_000334495.1 of Tupaia belangeri chinensis. Classification (NCBI taxonomy): domain Eukaryota; kingdom Metazoa; phylum Chordata; class Mammalia; order Scandentia; family Tupaiidae; genus Tupaia; species Tupaia belangeri. The sequence goes on along the minus strand of NW_006210004.1, from coordinate 75,529 downwards.
TGGAGAAGAGGATTGGGGCATGACCACTCACCCATCAGGAAGGGCTTTCACCCTCTCGCTCTCTCCATTGCTTTTGGGTGAGCACATGTGCCCTATGGAAAAACAAAATAAACAAATAAAACTCTGCCATGGAGTGTAGCTTCTCTTCTGTTTTAATTTACCCTTTGACATTCAGCAAATTCCCCAGGAACTTAGCTGTCAAGTTTCATGAACAGCGAGTTTCTCTGAAAGAAGGAAGAAAGAAGTTACATGGAATTAGAGTTGAACAGTCAAATGGCAACTCTCAGTTTTGTCTGGAGGGAGCTCTTCCTTGAGCTGGAGGTTGGCGGAGGGTGAAGCTGAGGGGACATGACGGGAACAGGGAAGGATTACAGACTGACATCATCCTGAGACCCTTGATGCTAAAACATTATGACATCCCTTGTAGGCCACTGGGTTCATCTGCCCACTGTCTACCATGATTGGTAGACACCCACACACACTGCCAAGGCCAAGAAGCACATTCAGTAAAGTGCTCAAGAAACCACATTGATGAGTTTATGTGAACTGGACCAGAGGTTGTTGGGGCAGGGCAGAGATTCCAATGAGTCGTTCATGGTTCTATCATCAAAAACTATGATTACCTGGAACCTGATGCCAAATCCTTCCCGTAGACAAAATTTTTTGTTGTACTAAGTATTACAAGAAAAAAGAGCTACAGGTGACCCTGTAGTGAAGTGTCCGAGCCAGCCAGATCCCACATGGCCTACTGGTTCAAATGTTGGTGCCTGTGGTTTGAAAACACAGCAGATAACGCACGTGCCCCGAATCCGGACAAGATGGAGAAATGGAGTGTGACCGCACCCCACTGGGGAGGTGCTCTGTCCTCTCCTCTCTCTCTCTCTCTCTCTCTGGCAAGAGCACATGCCTTCTAACAATTAAAAGAGAGAACGAAAGAAGAACTAAATGGCAGACAGTAACTGGGTAAAAGACTAATTTTTTGTTTGTTTGTTTTTTTGTTTGTTTTGGTTTGAGAGAGACAGAGAGATAGAAAGTGAGAAATCATCCCCCAGAGGGATGGCTACGCTGTAATCCCTTCTCCTCCATTCTCCTCTCGGGATCTTGGGCACGCACACACACACGCCTGGTGTGAGTTTTAAGCCACCAGGTCCAGGATTTGAATCATGGTTGACTACATGGGAGTCCAGTGACATAGTCATTACGCTAACTGCTGGTCCCAAAGGCATTGCTGTATTTGAATACCTGAGTTAGGTGGTTCCTGCCTGGGTATTGAGGGGCAACACTCTGGTGCCAGCATGAAAAACAAAAATTCGACAATGATTTCAATCTCTTTTCTCAATCCTCCACTTCCAGTCTCTTGAACAATTAGAATGACATCTTTAAGGGTCAGCAGTTGGTGTAATGGCTATGTCGCTGGATGCCCATGTAGCCTTTCATGCCCTCCGCCCACCTCTATCAGCCGCAGGCTGCTACTTGAGCGGGAGAATGAACTAACTGTGCTGTGGAGAAGTGAGAAGGAAGCTAAAAACAAAAGAGGGCACCTGTGAGCTGTTAGCAGCCAAATGCACACAACAGCTAGGACAGGGCATACCAGCCCAGAAAGGAAATTTGAGGGCCAGCCCCACGACACAGTGGTTCGACGCTGTGCGTTGGGAGCATACCCTACATGGGCCTCTACAGTTCAAGTACCCCAGTGGTTTAAGAAGCATGCCAGGTGTGTGTATGTGTGTGCACACCCAGGATCCTGATGGGAAGGAGAAATGAAGGAGAGGAGATTGTGGCATGACCACATCCCACTGGGGTTCATATACTCTCTTGCTTTCTCTCTTTGTCTCTGTCTCTGGTGAGCACATGCACTTTCTGGAAAAAGAAAGTGGGGGTGGGGATTTGGACGGGCTTCATCAGCATTTGCTACAGGTCTCTAACCTGAAAACTTAAAGATGAGCAAGAGTGCCATATTCCTTGTTCTCGGCAAGCTCTGGGGGCTCTGCACTGTGGCCATTACTCATGTCAGATTCTGGAAGCTACAGTCCATCTGGGGGTGAGCAGCCAAGTTATTCTTCCTACAGGAATCAAAGCAACCAAGTCTATGGACAAGCAACACGAAGCTATTCGGGCTCTGGGCAAACAACTGATTCCTCTTATGGACAGAACTATGGTGGTTACTCCAATTATGGACAAAAGCAATCAGGTTATTCAGAGTCCTGTGGCGGTTATGAGAATCAAAAACAGAGCCCTTCTGGCCAGCAGTCATACAGTAACCAGGGACAACGGAGCACGCAATCATCAGGAGGTCAAGGTAGAAAAGGACCTTCATATGGCCAATCAGACTATGGTCAGCACGATTCGTATGATCCACAGTCAGGCCACGATCAACATCAAGGCTCATATGATGAGCAGTCAAACTACTATCAGTAACTTAATTCCTATCATCAAAACCAGGAGTCTTATCATTCACAAAGGGAAAATGCCAGCCACCACACCTAAGGTGACCATCGTGATGTGAGTAGGCATGAAGAAGATAAGAGAGGACATGGCGGGTCACAGGGAGGAGGTAGAGGGTGTGGGGATATGACAAGGATGGAAGATGTTCTCGGACAGGATCAAGTGGTGGTGACCACGGTGGCTTCAAAAATTTGGGTGGTCTCAGGGATTATGGACCCAGACCAGATGCTGATTTAGAATCGGATAATTCAGATAAGAAGACAATCTTTGTGCAAGGACTTGGGGAGGGTGTGTCTATAGATCAAGTGGGAGAGTTCTTTAAACGAATAGGAATTATCAAGACAAGTAAGAAGACCAGAGAACCAATGGTAAATCTTTACACAGACACGGACACAGGGAAGCTGAAAGAGCAGCGACAGTGCTATTTGATGACCCTCCTTCAGTTAAGACAACCATTGACTGGTTTGATGGAGAAGAAGTCCATGGCAACAATCCTTAAAGTATCTTTTGCTACTAGAAGACCTGAATTCATGAGAGGAGGTAGAAGTGGAGGTGGACATCAAAACTGTGGATGATATAGAGGCCGTGGAGGTGTTCAAGGGAGAGGTGGAGACCCCAAAGTGGAGACTGGGTCTGCCCTCATCTGTCATGTGGAAACATGAACTTTGCTCAAAGGAATTCCTGCCATCGATGCAATGAACCTAGACCAGAGGACTCTCATCCTTCAAGAAGAGATTTCTGTGGAAGGGGGTACAGCGGAGAGACGAACTACAGGGGGCAGAGGTGGAGACTGAGGTGGCTATGGTGGGGACAGAAGAAGTGGCAGAATGGAGGAGAAGGGATTGTGGCATGGCCATGCTCCCTGAGGGGGTGATTTCTCACTTTACCTCTCTCTGTGCCTCTCTCTGGCTAGCACGCTATGGTGAAAATCTAAAAAAAAAAAAAAAGAAAAAAAAAAGAAAAATGATGGAAAAAAA
>NW_006210004.1:67107-71952 GCF_000334495.1 Tupaia belangeri chinensis | reverse complement strand
CTGGTGCGGTTATGAGAATCAAAAACAGAGCCCTTCTGGCCAGCAGTCATACAGTAACCAGGGACAACGGAGCACGCAATCATCAGGAGGTCAAGGTAGAAAAGGACCTTCATATGGCCAATCAGACTATGGTCAGCACGATTCGTATGATCCACAGTCAGGCCACGATCAACATCAAGGCTCATATGATGAGCAGTCAAACTACTATCAGTAACTTAATTCCTATCATCAAAACCAGGAGTCTTATCATTCACAAAGGGAAAATGCCAGCCACCACACCTAAGGTGACCATCGTGATGTGAGTAGGCATGAAGAAGATAAGAGAGGACATGGCGGGTCACAGGGAGGAGGTAGAGGGTGTGGGGATATGACAAGGATGGAAGATGTTCTCGGACAGGATCAAGTGGTGGTGACCACGGTGGCTTCAAAAATTTGGGTGGTCTCAGGGATTATGGACCCAGACCAGATGCTGATTTAGAATCGGATAATTCAGATAAGAAGACAATCTTTGTGCAAGGACTTGGGGAGGGTGTGTCTATAGATCAAGTGGGAGAGTTCTTTAAACGAATAGGAATTATCAAGACAAGTAAGAAGACCAGAGAACCAATGGTAAATCTTTACACAGACACGGACACAGGGAAGCTGAAAGAGCAGCGACAGTGCTATTTGATGACCCTCCTTCAGTTAAGACAACCATTGACTGGTTTGATGGAGAAGAAGTCCATGGCAACAATCCTTAAAGTATCTTTTGCTACTAGAAGACCTGAATTCATGAGAGGAGGTAGAAGTGGAGGTGGACATCAAAACTGTGGATGATATAGAGGCCGTGGAGGTGTTCAAGGGAGAGGTGGAGACCCCAAAGTGGAGACTGGGTCTGCCCTCATCTGTCATGTGGAAACATGAACTTTGCTCAAAGGAATTCCTGCCATCGATGCAATGAACCTAGACCAGAGGACTCTCATCCTTCAAGAAGAGATTTCTGTGGAAGGGGGTACAGCGGAGAGACGAACTACAGGGGGCAGAGGTGGAGACTGAGGTGGCTATGGTGGGGACAGAAGAAGTGGCAGAATGGAGGAGAAGGGATTGTGGCATGGCCATGCTCCCTGAGGGGGTGATTTCTCACTTTACCTCTCTCTGTGCCTCTCTCTGGCTAGCACGCTATGGTGAAAATCTAAAAAAAAAAAAAAAGAAGAAAGAAAGTAAAATGATGGAAAAAGATAAACTATGGAAAAGCAAATCAAAAAACAAATTAATGTACCTTTACTAGTATCAGACAAACTATATTTTAATATAAACAGAAAAAGTTTTTTTGTTTTTTTTGTTTTGGAGAGGTTTTTGCTATAGGGAACATGCACTCGCCAGAAAGACAGAGAGAGACAGAGAGACAGAAAGCGAGAAATCACCCCCTAGGGGATGACCACACCGCAATCCCTTCTCCTCCATTCTCCTCTAGGGATCTTGGGCACGCACGCACACAGGCGTGAGTTTAAGCCACTGAGTCTGGGACTCGAGCCATGGTGGATCACATGGGAGTCCAGTGACGTAGCCATTACTCCAACTGCTGGTCTCTTGAATACACATTTTTATAAAGTTAACTTAATGGATATAGAACATTCCATCTTGGGCCAGCCCTTGGCCTGGTGAGTAAGGGAGCTGGATTTCATATAACTGACCATGGTTCAATTCTCAACCCAGAGACCTGGAAAACACACTGGGTGTGTGTGCATGTATGCCCCAAATCCCAAAAGGATGGAGAAATGGAAGAGAAGAGAAATGGAAGAGAAGAGATGACCATGCCAGGGTTGGGGGGCTGCTTTCTCCCTTTGTCTCTTTCTCTGTCTTTCTCTCTAGAGACCACACACTCCCTCTGGCAAGTTAATAGAAAAGGGAAAAAGAGACTAGGACTTTTTGCAGGGCTGTTCTAGAATCCCCACTGTATCAGATTCCCATGAATCCCTCTGTTTGGACTGTGTGACACGGCATTTGTTTCCCTCCTCAACTCTTGAAACCTGGGTGATTCGTTGTTTATTCTCATGCTGTTACTATGGAGAAGGGCGGGGGAGAATAGTACCTTTTGACTCTCGGTTAACGAAAACAAGTCTCCCTTCATGCTGAGTCTGCTAAGAATCTCACGATCAGCCTGTTTGGGAGCAATGCCCCCGTCCATAAGGAGCCCGTTGTTTTCACCTTGCCTGTGGGCATTCGGGTGGTTATCTCACCTGATGGTTTTGAGCATTTTCCTGTTTTGATGACACTTTTCATATTCTTCCTTTACTCTAATGTCAGCTCAACCGCAGTATGCTAATGTGGTCATCCTGTATTCTGCTGTGTGTAGTCCTGGGGTCCCTAAGCAATGATAACAACAATAGTCAAAGGAGAAAAGAAACTGTCATGCTTTAACTAGCTATTTCTATCGCCGGGGGTCAGGGCACCACCCAGAGTACTATGTCAGAAATTCCAACTTGAGGATTAGGACCACGTTGGCAAAATACCCTGTGAGCTTTGAGGACAGAAGAGAAAGTGGATGGGACAGAGCGTAAACTCTCACCTGGCCTTCAAGAGCTGGGCTTCCATGGGGCTGGCGGGTGGCATGGTGGTTAAGGATGCTGGACTCCCTCCCATATGACTGACCGAAGTTTGAGTCCCGGACCTGGTGGCTTGCTTTCTCACTTTCACTCTCCCTCTCTCTCTCTCTTGTTCTGGCCCTCTCTGGTCAAAATGAAAATAAACAAATAAATAAATAAAGTTAAATAAAATAATTATTTTTTAAATATTTATTTATTTATTATTTTCTTCATGAGTTTTGCCAGAGAAAGACAGAGAGAGAGAGAGACGGAGAGTGACAAAGCAAGCAGCCAGGTCTCAGACTCAAACTGCTGTCAGTCATGTAAGAATTCCAGCAGATTAACCACCACAGCACCTGCTGGCCCCAATAAAATAATTCTTTAAAGAAAAAAAAGAGCTAGACTTCCTGACGTTTATCAGCGCAGGGGCTGTTCATTCCTTCTCGGTTACATCCCTTTCTCTAGGGCGCTTTGCTCATGGTGTTGTAGTTACTTGTGTCCCACTGGCTGAGGGAGCCTTCATGACAAGGACCAGGGGAGTCTCATACTTATGGCACCCAGGACAGCACATTCAGCCCATAGAAGTCCCCCATCAGTGCTGCCTTGATGAGTGAATCTTTCTGATGACCACTTTCACAAATTGGGGGTGTTGCCAGCATTCCTCAGGCATGTCGTACACAGGTATCAGTTGAGGAGCTGCTTCTCTGTAAAAATCTAGATAAGAGGGCTGGCCTGTGGCATGGTGGTTGAGTTGCTGGACTCCCACATGAACCACGATTCAAGTCTTGGACCTGGTGGCTTGCTTTCTCACTCTTTCTCTCTCTCTTGTGAGCACACATTTCCCACAGAAAATTTAAATAATAATAATAGCCAAAATTAATTAAATAATTTTTTAAAATCTAGATTAAGATTTACCTTTAGCTGGGCCGGCAGGTGGCTTGGTGGTTAAGGGTGCTGGACTCCCACATGGCCGACTGTGGTTTGAGTCTCAGACCTGGCGGCTTGCTTTCTCTCTCTCTCATTCTATCCCTCTCTGGTTAAACTGAAATAAATATATAAATAAATAAAGTTAAATTAAAAAAATAATTTTAAAAAATGTGTTTAAAAGAAAGATTCATCCTTAGACTCTTCCCTAGATTTCTTCTTTTTCTTTTTTTTCTTTTTTTTTTTTTTGCAGAGGTTTTTGCCATAGGGCACGTGCGCTCACCAGACAGACAGAGAGAGACAGAGAGACAGAAAGCGAGAAATCACCCTCCAGGGGGGATGGACACACTGCAATCCCTTCTCCTCCGTTCTCCTCTTGGGATCTTGGGCATGCATGCACATGCGCCCGGCGTGAGTTTTAAGCCACCGGGTCCGGGACACAAACCGCGGTCAACTACATGGGAGTCCAGGGACATAGCCATTATGCTAACTGCTGGTCCCTTCCCTAGATTTCTGAGAAGCCCTGGAGACCTCACTTTCTCCTGGTTCCCTCCAGCTAGGCATTCTTGCCCTGCTCCCACTGAACTAGCTTAGTTCCTGAGCAGCCTCACCAGCCTACACACTCTTCTGCAGTATCTTGACTCAAATGTGGAACAGAGTCCTCGAGATCCGCAAAAATCGCACCCACATCGAGCCTTTTTAATCTGTAGAAACTTCACGGAAGCTTCGAAGAGATGGAGGAGGCAGGGCAGTCCACATCACAATGGCAAAAGTTCAACAGCATTGAACATGAAATAGCTTCGTTTTTACAAGACCGTCTACCAGGGATAGCTAGCCCCATGGCACAGTGGTTAAGTGCTGTGCATTAGGTGCCGGATCCCTCATGGGCAACCAGTTCAAATCCTGGCCCTCACAGCTTGAAAAACACTGGCGCATGTGCATGCATTCCCCAAATCCTGGCAGAAGGGAGAAATGTGGGAAAAAGGGTTGTGGCATGACCATACCCCCCTGGAAGGTGTTTCTTTCCTCTCTCTTGTGATGCTCCCACCCCAGGCAATACTTTTTTAAAATTATTTTATTGGAGAACCAGCAGGTGCCATGGGGGTTAAGGTGCTGGACACTCCCACATGGCCAACCATGGTTCGAGTCCCGGACCTGATGGCTTGCTTTCTCACTTTCCCTCTCTCTCACTCTGTCCTACTCTAGTCAAATAAAAATAAAGTTAAGTAAAATATATTTTTAAAAACGAATAATAATAAAGAAAAAAAGCTAGTGAAAACAGTGCAGAGTTTCCATATACCCCGTATCCAATCCCCCCACCTTTTTTTTTTTTTTTTTTTTTTCCCCTAAGACAAAA
>NW_006210004.1:42083-67029 GCF_000334495.1 Tupaia belangeri chinensis | reverse complement strand
TTTTTTTTTTTTTTTTTGCTCTAGAGCACATAAACACACCAGAGAGAGAGAGAAAGTGTGAAATTGCCTTCCCCCGGAGGTGATGGCCACCTCACAATCCCTTCTCCTCCATTCTGTTCCCAGGATTTTACGCATGCACACATGTGTGTTCAGCGTGATTTTCAAGCCACAGGGTCTGGGACTTGAACTGTGGTCAGCTCTGTGGGAGTCCAGCACCCTAACCACCACGCCACCTGCTGGCCCTGTGACTGCCCCTATTATTAACATCATTAGTAGGTGTATTTGTCATACTTTATTGAATATTGATACATTATTATCATGTCCAATCTTTATTCACATTTTATTACTTTTTTTTTTTTTGGAGAGGTTTTTCACTATAGAGTGAATGTATTTGCCAGAGACAGAGAGACAGAAAGCGAGAAATCACACCCCACCCCACCCCCCAGGAGGGATGGCCACGCTGCAATCCCTTCTCCTCCATTCTCCTCTCGGGATCTTGGGCACGCACGCACACGCGCCCGGCGTGAGTTTAAGCCACTGGGTCCGGGACTCGAACCATGGTTGACATAACCATTATGCCACCTGCTGGACCCCAGATTTTATTAATTTTGGACTAATGTCCTCTTCAGCTCCTCGGGAACGTGGCACCCCTGCCCACACTGCATATTTTCAGGTCGACCCCCGAGATCCAAACCCGCAGCTGGTTGTGTGGTTTCTGGCATTGCAGGGCACTGGTGCTATCACTCTGCCACTGCAGATGGGCCCATCTTTGTTTAAAAAAAAAAAAGCTTATTTATTTATTGGGACTAGCAGATGGTGAAATGGTTACATCGCTGGACTCCCACACAATCAACTGTGGTTTGAGTCCGAACCCAGTAGCTTAACTCACACCGTATGTGTGTGTGCGTGCGTGTGTGTGTGTGTGTGTGTGTGTACCCAAAACCCCAAGAGGAGAATGGAGGAGAAGGGATTGCAGCGTGGTCATCCCCCCCGCCCCGGGCAGGTGATTTCTTACTTTCTGTCTCTCTTTCTCTCCAGAGAGTGCGCACACCCTGTAGCAAAAAACTCTTTAAAATAAAATAAAACTTACGTATTTATCCATTTCTTCCACAACAGAAAGAGACAGAGACAGAGATTGGGGGCGCATTCCCAACAGGGTCTTCATACCACAACCCCCTCCTGTCTCAGCTGGCCGGGATTACCAGCACATGTGCACACGCACTGCAGTCAGGGAGACCTCAGGACGTGAACCAGGGACCTTCCTGTGTGGTTCAGTATCACGGGGCATGGCATTACTGTTGCTGTTGTTGAAGAATTACTTATTTTAGGGGCCAGCAGGTGACATAGTGGTTGAGACGATGGATTCCCACTTGGCCAACCACAGTTGGGAGTCCCGGACCTGGTGGTTTGCTTTCTTACTTTCCTTTTCTCTTTATCCCTTTCAGTCTCTCTGGTCAAATTAAATAATAATAATAATGATAATAAAATGAAAAATTTTGAATTAATTTTTTATTTATTTTTGATTTGACCAGAGAGAGGGAGAGGGAAAGTGAGAAAGCAAGCTGCCAGGTATGAGAATCGAACTGTTGGTCGGCCATGTGGGAGTCCGGCACCCCAACCACTGTGCCACCTGCTGCCCACACTGCGTTACTTTGCACTACCTCAGCTGGCCAGCATTTACCTTCAGATCGTTTAGTACGCTTACATTGCGTTTGTGCCTAAGGCAGGTGGGTGATGGTGTGGCTGCGATCCAGCCCAGCGGGCTGCCCCCAAGACCTGATGATTTTCTTCTTTTCCACTGCACAGACAGCTTCCTGCAAATGTGAATCTGAAAACCTCCTTGACTTCTCTGAACCACGTGGCATTCACTGGACTCCCATGTAGCCAACTGCGGTTCGAGTCCGGGACCCAGTGGCTTAAACTCATGCTGGGAGCGTGTGCGTGCATGCCCAAGATCCTGAGAAGAGAATGGAGGAGAAGGGATTGCAGCGTGGGCATCCCCCTGGGCGGTGATTTCTTGCTTTCTGTCTCTGTCTTTCTCTGGTTCATGCATGCGTCCTATAGCAAAAACCTCTAAAAAAAAAAAAGAATGATCTTGCAGTCTCTGTCTTCTGTCCCTGCTGCATGCTCTCACCGCCTTTTCCCACCTTTCCTCACATAGTTGCCTAATAACAGCTGCTTTAGGTAGACCTTACAGACATTTGGAATCCAGGGGGAAAAGAAGGACCTACATTTGATTGAAAATGGAATTTGTGGGTCTTAAATTCATTCATTCTTCTTGATGTTATTTTACAATTTCCCAGAGAAAGTCCAAAAAAAAAAAAAAGAAGACATTTCAACTATGTTCATAGCAGAAGTCTAAATGAAGTCATTTTTGACCCCAAGCCCACCCACTATTTCTGGAACGATTAGGTTAATCTTTGAACTGGGTCACATCAAGTTTTATTAGAAACGCGGTGGGGATTTTGGAGACAGGACTAGAGAACTGTGTGTAGTTAAACAGAAACTTGATTGCCAGCTAGAGTAGTCCGTTAAAAGATAAGAAAACTCACTCGTTCAGTAAAAAAAGAATTGCTTTGTGGTAGGCATTAAGGAGGTAATTATTGACGGTCTAATTCATAATTAGTTGACCCATTCCCTGAACTTCAATTTCTTGGAATGATAAAATCAACCTTATCTACTTTTTCTTTTTTTAAAGTCTTTGCCACTGGGCGTGTGCATTCAGCAGAGAGACAGAGAAAGGGAAAGTGAGAAATCATGCCCCCCCGCCCCCGGGGCAGGGGGATGGCCACACTGCAATCCCTTCTTCTCCACTCTCTTCTTGGGATTTTGGGCACACACACACAAACCCAGCATGATTTTCAAGACACCAGGTCTGAGACTCAAACCGTGGTTGGCCATGTAGGAATCCAGTGCCTTAACCTCTACGCCACCTGCTTAACCTCAACCTTATCTACTTAAAAAGAGACTGAGATGCATCTCAGTGTATGAAAGCACTGGGTACGTTTCTCATTTTCTGAAAGGGGAATTTGAAGCCATGGTAAGCTTCTAAGGAGCGAAGTATCAGGACCACAAAAGTGGGTGGAGTTAGTATCTGGTTCACTTGAGCCAATTTGGCGGGAGGTGGCGCAGAGCCACTGCCCAGTACAGAACCCCGGCTGGCAAGTGGTGGTAACCAAGGATAGAGATGGGTTGGAAGGGAGTGGAGGAGGGGAGGAGGCCTCCAGGTGTGAGGCAGAGCAGTGATGGGGCAAGGGTGACCAGAGAGCATAGAGCCGAGTCAAGGGGGGTCAGTGGTGGACGGTGTGGATAGAGGATCCCTTGATGCAAAGAGCATGCCTTCTAGGGCCTGGTAGGTGGTGTGGTGGTTAAGGGCGCTGGGCTCCCACATGGCCGATTGTATTCGTGTCCCGGACCTGGCGGCTTGCCTTCTCACTTTCCCCCTCTCTCTCTCTGGTCAAATTAAAATAAATAAATAAATGAAGTTAAATTAAAAAATAATTCTTTTTTTTTTTTTCGAGAGGTTTTTGCTATAGCGTGCATGCGCTCGCCAGAAAGACAGAGAGAGAGAGACAGAGAGACAGAAAGTGAGAAATCATCCCCCAGGGGGGATGGCCACACTGCAATCCCTTCTCATCTATTCTCCTCTCAGGATCTTGGGCACGCACACACATGCGCCCGGCGTGAGTTTAAGACACCGGGTCTGGGACTTGAACCATGGTCAGCTACATGGGAGTCCAGCAACTTAGCCATTACACTAACTGCTGGTCCCAATAAAAAATAATTCTTAAAAAAAAAAGATCATGCCTACTCATCTTTCATACCTGGGGGCAGTTTCCATTTATACTAGGTGCTCACCTGTCCCCAGTGCGATCCGAAGGTCCCTCTTTGAGCTTGAGATTCCTAGAAACACGACTCTGAGACTAGCATGTGGGAGATTTAGTGGGAGTCCTCTCGGGACATAAAAGAAGCAGGACTGGGCATAAAATGATGTCATTCTAGCAAAGGCCTCAGCTAGTCTGACGGGGAATCGGGAGTCCCAGTGGCCTTTCACTTGTCCCAGAACTAGGCAAGGGAGCCAAAGGCCTGTACCCCTCATGAGCTGCTCCCCGGGTATGAGCTGCCCCAGGGAGGACAGTTCCTAAAGGGAACCTAGCTGACAGCTGTTAGCTGCTGCCAACGCTCATGGCAAGTGGACTGAGGCCCTGGTCCTAACAGCAGGGTGTGTGGACAGGGCCCAACACGCCCACTGTGGGCTCCTCAAGCCCAGTGCAGGATGCCAGCTGACTGAGTAACTCAAAACTGCTGCCTCTTGCAGCCAGCAGATGGTGTTGTGGTTAAGGCACTAAGCTCCCACGTGGACAATTGCGGTTCAAGTCCCGGACATGGTAGCTTGAAAAATCACACTAGGTACATGTGTGTGTGTGCCCAAAATCCCAGGAGGAGAATGGAAAAGGGATTGTGGCGTGACGATCCCCTCTAGGGGGTGCTTCACTTTCCCTCTCTCTCTCTCTCTCTCTCTCTCTATCTCGGTGAGCACACGCACCCTATGACAAAAACCTTTAAAAATAAAACAAAACTGCTGCCTCTTAAATGAATCATTTTTCTTTGATCTCTTCATTCCCTACTTTGCTCCTCCCCACCCACTATACTCCTTTTAACTGTAAGAAACCCCGCACCCCAGTGCTCGCCTCACCGCGCTTTTTCACACACTGTCTCTTCACCCTCCAAAGTCCTTTTCCCTCCCCTCCATCAAAGTCACTCTTCTACAAGGTCTATTTAAAGCTATTTGTATTCCGAAGATCAGAAGTTGAATCAATCTTGAGGCCGGCAGATGGCACAGTGGTTGGAGTGCGGGAGTACCACATGGCTGATTATGGTTCGAGTCCTGGACCTGGCAGCTTGCTTTCTCACTTTCCCTCTCTCTCTTTCTGTCTCTCTCTCTGCTTACATTTAAATAAAGAAATAAATAACAATGATGAGTAAAATTAAATTTTAAAAAACTCTAAAAAAATACAAAAAGAAGAAATTGAGGGGGATCAGCAGATGGCATAGTGGTTAAGGCACTGGACATTCCCACATGACCAACCAAGGTTCGAGTCTTGGACCTGGTGGCTTGCTTTCTCACTTAACCCCTCTCTCTGTGTCTCTCTATAGTCAAATTAAAATAAATGAATGAGGGGCCGGCAGATGGAGTGGTAGTTAAGGTGCTGGACTGTGGTTCGAGGCCCAGATTTGGCAGCTTGCCTTCTTACTCTCTCTCTCTCTCTCTCTCTGATCAAATTGAAGCAAGAGAGGGAACCAGCAGTTAGTGTAATGGCTATGTCCCTGGACTCCCACGTAGTCAACCATGGTTCGCGTCCCGGACCCGGTGGCTTAAAACTCACGCCGGGCGCGTGTGCATGCGTGCCCAAGATCCCGGGAGGAGAATGGAGGAGAAGGGATTGCGGCGTGACCATCTCCCCTGGGGGGTGATTTCTCGCTTTCTGTCTCTATGTCTCTGTCTGGTGAGCACACGCGCCATATAGCGAAAATCTCTCCAAAAAAAAAAAAAATTGAAGCAAGAGAGACAAAGAGACAGCCACCCCCAATAGGGTTGAGCTGCCGCGATCCACCCCCAGCCTAGCCAGACCCAGAGCATAAACACACATGCCTTGCCTCTCCGGATGCAGACCAGGACCCTCCCATGGGGATCAGCCCCGCCGGGTGTCACACTTCATTGCTGTCCACCACCTGGCCCCCATTTTCTTCTTTTTACTGCATGGAGGTAAAAATCACATGGTGGGAAAGTAACCATTTGTAAATACACAAGTTAGTGGCCTTGAGCGCATTTACACTGTGCAGGTGTCACCACTGTCTAGTCTCAAAACACACACGTCACGCCAAAAGCAAGCCCGTTGCTATTTCTCTCAAGCAAATCACGCCCAGCCTGTGTTTCCCAGAAGCTAGGCGTGTTACAACAAGGAAGGGAGGAGCCAGCATCTGAAAACTTACAGTTACACACGGCTTGGGGTGGGAATCATGCTGGCTTGGGCTGGCAGGTTGCGTGGTGATTAAAGGCGCTGGATTCCCACACGGCCAAGTGCAGTTCAAGTCCTGGATCTGGCAGGATCTCACTTTCCCTTTCTCTCTCTCTCTGTCTGGTCAAATTGGTAATAATAATAATAATAACAACAATAACAACAAATCGAATTAAATAAATAATTATTTTAAAAAATAAAAGAAGTCATATGGCTTGCTTTCCACGGTTCTCTGAGGGGGAAGAAACATCATTTTAGTGTTCTGAGATGGTTGCGTTAGGATGTCACCAGAGGTTCTAAATTCCTGTGCAGAGGGCACATCTTCTCAACTTCAGAGCAGGAGCAGCTCAGAGGACCTGAATGGAGACAATGGAAGACCCATGCTTTGGGGGCGAGGTGCAAGCCACGAAGCCCATGTGCCACGCTGCGCAGTGCTGCGTGTGGAGGGAGACGGAAGGAACGGGAAAACTCCTTTGGCCGGCCTTTGTCCTTGGTGCCCTAGAGTTCCTGTCTTGGGGTGATTAAATGAAGACAACCACAAGCTCTAGCAAGAAAGGGACACAGCGTCTGCATGGGAGGATCCCAAACCACACTTTATAACCTAGGGCCATATTGATAGATGCTTTGATTATTTCTTTCAATCACCCTGAGCTATATTCCATTTTGCAGATGAGGAAACTGAGGCCGGTGGAGGAAAATAACCTGCTTAGGCTCTCACAGGAATGCAGAGCTAGGATTCGACAGGTCCTAACTCACCAGGCAGATTTCTTTTTTTAAGAGGTTTTCGCTATAGGGTGTGTGCTCTCGCCAGAAAGACAGAGACAGACAGAGAGACAGAAAGCAAGAAATCACCCCCCCAGGGGGATGGCCACACTGCAATCCCTTCTCCTCCATTCTCCTCTCAGGATCTTGGGCACGCACGCACATGTGCCTGGTGTGAGTTTAAGCCACCGGATTCGGGACTCGAACCATGGTTGGCTACATGGGAGTCCACGACATAGTCATTACGCTACTGCTGGTCCCAGGCAGATGTTTTCTGAAGACACACAGCCCAGGAACTTGGCCAGTCCTAACTTTTATTTATTTATTTATTTATTTATTTATTTATTTATTTATTTATTTATTTATTTAAATTCAACCATAGAGGGATAAAGAGAGATAGAGAGAAAGAGAGAAGGCAAGCTGCCAGGTCCAGGACTTGAACTGTGGTTGGCCATGTGGGAGTCCAGTGCCCTTAACTACCACACCACCTGCCGGCCCCCAGTCCTAACTTCTCATCCACTCTTGGCTCCAAGTGCACCAGGACACACAGCAACTCCTTTTCCCACCCTGAATGCAGGACTTCACGGCGAGCACTCTTCTTTCCCCTTGGCCAAGTCTACGCCATCTACACGTGGTGAAGCAATGGCACCTACACAGCTCCGACTGGCACGCACGTCAGGAACCCAAACCCAAACGTGATCCCGAAGAAGGACTCTCTTAGCGTATGTACAAGTTGATTTTATTTCTACAAACGTCGCATTAGCCTTGCCTTTGTAAGTCACTTTTCTGGAGCCAGCAGGTGGCTTAGTGGTTAAGGTGCTGGATTCCCACATGGCTGACGACAGTTCAAATCTCAGACCCAGAAGTTAAAAATCACATGGGAGAAAAGAAAAGGAAGAGAAGGGATCGCAGTGTGGCCATCCCCTGAGAGGCTGATTTCTCCCTTTCCTGCTCTCTGTCTCTATCTCCATGGAGTGCTCTAGGGCAAAAACCTTACTAATTAAAAAAAAAGCAGTCACTTTGCTGAAAATAAATGTTCTAGAAATGCATTCCTTTTTTTTTTTTTAATCTTTTCTTTTTTTTTTGGAGAGGTTTTCGCTATAGGGCACGTGCACTCGCCAGACAGACAGAGAGAGACATAGAGACAGAAAGTGAGAAATCACCCCCCCGGGGGGATGGTCACACCACAATCCCTTCTCCTCCATTCTCCTCTCGGGATCTTGGGCACACATGCACGCGCCCCCGGCATGAGTATTAAGCCACCGGGTCCGGGACGCGAACCGCGGTCGACTACGTGTGGAGTCCAGTGACATAGCCATTACGTCAACTGCTGGTTCCCTGGAAATGCATTCTTTATAAATATAGAGCATGCATTAATGTACAGACTTCACAGAAGCATCTTAAACTGGTCAACTCAGTTGAAAGATTTGCAAGACAAGTTGTTGATTGTGGAGGGCTTAGCGGTTTCTCAGAGTTCCTTGGAGTCTTGCTTAATTCTAACTAATTAGGGCAGAAAGGACAGAGATAGCAGTTTATCTTAATGATATAAAATAATTAAATGAGTAAAATGACTTGGAAGAAATGACTGAATGATCAAAGTTTTGAGCAACCTAAAAGTTAAAGGCCAAGGCTGACATTTTAAGACACGAGATAAGATCTTTCACAGTCATATAATTTTTTTTTTTTTTTTTTGCTATAGGTTGTGTGTGCTCGCCAGACAGACAGAGAGAGACAGAGAGACAGAAAGCAAGAAATCACCCCCCAGCAGGGATGGCCACGCCGCAATCCCTTCTCCTCCATTCTCCTCTCAGGATCTTGGGCACGCACGCACACGCACCTGGCGTGAGTTTTAAGCCACCGGGTCCAGGACGCGAACCGCAGTCGACTACGTGGGAGTCCAATGACATAGCCATTACACTAACTGCTGGTCCCACAATCATATAACTTTTAATGGCCATTTTTATGCCACACCAGCAATAACTTGGAGTTGATTATTCATACCTCAGTTGATGGCAAGCACTTCAAAATGATTAAGGAGGCATGTGAGGTGACACCCCAAGGCATAGTTACGGAAGACTGGAGGGTCACAGCATCAGGACAACCCTCCTGCTTTCACCTTTGTCTCTCTCTCTCTCTCCTTTTTAAAAGAATTACTTAATTTTATTTATTCACTCATTTATTTTAATTTGACCAGAGAAAGACAGACACACAGAGAGAAGGAAAGTGAGAAAGCAAGCCACCAGGTCTGGGACTTGAACCATGGTCAGCCATGTGGGAATGTCCAGCGCCTTAGCCACCATGCCGCCTGCTGGCCCTCACTTTTGTTTCTCTCTTAAAATGAGACAATCAAGGAGGTACTGTCATACTTTATTATTCCTCCTTATTCTGAATTCTTTTTGTAATTCAATTTTTTAATTTAATTTTTTTTTTTTTTTTAGTTTGCTATAGAGCTCATGTATTCACCAGAGAGGGTCAGACAGAGAGAGAGAAAGTGAGAAAGCAAGCCGCCAGGTCCAGGACTCAAACCACAGTCGGCCACATGGGAGTTCAGTATCCTAACCATGCCACCTGCTGGCCTCTCCTTATTCTTAATTCTGAATGCATTGTATACAAACAAGTAAAATGCATTCTTGGCCTATGCATTATTTTTGAAATCGGAATGCACATCTGTGATCATTACAATAAAGAATGCCCACAAGCAAATGAAACCGCGTTTGAATTTCCACGAGTACGTTCGGAGTTTGAACATCTTGTATTTAATGTCTGGAGATCACGCCAGGCTGATACCTTCATATCCTGACACTTGAAATTGGCATAAAAAGTCTGGCTTCATTTTACAATAATTCTTTACAAGAATCAAGATGTGGGCTCATCACTTCACTAATTGTTTCTACACGCGGCGGGCTTCATAGAATACACCACGCCCAGACTTCTTATTAGAAAGCAGTAGGGCAGCAATGCTAAAGTTTTCTTAGATTGTTCCAGAAGAGCTAGAAAGTAATGAGAGGGTCCACTTTTTTCACAGCAGAAAGAAGCAATTTTGTCCACCAGGATCCCACTGTTCTCTGAAGAACCCAATCAGATCAGGTTAGAAGGGGTGGTCTTT
This sequence comes from Tupaia belangeri chinensis, assembly GCF_000334495.1. NCBI lineage: Eukaryota > Metazoa > Chordata > Mammalia > Scandentia > Tupaiidae > Tupaia > Tupaia belangeri. The sequence goes on along the minus strand of NW_006210004.1, from coordinate 57,141 downwards.
TCCTTTTTCGATAGTATCTATAATCTCATCAGAACACTGCTCGACTTACTTGTCCCTGAAGACGAGCCTGGTGTGAGGGAGGATGCCTCGGTGCAGGCAAACCCCGGCCATAGTCACTGGACTTATCCACTGGAAGAGGAAAAGCTGACCACACGGTGGAAGGCCGCTCTTCACTAACGAGGTAAGCCTTCTCCTGACACCTGCTCGGGGAACCCTGACCAAAAGACGACCGTAAGTGAGCTTGAAACGTGAGACGCCCGTCAGCTCTGTGTTTTGCATTTGCATTTTTCACAGGGCGTCATGGAGCTCGTGATCCATGGTGGACTGCGTGTAAGAGGAGCTGGGGGTGTCGGCGACGTAAATCCGGAGGGGCCCACAGTACTGGCAGAGCACGGACAGGCCCCTGCAGGTTTTGAAGAGCTGAACGATGTACTTGCGAAACTTCTCCCCCAGGAAGAAGTAGATGACCGGGTTGAGGCAGCAGTGAACGAAAGCCAGGGTTTCTGTCGCCTGGAGGGCCAAGTCCAGGTACTTTTCGAAGGTGCAGTTCTGAACCACTTCTAGGTCCACCAGCATCTCCAGGAAGACCACGACGTTGTAAGGCGTCCAGAACCCGAGGAAGAGGACCACCACGGCGAAGATCATCTTCACCGCCTTGTTCTTCTTCTCGTTCTTACAGTGCTGCAAGGTCCTGACGATCGTGGAGTAGCAGAACAGCATGATGCCCAAGGGGATCACCAAGCCCAGGACGTTGACCTCCAGGGAATTCAGAACCTTCCACGTCGTGGCGTTGAACGAGTACCTGGTTTTGCAGTAAGTGCGGTTGTGCTCGGTGTAGCAGCTGCTGAACAGAAGGCCAGGAAGGGACGCGAAGATGGCCACGGACCACGTGGCCACGCTGGTGATGACGGCATAGCGCAGGGTCCTCGCCCTCAAGGCAAACACCGCGTGCACGATGGCCAGGTACCTGTCGATGCTCATGAGCATGATGAAGAATATGCCGCTGTAGAAGCCCACCAGGTACATCCAGGAGACGACCTTGCACAGGCCCAGTCCGAACACCCACTGGTCGGCGGCGTAGTAGCCCCAGAAAGGGAGGGACAGCACGAAGAGGAGGTCGGAGACGGCCAGGTTGAGCAGGTACATGTCGGTCATGGACTTGAGTCTCTTGTACTTGAACAGGACCAGGACCACCACAGAATTGCCGAGCAGGCCGAACACGAAGACCAAGAAGTACAGGGGCGGCAGGAACAGCTCCCCAAATTTCTTGACACCTTCTTTGGTGCAAGGCCCGGGTATATTTTCATAGAGATAGTAGTTGCTATACACGCTTTCATCCATGGTGGTGTCGGCTGTCTCTGTGGGGTTCATTTTTTAAATCTCTGGGTGCCTCAAGGCAGGTCCGGGTCCAACCAGAAGAGGCTAATGAGGGGAAATTAAAACAAGATTTCTGTCAGAAAAATAAGCTGATGGAACCAGCAAATGGCATGATGGTTACATCACTGGACGCCCACGTAGTTGACTGCAGTTCGAGTCCCAGACGTGGTGGCTTAAAACTCACGGCAGGCATGTGTGCGTGCACGCCTAAGATCCCAAGAGAATGGAAGAAAAAGGATTGCGGCGTGGGCATGCCCCTGGGAAGTGATTTCTCGCTTTCTGTCTCTCTGTCTCTCTTCTCTCCAGTGAACGCACATGCCCCTAAACCAAAATTTCTCTTAAAAAAAAAATCAAAAAGGGGCCGGCAGGTGGCATGGTTGTTAAGGGCACTAGACTCCTACATGGCTGACTGCAGTTCAAGTCCTGGACTTGGTGGCTTGCTTTCCCACTTTCTTTCTCTCTGTCTCTCTGTCCCTCTCTGGTCAAATAAAATAAATAAGGAAATAAAGTTCAATAAAATAATTCTGTGTCTGTCTGGTGAGCGCACGTGCCCTATAGTGAAAACCTCTCCAAAAAAATAATAATAATAAATAAAATAAAATAAAATAAATAAAAATAAACTGAAACAGTGCCAAATGCAGAGAGCAGAGTGACGTCCTGTTTTGCCCCCGATCACCGGACGCCCTTCTCTGCAGCCAGATGAAATGCTCCCGGTCTTGCAGTCAGACTCACTTGAATTCCAGCTCTGGGGGCTGGCAGGCAGATGGCATGGTGGTTAAGGCACTGGACTCTTGATGTGGCTGACCACGGTTTCAGTCCCAGAGCTAGACTAGAAGCTTGCTTCCTCTCTCCCTCTCTCTCTCTCTCTGGTCAAACTGAATAATAATAATGGTAAATAAAATTTTAAAATAATTCTTTAATAATAATAACTTCCAGCTCTGCCACATGCTAAAGCTGTCACACCTCTGCTGGGAGCTTCAGTTCTCTCACTTGTGAGGAGGCAAAAGTCTCCTTTTCAAGGAAGGTGTTTCTATTTCTTTTTCCAGATTAATTTCACATTATTTTTTAATTTTTATTTATTTTTTTAGAGGTTTTTACTATAGGGTGCGTGCACTCACCAGACAGAGAGAGACAGAGAGATAGAAAGCGATAAATCACCCCCCAGAGGGGATAGCCATGCCACAATCCCTTCTCCTCCATTCTCCTCTTGGGATCTTGGGCACGCACGCACATGCGCCCGGCATGGGTTTTAAGCCACCGGGTCCAGGACGTGAACCGCAGTTGACTACGTGGGAGTCCAGCGACATAGCCATTACGCTAACTGCTGGTCCCCTAATTCCACATTTTTACATAAAGTCCCCATCATGCTGTGTTACTTTTCATTACACGTGCACATTTTTTTTTAGCAGAAAACGTCACATTTAGTCTGTTAAATGTTTCCTTCCTTTGCACCTCACACCCACTCCCCCCAAAAACAAAAAAATCAAGATAAAAAATATAGTTCTTGGACCCAGCAGATGGTATGGTGATTATGTCACTGGAGTCCCACATGGCCCACTGCAGTTCAAGTCCTGGACACAGTGGCTTAAAAACCACACCAGGTGCATGTGCGTGCGTGCCCAAGATCCCGAGAGGAGAATGGAGGAGAAGGGATTGCAGCGTGGCCATCCCCCCTGGGGGGTGATTTCTCGCTTTCTGTCTCTATGTCTCTCTCTGTCTTTCTGGCGAGTGCACGCGCCCCTGAAGAAAAAACCAAAAAAAAAAAAAAAAAAAAAAAAAAAAAAAACACAAGTATCTATATGAAAAGTCTGCTATTTCCCTTCAGATTATGACTCCAAAAGTTAAATCAAATTGCAACTCCAAAAATTCAGTGAATGCTTTGATCATCATTAGGCTAGGAAAAAACCAGGTCGGTCACTTGCCTTTCTGTAAAAATGATAGTTCCGGGGCCGGCAGGTGACATGGTGGTTATGGGCACTGGACTCCCACATGGCTGAGCACAGTCTGAGTCCCGTATCTGGTGGCTTGTTTTCTTGCCTTCCTTCTTTCTCTCTCTCTGTCCCTCCCTGGTCAAATTAAAATAGATCAATAAATCAATAAAGTTAAATAATTCATGGGAAAAAAAGAGTAGTTCCTCCTGCAAGCTTTGCACTTTATAGATTTCAAAGCATGTTCGCCAGCACTGTGCCCTGAAGCCCATGCTCCTGTCCCTGCCCGAATCCCAACAAAAATCTTGGACTCTGAGTCAAGCGAGCGTAATAGAGTCATGGTGTAGACGACAGATGAAAAGACTCAGGGAGGTTCAGTGACTTCTTTCTGTGGTAGAAACAGTCTCACCACAAGTGATTTCCAGTTAGCAGCTGCCTCATAAAACTCCTGAACAGGTACTGGTCGGCTCTGGGCACCATCACCGAGTCCCCCGTCTGCTCCAGAGCACCAGCTCTGGTGAGAGCACACCTGGCCTATTTTACGCAGCAATGCAGCAAACTGTTTTTTAAAATTTTTTAAAAATCTTTATTTATTCATTTATTTTAATTTGACCAGAGAGAGAGAGAGAAAGTGAGAAAGCAAAGTACCAGGTCCAGGCATTGAACCGCGGCCGGCCATGTGGGAGTGTCCAGCGCCGTAACCACCATGCCACCTGCTGGTCCTCGCACATTTGTTTTTAAGGCCTTTCAAAAAGCTGCAATACTCAGCTAGGTCATTTCAGGGAATTTTGTAATCTTATGCTCCAACTGTATGTAAAGATCAATCCTGTCACTGAATCCTATCCAGTGGAAATGATAGCCTGATGGTATATCTAGAAAAGGCACACTAGGGCCGGAAAGAAAATCTTTACCGGGACCAGCAGTTGGCATAATGGCTACATTGCTGGACTCCCATGTGGTTGACTGCGGTTCAAGTCCCGGACCTGGTGGCTTAAACTCATGCTGGGTGCGTGTGCGTGCGTGCCCAAGATCCCAAGAGGAGAGTGGAGGAGAAGGGATTGCGGCGTGACCATCCCCCCTGGGGGGTGATTTCTCGCTTTCTGTCTCTGTCTTTCTGGCGAGTGCACGCGCCCTATAGTGAAAAACCTCTCCAAAGAAAATCTTTATCTCCCCAACCACCTTCATTTCCGATCAAAATGGCTGATGAAGTGATTAAACCTTCTCGAAGTTACATACATGCTCAGAGGTGTATAGAGTGAGCAGGGGTGAAGGGCTCTCTGACTCACGACTCTCCCCACACACCCAGCTTCCTTTGTAATGTTTTCAAGGCCCCCTGGCATTCCATAATAAGACCTTCCTCATCTAATCCCTCCCTACACCCTCGCCACCACACACTCAGATGTCCGAATTGTGTTTCTCAAGAGAGATTTTTGCATTATCCCCACAAACCGAGGCTGAAGGCCTGTCACGCACATCTCAGGGCCTCCTGAAATGTTTGCTAAAGGACTAATTCTAGTCTTTCTCTACCATTTTACCAGGGAAAATTACAAGAAGCGGAGAAGTTAGGAAATTAGCAGGAGAAACAAGAAACACAGCTGAAAACTACGGACAAGTTAATACGTATTTCTATGTCTAGAAAATAACCCAGAACTTGGGGCTGACAGATGACATGGTGGTTAAGGGTGCTGGACTCTACATGGTCAACAGCGGTTCAAGTCCCGGACCTGGCAGTTTGATTTCTCTGTCTTTCTCTCACTCCGTCTATCTCTGGTCAAATTAAAACTAAATAAATAAAGTTAAATAATTCTTTAAAGAAAGACAGAAAAGAACCGAGAACTCTTATCCCATAGGCACCGCATAATGTAACTTCTGAGGGTGAAGATGCGCATGGCCTGTCTACATCTTGATTAGATTATTACACATGCCTTACAAAACCACATGGTAAATTAAAAAAAATATATAGTAGCCCAAAAAGATATCCACTGACTATGTGTAAACCAGAAATCATACCTTATAAAAAGTAAAAAAAAAAGACAGACAGCTGATAAATGTTAGGGATTATTCTGTGGCCGCGTGTGTGTGTGTGTGTGGCCTAAGCCATTTGTATTTGGTGTGTGTGTGTGTGTGTGTGTGTGTGTGTGTGTGTGTTGCTCGCCCGGGAATCCTGATGGAAGAAGCAGAAGTCTGTATTGGTGCTGAGAATTAGCTGCCCATGTCAGCACGCGAACCCACGTCAGGTGTGTGCCCGGGAGGTGGGGGACAGGCAGAAGGAGTGTGAGTCCCAAGGCAGTGCTGGCCGCCAGCCCTGGGAGCACCAGGACGCCCGAGTGTCCGGGCTGGGTAAGGGGCTGGCCAGCTCTCAGGGCACCCTCCGGGTCACACACACGTCGGGGAAGCAGCACGTGGCCCAAGGCCCTGAGGACGTCCCCGTCCCCACTTACCTTGCTTTTCTGAGGCAGGTCGGAGAGGCAGTGCCCGGCGAGCTCAGGAAGCGCAGCGCTAAGCAGCACAGGTGCCTTTGAAGGGCGCGTGGTTTCCTGTGCGCGCCAGCTCTGTCCCTCACCGTCTGTGCCAAGTTCAAGTGGGGTTTCTGACAGACAGTGAGAAGCAGAGCCTCTTAGTCACTCGTTTCCCCAAATGAAAGCTAGGAAGTTTTGTTTCCTGCTAGATTCAGGAAGAAATGAAAATGAAAAGAGCAGAAAAAAAAACAAATCTTTTTTTTTTTTTAAGAGAAGCTCTTCAATTTTTACAAATTTATTTGTTGGGGGGTCACCTAGTGGCGTGGTGGTTGGGGTGGCTGGATCCCACATGGCAGATCACAGTTTGAGTCCTGAACGCAGAGGCTTGATACTCACACCGGGTGTGTGTGCGTAGGTGCCCAAAATCCTAAGAGGAGAATGGAGGAGATGGGATGGTGGCGAGGCCGTCCCTTCTGGGGGGTGATTTCTTGCTCTCTCTCTCTCTCTCTCTCCCCCCCAATAAGCACACACACCCTATAGCCAAAAAACCTCTCTCCAAATATATATATATACATATATATTTCCCCTCCATGGGGGCCAGAAGGCAGTGTGGTGGTTAAGGCGCTGGACTCTCTCACATGATTGACTGAGGTTTGAGTCCTGGATCTGCAGCTTGCTGTCTCAATTTCCCCCCCCTCTGTCTCTCTCTGGGCAAATTAAAAAATAATAATAATAAATTAAACAATTTATATATATATATATGTATATATATTTCCCTGTGACTGGTTATATGCAGTAGAACTGACCTTGATCTTCTGGAGCAGCGGGCTGTTGCTGTTGGCTGTTCCCCACTGTGGACATGCAACATCGATCCAGTCTAAACAATGCCAAGCGTGGGAGCCCATCCTCGAACCCCAGCTGGGAGACTGAGCAAGGAAGACTGGACCGTGGCAAGCTCCTGTCTTAGCAATAAAACAATCCCCCCACCTCAGAGTCCTTTTTTTAGACGTAATTTTTCTTAATCACTCCCCATGTAATTTTCATACCAAAGACACTCTGTCTGTCTGTTTATGCAGTGAACATCTGTGCTTTATATATACCAAAGTAAGAATTTTCCCTCCTCCCAAGAACTGGTTTTCACTTCCTCAGGGACAATATCGCCTCCCATGCAGATGTCTGAGTAGCAGCAGGTGTACTCGGCTGGGTGCCCTGTCCCCCAAGGGACATGCAGCGCTATCTGGAGCATTGAGGTCAAGGTGGAAGCATGTGGCTACTGACTTCTAGTGGGTGAACGCCAGGAATGCTGCTAAAATCCTTCAGTGCCCAGGATGGCCCTCCACGACAGAGTTTTTTGGTTTTTTTGGAGAGGTTTTCACTATAGGGCACATGAGCTCCCCAGAAAGACAGAGAGAGACAGAGAGATAGAAAGCGAGAAATCACCCGCCACGGGGGATGGCCACGCTGCAATCCCTTCTCCTCCATTCTCCTCTCAGGATCTTGGGCACGCACGCACACGCGCCTAGCGTGAGTTTAAGCCACCAGGTCCAGGACTTGAACCGCGGTCGATTATGTGGGAGTCCAGTGACATAGACATTATGCTAACTGCTAGTCCCCACGACAGAGTTTTTTGACTCAGAATGTCACTAGTGCTGAGGTTGAGAAACCCTGAGCTTTGGTCCGGCAGGTGGCATGGTAGTTAAAAGTGCTGGATTCTCACATGGCCAAGTGCAGTTCAAGTCTCGGACCTGGTGGCTTGCTTTCTCACTTCTTCTCTCTCTCTCTCCCCGACTCTCTCTGATCAAACTGGAAAATAACAATGATAATAATGAATAAAGTTAAATAAAATAATTCTTAAAAAAAAATAAAAAAGACTTCCTGCAAACCTCATCCCTACGCTGGCGTTCAGCACGCGGCCAACGTGAAGGGAGCTGTAAGTGAGACTATGGCGCCCCCTGGTGGAGGGAGTGTGATTTCAACACCGAAGACAACGCGCAGGGACCAGCTTATCTGGAGGGGAAGTCAGGAACAGTCCACGCCTTCAGGAGGAAATCCATAGGTCGCAGCAGCAGAGCAGGGGTGCCAAGGCAGTCACGCTTGGGTGTCAAACGCGTTCTTTACAGTTTCAAAACTTTGGTAAGGAAACAAACGACTGCAAACGATTCAATTATAAATTAATTTTTTAAAGAGTTTTTTGGCCTTACTGTGTGCTCGCCGGAGAGAGACAGCGAGAGGGAAAGTGAGAAATGGCTATAGCACTATCCCTTCTCCTCTCAAGATCTTGGGTACGTGCACACACGTGCGCGGTGTGTTTCAAGCTGCCAGGTCTGAGACTCGAACCTTAGTTGGCCATGTGGGAGTCCAGCATGTAACCTCTACACCACCTGCTGAGAATGGAGGAGAAGGGATTGCGGTGTGGCCATCCCCCTGGAAGGTGATTTCTCGCTTTCTGGCTCTCTCTCTCTCTCTCTCTCTCTCTCTCTGTCTCTCTGGTCAAAGTAAAATCTTTCAAAAAAAAAAAAAATTCAAAAGGTATTATATCCGTTCTCCATTCTCCTCTCGGGGTTTTGGGCTACCACGCACATGCGCCCAGCATGGGTTTCAAGCTGCCGGGTCCAGGACTTAAACCGAGGTCAACTACATGGGAGTGCAGCAACGTAAGCATTATGCCATCTGCTTGTCCTGCCTTTTTTTTTTTTTTTTTCTTCATGAGAAATTCAAGAATACTCCAAACTCGTTTCATGGCGTTAATATAACTTTGATAAGAAAATCGCATAGAGGGAGCAGCAGATGGTGTAATGTTTACGGTGGACTCTCATGTGGTCAACCGCAGTTTGAGTCCTGGACCTGGTGAGAAAAAGAAACCATATAGAAAGTATGAAAAAGTGTAACTGCTCAATTTTACTCATATGTATATGTATATGGTATACATATATATATATGATTTATTTTTATTTATTTATAGTATACATATACATATATATATGATTTATTTTTATTTATTCATTCATTTATTTTAATTTGACCAGAGAGAGACACAAAGAGAAAGAGAAGGAAAGTGAGAAAGCAAGCCACCAGGTCCAGGACTTGAAGCATGGTTGGCCATCTGGGAGTGCCCAGCACCTTAACTACCATGCCACCTGCTGGTCTCACTCACAAATACATTGATGCACGTGCCAGAAGGTAGCATGGTGGTTAAGGTGCTTGACTCCTATATGGCTGACCATGGTTCAAGTCCTGGATCAGGAGGCTTGCTTTCTTACTTTATCTCTCACTCTCTCTCTCTGGTGAGTGCACGTACTCCATAATAAATTTTAAAATAGCGATAATAACTATTTTAAAATTTTTAAAATATTTTTTTAGAAAATAGAAGAAAAACAAGTGGTCATTCGCGACAACACAGATGAACCAGGAAGATGTAATGTTACGTGAGATAAGCCCGGTACAGAAAACAAACAGGCGCGATTCATAAAGGCAGAGTGACATGGTGGTTGCAGGGACTTGGGAGGGGGGTGGGAAATGGGGAGATACTGCTCAAAAGATTCACAAGTTGAGTTAGAAAGAAGGCAGACATGGGACCGCAGTTGGTGTGGTGGTTGGAGACACTGGATTCCCACATGGCCGACCATGGTTTGAGTCCCGGACCTGGCAGCTTCCTTTCTCACTTTCCCTTTCTCTCTCTCTGATCAAATTAAAAATAATAATGATAACAAATGGAAATAAATATTTAAAAAGCACTGTCATTTAAGAAAAAAAAAAGAAGGGGGATCAGCAGATGGCATAATGGTTACATCACTGGACTCTCACATAGTCAAGTGCAGTTTGAATTCTGGATCCAGTGGCTTCAAACTCAGGCTGGGCACACATGTGTGCGTAAGATCCCTAGAGGAAAACGGAGGAGAAGGGATTGTGGCATGGCCATCCTCCTTGGGGGGTGATTTCTCACTTTGTCTCTGACTCTCCCATGCGCACATGTGCCCTATAGCAAAAATCTCTCTTAAGGTGCCGGCAGGCAGAGTGGTTGTTAAAGGCACTGAATTCCCACATGGCCAACCATGGTTAGAGTCCCGGACCTGGGACCTTGAGCTCTTGGTTTCCCTTCCTCTCTGTCTCTTTCTGATCAAATTTAAAAATAATAATAACAGCAAGTAGAATTCAATAAGTAAATAATTCTTTTAAAAAAACCCCAAAACTTGGGACCAGCAGTTAGCGTAATGGCTATGTTGCTGGACTCCCATGTAGTCAACCGCGGTTCGAGTCCTGGACTCGGTGGCTTAAACTCATGCCAGGCGCATGTACATGCATGCCCAAGATCCCAAGAGGAGAATGGAGGAGAAGGAATTGCGACGTGGCCATCCCCCCTGGGGGGTGATTTCTCGCTTTCAGTCTCTCTGTCTGTCTCTGTCTCTCTGGCAAGCGCACGTGCACTGTAGCAAAAACCTGTCAAAAAAAAAAAGAGTAGGAACACATAATACTATCATTTATTTTATTTTTTGAGAGATTTATGCTATAGGGTACATGTGCTCGCCAGAGAGAGAGGGAAAGTGAAAAATTACCCCACAGAGGAAGTGGTCACGCCATGATCCCTTCTCTTCCACTCTCCTCTTGGGATTTTGGGCATGTGTACACCCATGAGCGGCGTTTCAAGCTACTGGGTCTGGGCCTCAAACCACGGTCAACCATGTGGGAGTCCAATGCCTTAACCATACACCACCTGCTGGCCCTTATTTTATTTTTCACTTGCCAGAGGATGCGTGCGCTTGCCAGAGAGAGAAGGAGAGACAGAGACAAGGAGAAAGCACCTGCTGATAGGGCGTGGCCATACCACAGTCCCCTCGTCTCCGTCTCTCCATCCTGTTGAGATTTGGAGCACACGTGCACATCTGCCTGGTGTGTTTCTCAAGCCTTTAGGACCAGGACTCGAACTCAGTTGGCCATGTGGGACGCAGCTCCCTTACCCACCAGGCCGCAGGCTGGCCCATTCCTGGCTCGTGTTTGAATTGGGTTGTTCTGTCTTTGGGCTGTTGAGTCATAGGGATTCTTCGCATAGTCTGTAAAGGAGTGACTCATCAGATAAGTGATTTGCACGTATTTTCTCCCCATCTATGGGATGACTTTTCACTCTTTTAATGGTTATCTTTTTTATTTTGTTTTAATTGCTAGAGGGCACATACACTTTTTTGGAAAGAGAAACAAAGAGGGGGGAGGAGAGGGACGGAGGACACCCCAGTGGGGCATGGTCCCGTTGCAATCCCTTCTCCTTCGTGTTCCCGTCCTGTCAGGACCTTGGGCATACACGCTATGCTTTTCAAGCTGCTGAGACTGAGATTCGGCCATATGGACCCGGCTCTTTGAACCACTAGGCCACAGGGCTGGCCCCATTAAGCGTGTTCTTTGATGCACAGAAATTATTAATTTTTTAAAATTATTATTTTATTATGGGGCTGGCAGGTGATATGGTGGTTCAAGGTACTGGACTCCCCCATGGCAGACCGTGGTTCAAGCCCTGGACCTGGTGGCTTGCTTTTTCACTCTCTCTCTCTCTCTGATCAAAATGGAAAAAAATAATAAAGTTAAATAATTGTTTAAAAAATATTTTATTTAACTTTACTTATTTATTTTAATTTGACCAGAGAGGGACAGAGAGAGAGAGAGAGGGAAAGTGAGAAAGCAAATCGGAAGGCCCGGGACTTGAATTGCAGTCGGCCATGTGAGAGTCCCGTGTTCTTAATCACCATGCCACCTGCTGTCCCCAAGATTTTAAACATTTTTTAGAGAGATTTTTGCTATAGGGTGCGTGTACTTCCTAGAGAGACTAAGAAACAGGAAGTGAGAAATTGCCCCCCAGGGAGGATGGCCACACTGCAATCCCTTCTCCTCCATTCTCCTCTTGGAATTTTGCGTACGCACGCACACGTGCCCAGCCAGAGTTTCAAACGGCTGGCTCTGGAACTCCAATTGCAGGTGGCCACATGGGAGTCCAGTGCCTTAAACGCCATGCCAACTGCTGGTCCCATGTTAACTGTAATGAGATCCAAATTTTCTACCTTGTTGTTTTCTGCTTTTGTTGTCCTGTTTAAGAAACCATTGCCAAATCCCAGGTCGGACCCCCAGATGAACAGAACCCACCAGTTCCCCACCTTGAGAAGACCCTGGCCGCACTTCAGTGGGGGTTCCCTCTGTCAGGGCGGGTGTACCTGGACTGTTTCCATGGGCGACCCATGACTCCTCAGGTCTTCATCATGTCATTCCCCCAGACAGATGGCTCCAGATACCTAGGTTCCTATCTTGTGGATCTCAGAATTTGTTTTGGGGCAAAATGAGCCATTTCCCCATAGGCCTGCAGAAGCAGGCCCTGACCTGTCAGGGAGGATGAGAGTGACCACGTTCTAATTCCCAAGACCCACAGACACCAGGGCTGCCTCCATTATTCTGCCCTACCTGACCAATTCCAGTGAAACTCCTTTGGACTGAGACTGGGGCCAAATCTGGGCCAGTCTCAGGGTGGAAAGAAGGATGGTCCCGCGTTCTTTTCCCACGTGCTGTCAGGAAGCAGGTAGAAAACTGTCCGACTTAGGGACAATTAAATCCAACCTAGGCCAGTCGAAACAAGAAAGTGGGCTTCAGTTTCCAGGAGCCTGTTAGAATTAGGATAAGTCATCTATAGACAATGGGGATAAGACAGAACTGGGCCCGGAAGGGCCAGCCAGGTGGTGTGGTGGTTAAGGTGGCTGGATCACACATGGCCCACCATGCAGTTCAAGTCCCAGACGTGGGGCTTGAAAAATATGCCAAGCATGTGTGCCCCAAAATCTTAAGAGAATGGAAGAGAAGGGACTGCGGCACAATGCCAATCATCCCCCCGGGGGTGATTTCTCACTTTCTTTCTCACTGTCTCCCTCTTTCTAACTCTCTGCTGAGCACGTGCTCCCTATGGCTAAAACCTAAAAACAAAACAAAACAAAACAAAACAAAAAAAACACTCTATCCTCATTAGGTTTGTAGTCACGTAGCCTTTAATTTCCATTACCCTGATGACATATGAGTGTTTATTTTAATGTTTTCCATATCTTCAATAGTGAAAATAAGATTCTTTTTTTCTTTTTTTGCTATAGGGCACGTGCGCACACCAGAGAGAAACAGAGAGACAGAAAGCGAGAAATCACCCCCCGGGGGGATGGCCACACCGCAATCCCTTCTCCTCCATTCTCCTCTCGGGATCTTGGGCATGCACACACATGTGCCCGGTGTGAGTTTAAGCCACCGGGTCTGGGACTCGAACCACGGTCGACTATATGGGAGTCCAGCAACATAGCCATTACGCCAATTGCTGGTCCCAATACTGAAAATAAGATTCTTAAGAGTGTTCACATAAAAAAAAAAAAAAAAAAAAAGAAAGAAAGAAAGAAATTGAAAAAAAAAAAAAGTGTTCACATTGACACTAAAGAAGATAGGAGTTTCATTCTCACCATTTAAGTCAGCAGGGAGCGGGCCTCGTCATGCAATGCAGCCACCAGGGGTCACTGGTGAAAGGTCCCCAGTCTATCAAACTAGCACCAGCTTTAGAAAAGGCCGTGTGTGTCACATTCCAGACCTGCGGCTGGGGACAGCCGGTGACGTGGTAGTCCTGCTACCCACACCTTGAGCAAGACAATACCTTTATCTTTTTCCTTTTAGAATTATGTAATTTTAGTTATTATTAGTTATTATTCCATTTGAGCAGAGAGCGTGACTGAGAGTGAGAATGAGAAAGCGAGCTCCCAGGTCCAGAACTTGGATGTGATTGGGCCATGTGGGAGTCCAGCACCTTAACCACCATGCCACCTGCCGGCCCCAAGTTTTTTTAAAAAAATGTTTAAAATTCCATATTAATATAGATTAGTTAATCCACAGAAACTACGGTCTTCACATGGCTGACCATGGTTTGACTCTCAGACGAGGGAGAAGCTTGCTTTCTTGCTTTCCCTCACTCTCTCTCGGGTGACGTTTGAAATAAATAAATTTAACTAAATAATTATTTTAAAAAATAATTATTAAATTTTATTTATTCATTCATTTATTTTTAATTTGACAGAGAGAGACACACAGAGAGAGAGAGAGAGAAATGAGAAAGCAAGCCACCAGGTCCAGGACTTGAACCGTGTGGGAGTGGCCAGTGCCTTAACCACTAGACCACCTGCTGGTCCCCTATATTAAAAATAAAAACATGTTGGGAGTACTCTTAATTTTTATAAAAGTTGCCAAGATCAGCCTCAGTCACTAAAAGCCAAGTTGACACTTTTGAGTCAAACACCAGCAATGACTCCATCCAAGAAAACAAAGTCGTCGGGCCACCTGTTCTGGCAGGCCCTGAAAGGGTTTGCCTAAGTAGAAAGTCCATTCACATCATGGAACCCACCAGGCAAAAGCTTGAGAATTCCCGGCACACCTCGGACCTCTGGGACCTCCCGCTGAAAACGTTGCACTCATGCCCATCAGTATTTGGGAACACCAGCTCCCAAGCCCAGCCCAACGCCATTCGCTTCTGTTCCCTAAAAGGGCTCCCTTCCCAACCTCCTCATTCTTCCAGGAGAGGCTGCATTCTATACCAGGCTACGTAGGGAGGAGTGAGAGTCATGACCCTGCCTTAAAAAAATAAAAAAATAAAAAATTTGGGACCAGCAGTTGGCCTAATGGCTATATCGCTGGACTCCCATGTAGTCGACCGCGGTTAGAGTCCCGGATCTGGTGACTTAAACTCACACTGGGTGCGTGTGCGTGCGCGCCCAAGATACCGCGAGAAGAATGGAGGCGAAGGGATCGCGGCGTGGCCATCAACCCCAAGGGGGTGATTTCTCACTTTCTATCTCTGTCTCTCTCTCTCTCTCTCTGGCGAGCGCACGCGCCCTATAACAAAAACCTCTCCAAAAAATAAATAAATGTTAAATTAAAAATTAAAAAAAAAAATTTTTTAAAGCCAGCAGGTGATACAGTGGAAAAGGAGTTAGATTTCCACAAGGCTGACCATGGTCCAAGGCCTGGACCCAGCAGCTTGAAAATTACAACAAATAAATAGATATTTAAATGAATAATTAAAAAAAATTACAGGCGTAGTGTTTAAAGAAGTCAGATCCCACATGGTCAACCATGTCCCAAAGGCTTGAATAGCATGTCAGGAGCCTCTGCGTGTGCCATTAATCCCATCAGGATAGAGAAATGAGCACGCCCACTAAGGGATGCTTTCTCCCCATCTACAAGCCCTAGGGCAAGAAAAAGAAAAATCACAGTGTTGCTGGGGAAGGAAGGGGCCAGCAGGGA
>NW_006210004.1:10382-42068 GCF_000334495.1 Tupaia belangeri chinensis | reverse complement strand
GCCAGCAGTGAAAGAGTGAGTTAGCTGAGAAGACAGTCAACGCTTTTACTTGTCAGGAAGTGACCTGAGCAAAATGGACTCTAGTGTGGCTTCCCCCACCCCTGCAAACTGGAAAAGCTACTGATCAGTGACCACCGCCACTCCCTGAGGGAGGAGATGAGAAGGAATGAGTCAGCACATCCCAAATCTTCTTGCCATCATTACAGAGTAAGCCAACGGGCTCAGGGCACTTTGACTGTCTACCCAGAGGGCGAGGAGGGTCAAAGTCAGAGGTCGAGGCCTCTCCAGTAGGGTGTGCCTGGAAAACAACCTGCATTAGAGTTTGCACTCTCAGGGCTGCCCTCCACCAGTGAAGCAGATTGGGCCCCATGGATTAGAAGTCAGCCCTGAAGACTGACTCTCTCCATTTCCTAGAACCCACAGGGGTCTGGTGAGACCCCTGATTCTTTTTTTTGTTTTTTTTTTTTTTCTTTCCGAGAGGATTTTGCTACAGGGTGCAAGCACTCACCAGAAACAGAGAGAGACAGAAAGTGAGAAATCATCCCCAAGGGGTGATGGACACGCCACAATCCCTTCTCCTCCATTCCTTGGAGTTTTGGACACATGCACCCAGCATGATTCTTCAACCACCAGGTTCAGGACTTGAACTGTAGTCAGCCATGTGGGAATCCAGTTCCATAACCAGCACATCACCTGCTGGCCCTCAATATGTTTTTAAAGAATTACATAATTTTATTTATTCATTCATATAATTTGGCGAGGCAGAGAGGGAGGGAGGGAAAGGAAGCTGCCAGGTTCAGGACTTAATCTGTGATCAGCCATGTGGTTGTCCAGTGCCTTAACCACCATGGCACCTGCTGGTCCCCCAATGTCCTGGTTCTTAATACTTTCTTTTTTCTTTTTTTTAAAAAAGGAATTATTTTAGTGGGGCCAGCAGTTGGCATAATGGCTATGTTGCTGGACTCCCATGTAGCTAGCTAACCATGGTTGGAGTCCAATAACCCGGTTGCTTAAACTCGTGCTGAGCGCATGTGTGTGCATGCCCAAGATCCTGAGAGGAGAATGGAGAAGGGGTTGTGGCGTGGTCATCCCGCCTGGGGGCTGATTTCTCTCTCTGTCTTTCTGGCGAGCACACATGCCCTACAGCAAAATCCTCTCCAAAAAACAACAAAAAGAATTATTTTATTTACTTTTATTCATTCATTCGTTTTGATTTGACCAGAGAGAGAGAGGGAAAGTGAGAAAGCAAGCCACCAGGTCCAGGACTTGAACCACGGTCAGCCATGGGGACTCCAGCGCCTCAAAAACCCTGCCAGGTCTCAAACACCCTGCCACAGGCTGGTCCCTAATCCTTCCTTTTTATATCCTTCAACAGTCTGAAGCTGTGTTTAACATGTTCATTGAACACTTAAGAACATCCCGAACTGCAAGGGACCACTGGATGGCATAAATGGTTACATTGCTGGACTCCCTATATAGCTGACCGTGGTTCTCATCCCGGAACTGGCGACTTCAAACTCACACCAGAAGCGTGCACGTGTGCGCCCAAGATCCCGAGAGGAGACTGGTGGAAAAAGGACTGCAGCATGGCCATACTCCTTGGGGGGTGACTTCTGGCTGTCTCCTTGTAGCAAAAATCTTAAAAATAAAAAATAGCCAGCAGATTCTGATATCCCAAAGACGTAAGACCCAACACCAGTAAACTCCCCTAAACTATTACCTTGGCAGGAAAAGGGCACACGGTAGGCAAGAACTTCAGAAAAGAACGGATCCCACTCCATTGGCATGGGTTGTCTGGTTTGCAGACCCTCCATTTGAAGATCAAGCCTGAGGCTATAATACTGAGCACAGAGAATGGGTGAGCAAAGCAGGGAAAAATTTAGTTCCAGTAAAAAATAAAGACCCAAGAGCCAGCAGGTGGATAAAGGTGCTGAACTATCACATGGCCGGCGGTGGTTCAAGTCCCAGACATGACAGCTTGCTTTCTTACCTTGCCTCCCTCTCTGGTGAGTGTTCGTGCTCTAGAGCAAGTTAAAAGATAATCATAATAAATAACATTTTTAGAAATTAAGATCCAAAGTAAGTCATGAACAGAAGGAGCTCAAAAAAAAAATCATTTTTTCACCTAGCATTGATGACACCCTTCCACCCCCCAAGAAGAGTCAGGTAGGATGGGTGACTTATCTGTAAATGCCGCCTGGCCCCCGTACCCTGGCTGAGGTTAGGGCCAGTACATGCCAGGGCAGGGGGAGCAGCACTGAGATCTCACACTTGCCCCTCACTGGGGGACACAGTTTCCTCCCGCTCTTTGTCCACACAGCAGGCAGGCCCAAGACTTTCTAATTTCCTGAAAATATAGAAGTCTAGGTGTAAGGACCAGCAGATGGTGTAATGGTTACTCGCGTAGTTGACTGTGGTTTGAGTCCTGGACCTGGCGATCTGAAACTGAAACTCACACCTGAGGCATGTGCATGCATGCCTAAGGTCCCAAGAGGAGAATGAAGAAGGGATTGCAGTGTGGCCATCCCCCCGGGGGGGGGGGTGATTTCTTGCCTTCTGTCTCTGACTCTCCAGCGAGTACACCTGCTCTTATAGCAAAAATCTCTCTCTTAAAAATAAGTCTAGGGGGAACCAGCAGTTAGCGTAATGGCTATGTGGCTGGACTCCCACGTAGTCGACCGCGGTTCGTGTCCCGGACCCGGTGGCTTAAAACTCACGCCGGGCGCGAGTGCATGCGTGCCCAAGATCCCGAGAGAAGAATGGAGGAGAAGGGATTGCGGCGTGACCATCCCCCCTGGGGGGTGATTTCAGGGGACCAGCAGTTAGCGTAATGACTAAGTCGCTGGACTCCCACGTAATTGACCGCAGTTTGCATCCTGGACCTGGTAGTTTAAACACACGCCGGGCGCGTGTGCGTGCATGCCCAAGATCCCGAGAGGAGAATGGAGGAGAAGGGATTGTGGCGTGGCCACCCGCCCTGGGGGGGGATTTCTTGCTTTCTGTCTCTCTCTCTCTGTCTGCCGAGTGCACGTGCCCTATAGCAAAAACCTCTCCAAAAAAAGAAGAAAAAAGTCTAGATTTAAACATTTTAGGCTGAATTAACATTTCCTGTAGTTTAATATTTTTCTTAATTGCCAGAGAGTGCAAATGCATAGGGGGAGCCAGCACACCCCCTACAGGGCATGGTCAAACCACAAGTCCTTCTCCACTTTTCCATCCCACTAGGATTTCAGACACATGCTGGGTGTTTCAGGTTTTTTGAACCCTGATAAAAGGCTGGCTTAGTTCTCGGCTTTAAAATGTAGCTGTACATCTTTTCTGAATGACCACCACAGACCCATCTGGTTGGCAGCCAATGTGGGACTTCTAGGTGGTCCCCCTTGGGGGCCCCGTGCCCTTCCACACTCCGGACTAAAGGATCACACAGACAGACCATATCCATGGAAAACCCTCTTGTTTATTTGATTAAACAAAAATAAAATAAGCTGCATAGGAACAATTTTAAAGTCCAGAGAGACACCAACTTTGTTTTAAGGCTGCAGTAGCTGATACAGCATCTCCTTGCTACCTCCTCCAGCCTTCTCCGTGGACCACAGTGATACATTCAGATGCCTGTTAGCTAACACAGGAGTTTTTGAACACTCTTCCATTGGTTCTTCACCTGTTCATTGCCTGTCATGCCTGCGGCCTGCAATATTAACATTTAAGACTTAAAAGGAAAAGCCAAAAGGGGAAAAAACAAAAAAACAAAAACAAAAACAAAACCACCACTCCCAAGCCCCTCTGGCCTAAAGGCTCATGGGCAAAGTCTTCATTTCCCCACCCCGTCCACTGAGGTGGAGATCCACACTACCAAACAATGCCCGTTTCCAAAGTGGTTCCGAGGCAGGCCGCGCCCCAGGTGGGCTTGAGGCATAGTTTCTGTGGCCAGGGGAATTTTCTGGTGGTGCACGTTCCTTCTAACATGCCCACCTTGACAAAATAAAGAATAGGTTTGGTTTATTCTGACATCAGGCAACATGCCCATGGTAAGGTCCCCAATTCTGCATTCTTTTCTTAAAAAAAAAAAAAAAAGATAAGAAACAAGGAAAGGACGGACTCGACTGAGTCCTGTGTTCTACACTGAAAATGAAAACATTTTGCTGACCTGGCATGAGAGCTAATGGGCAGTATTTAAGCAAGATTCATAAGAAAATACTAACAACCCTCCCGCCCACCCGAATGGTACCTCTAGCTTCTTTTGTAGAAGGTGGGACCTTGTTTCTCATTAAGACTCACACAGGAGAATAGGTTTCAGATGCTTAATAAGCAAAAAAAAAAAAAGAAAGAAAGAAAAAAGAAAGCAATCTTACAGCCTAAAACCAAGAACCCTCCAAAACTGTGAAACATCTTTCTCTTAAGAAAGACAACTACGCAGATTGCTAGAGACATAACGAACTATGACAGAGCTGGTTATTTCAAGAAAGTAAACACTTTTGCTACACACATTCAGTCAGTGAGCTCTGAGACAGAGCCTTACGAAAAATGCTACCTGAGCTTGTAAGTTAATACAATCATTAAAAGGAGGTCTAAGACCGTGTGGATACACAAAACGTTTAGAACCATTACTGGTTAAAATGATGATGAACAACATCCCACCAGGCTGGCTTGTTAACCCGTAAGATCAGTTTTTAAAAATAGACATCATTGAGGTATTTCTTCACTATGACATTTACACACCCAACTCACAGTAACACAATGAATGGTGGGAGGGCCCTCTCTCTTCCACCCAGCCCAGAACCAACGAGGCAGGAAGAGAGGAGAGGCGGTCAGTACAGCATATCTTGGTCATGTGCTTCTCCACGTTATCAAGTATTTAATAAACAAGGAAAAAATAAAAATTAAAATTAAAACAACAACAACAACAACAACAACCCGTCAACATGTTACCTTTGGTAGAAAAGAAATTTTAAACACAAGAGAGCAACACACGTTTCACCAGTCACAGCTCGGTCGAGAGCGGCGCTGCCACATCAGGGTTGGATGGACGTTCCTGCTGGATCCTGAAAGCTTCGAGTATAATCACAATGTCAAAGGATTCTCGTTCCCTTCAAAGACGCAATGTTCTCAACAACCAGACCTTTAGAATTACTCCGGAAAGGGTTTATTTGCAGACATTCAAAATAGAGCTAAAATGTTTTTCTCTTGAAGAGGTTATTGACCTAAAGGTCCTTATGTGTCGTGACGGCCTGTGATAGGTCAGATGAACCAGTAGCTCCGGAACACAATGCACTAGTGGTACGCGTCATTCTTTCGGAGGGGAAAAGGCCAGATTGGTTCAAAATCATGTGGGTTTATGACTACCATTTCCAGACATTTCTCTTTTGAGGCCAAACCTTTTTCCTGGGAGAAATCAGTTCTCGATTTATGGACACATTGCTTCGAGAGGTAGTTTCCTACACCCAACTCCCACCCCCCCACCCCCCCATGGATTAATACTATTCTTCTTGAGACCCGTCAGATGTGAACATGAGGTAGATGACTTTTTGCCAAAAGTGAGGTAGAAACTGAACAAAAAAAGCAGGCAGCGTGATATGGGGGTGCTGGGTGTCCTGTGCCCCGGCCCTCAGGAAGCCACAGAGCCCCGGGAGCCACCAGCTCTGTGTGACCATCACACAAGAATACAAAGCATGACTAATTTATACAGCCCCAGACTGTTAGAAACTCGGGAAGCGTGATGCTTTAAATAAATACCCTAGATACTTTTTTTGGCACCATTGGGTTTTTTTTTTTCTTTTACCTTAAACAACTGAAAAATCAAGCCTAAAACTTTGGCATATCTTTCACTACCTACCAGAACACAGCCATCTTAGAATCTTCCAAACAGGAAAACAGTAACATATAACAAACAGTATTCGGTTGCTTCAAGCCTAAAAGACTTCCCTCCTCAAATAGTTAAGCTTTGGCTTCACTAGAACACAGACTGAGCTGGTCTCAAGATATTCCCTTGCAATGCCATCGCGGTGCCTTGATCCGGGCACCTGTGAGTCCCGACACACCCTTCATTCAGAGTCTGTGTACGGGTGTCCTTGGTATTCTGTCTCCCCCAAGTAAGTTAGACTTAACAGGGCATTTGGGGTACAGCCCAGGCCACTGGGCACCACCATTCTTGAGAACCTCTTGCTAGCCACGGAAGAGCATGGGCTCTGAAACAGAACTGCTCCCTGTGACCGGACTTACAGAGATGATGAAAAAAACAAAAAAAATAAGACGACTTGTAAAATATCAAGTTGGTGTCAATCAAAACTGGGTTTTACCTAGGGGTTAGATTTCCTTGAAATGCCTCAGCATCCAGACCTACGTTATCAAATCCAATGGGCATCTCCAGACAGAAACTGACCTTACGTCCTCCCCAACCCCTGCCAGCTGACCACAGACCTCCGCGGGGACTGTCTAATGATTACATTTACGCCCTAGAAACATTTTATTCTCCTATCTCAGAGCATCCTGGGCATTTTCCTTTTCACCATGTTAAAGATTCTCTTCAATCCGATTCCTACCTACCATAGCATCGCCTTAAATCAGGCAGGAAACAATGCATTTAAATACATGTACTTTTAACGGCCTCACACTAGGGGGCACCCCATGTTGGCTTCACCATTGTTCTTTGATTTGGAGCATTCCGTATTACACAATTAACACTCTCCAAAGTGCTTTGCACCAATCCCTAGGGACCGGGAATCAATAGAGGGCAGCCACAAATGGCCAGTGTTTTAAAAACAAAAGTTTCCCAAACGTGACCCCCATCTCTCGAACACCAGTCGTGCACCATTTTGGGGTGCAGAAAGGAGAAGTACCTCCGTGGAGGACACAGAAGCAGTGCCTCCCACATTCATTCCAAGGGATGACCCTACTAGCTCTCTAGCTCTAAGCCTGCAAATTGGTCAATCTCTTCATCAAGACGTGGTCATTTCAGCCATGCAACAAATCCAAACAAACAACTTAAAAAAAAAAAAAAAAAAAAAAAAAAAAGTTCTGGCTCCTGCTATTAACCAAGAACATCTCTCATTCGGGTCTCAAGACGTCCCCCACTCGTGGGGAAACTGGGCAGGATTGAGAACTGAAAATGATCATGCAAATGGACACAGGAGAAGAGGAAAAAGATCTGAGACTAACTGAACTCATTGTCCGAGCCACAACCACGACCTAGGTTTCAGAGAACATTTTCATCGAGATCTGTGTGAAAACACAGGATTTCTGGGGCACGTAAAACAGGTTGTCTTTGGTGTTTAAGGGGGGTGTGCTAGGGGGCTGAGAGGAGAAATGCCTGCCCTGAGTTCCTGCCAGGACACACAGTCAAAACTCTTTAATGACATCAACTGTTTGCCAAAGAACTTAAAACATCGAGGAGAAATAAAAGGCAACTGAGCAGAAATCGGGGGAGGGCTTGCTACTAAATTTTTGATAGAAGAACAGGCACTACCACCACCACCAACACCGGGAACATGAACATGGCCGCAGGAAGACAGCAGCTGAAAGCTACTTTCTGGCTTGGGCATCTGTTACCACATGTCTTTCTCCCTTGTGAGATGAGATGTTTTTAATTCCCCCCGCCATTTTGGTCACTCAGAAAATCCAAGGAATGAAAGCAACGGGAAGAAATGGCTTGAAGTGGTGCATTGTCAGAAAGGTACATGGGGAAAGCAGTTTGATTGACTTATTGTACTTTCCCCTCATTGCCTTTTCTTTGGGGATGACCAAAAAAAAAAAAAAAGCCAACGGCTCCATTTGTTCATTTCTTCTGCTCATTGAAAACCATGTCCACTTCACGGTCACCATTTCACCTAAATACAGAAACTGAAATCAGTCCACGCATCGGCCACTGCGGTCTAAGAGCACCTTCTTTTCCCTAACAGGGTGCTACTTGGAAATTTGGTGCTAGTGTGAGTATCTGTGGGAATCCAGGGACCCACGTGGGGTCAGACAGGCCGGGCATCTGTCACACCTGCTTCCCTCCTGAAAGAGAATGCCCAGAAGCATCAAGTCTTGTGCTGACGTCCAGCTGACAACAAATCCATGCTGTAAAGTGACACAGGTGCCCTCCCCCAGTCTGGCAGTGGGAGCCTGGCTTCCGTTTTCATTCTTTGGTTCCTAGTTACAAGTTCAAGAAAAGATATTTTGTCCGACATTTCAGGTTGGGACCATTTGGTTTACAAATCCTTTACATTCAAAGGCCTCAGGGGGTCAGGGGATTGCTGGGAGCCAGGAGGTCCTAGAACAAGGCTTGGGTGCTGGGGAAGTGACCCGAGGAGAGGGGATGGGACTGGGCTGTTCCTATGACGTGACTCTCAAACATTCTAACTTCCCTGAACTTCCAACACAGGAAAAAAAAAATTGTGCTTTTAGAACAAAAAGTTCATTCCTTTACCTACTCTTCAGAAGAAAGAAAACTCCTAGGCCTCACAACAGGACGACGTTCATGCTAAGGTCAGGGGTTGCGAACCCACAACCCCCAAGTCCCCAGCTTAGGGGTGTGCCTTGATCTTCCGTGCCCTCGCTACATGCTGACTGAGCACGCACACGTCCACCCTCACTCACGTCCATGCGTCAGTCCACGTCCGAGAAACCTGGAGAAAGAGGCCATTTCCTTCTTCCTTCTGCTTGACTCTTTACAACGAGCGGCAAAATAAGAATACTAAACTTTTGAGATTACTTTTAATTGGGAATCCTGAGCTACATCTGTCTTAGAAACCAAAGTGGGAAAAGAAAAATGTTCTGGGGAGGTGGTGTGTCGCGTTTAGTTTTCCGATTTGGGTTCAAGATGGCTTTAAAACACACACACACACACAATCACACATACGCACATACACCGTCCCCTCCCTGAAATGAATAAAGATTATATACCCCAAAACATGAATGGTCTGCTTTTCTTGGCGAGCAAGCCGCAGCCACATCTTCTAGGAGTAAGAAAAGATGTTGAAAAGGATGTTCAACACGCTGAGGTCGAGAGGAGAACGGAGCAAAGTTCTCTGCTGCGACGTCTTACACAAATTTTCCCCCGAAAGATGCAAACCACACAACGCAATCGAACCCCATATGAACACAGGACTCTCAAGAACACAAATATTCTCTACGTATGCATTTTACAATCCTATTTCTCCACGTTCATAGTGTCTCGTTTGGTTCACGTAGTAGTTTCTTGCGTTCCCTTGGCTCAATCTACAGGACGTGCCCGCCATACATATCCAGTGCCCTCCCAGCTGTACAGATGCCAGGCTTGTGCATATCGTGCCCCGCAGGGGGAGAGAGAAAGGGAGTTCCACCGAGGTGGGACAGAGGACCTGCTGGAGAAGGAGATGCAGAGGTTTATGAGGTAGATAGAAATTATCACTTCACAGGCTCAATCCCTGCAGAAAAGGTTAAGTACATTCATCTGTAAAAAAATAAAGATGAGGTAGGATTTAAGCAATGTTGTACTTTTCTTGTTCTCTTTAAAAAAAAAAATAAAAAGAAAAAAGAAATTTCCCTGAGACGGTTTCTTCTTTGAAATTCAAAAAGAGAGAAAGAGACAGACAAGACAGAGAGAGGGAGAGAGAGAGAGACGCACACACGCACACCCCAAACACAGAAATCTAGAAAATGCGATTAGAAGATGAGGATTCGATTGTTGCCGAAGTCCACCACAACGATCAAGCCGTCGGGGGTGACAGCGATACCAGAGGGGCGGTCCATCTGCCCAAAGCCGCTGCCTTGAGCGCCAAACTTGCAGAGGAAGCTGCCGTTGGACTCGAACATCTGTACCCGGTGGTTTCTGGAATCAGCCACGATGATCCGGCCCTCCTGGTCCACAGCCACGCCCTGTGGGCGCAGGAACTGCCCGTTGCCGGTGCCCTCTGAGCCCAGGAAGCGTGCCGACTGGCAGTCGGGGTGAATGACCAGGAGCCGGTGGTTGTTGAAGTCGGTGACCACCAAGTGGCCCTCATGGTTGAAGGCCACACCCCGCGGGGAGTCGAAATGCTTCCAGAGAGCACCCTCGAAGCCGTACTTATTCAGGAAGACCCCATCGGGTCCAAACAACTGGATCCGATGGTTCCGTGTGTCCGAGACCAGGATCTTGCCCTCGGAATTCACGGCCACATCCCACGGGTAGTTGAACTGCCCATTCTTGGTTCCTTTCTCGCCGAACTTGAGGAGGAACTGGCCCTCGAAGGTGAAGATCTGGATGCGATGATTGTCCTTGTCGGCCACCACGATCCTGCGTGAGGCGTCACAGGCCACCCCCGCTGGCCGGTCGAACTGCCCGGGCCGGGAGCCCAGGGTGCCGAATTTATGGTGGAAGGCGCCGCAGGGCTTGAACACCTGGATGCGGTTGTTGCTGCGGTCGGCGACGATGATGTAGCCCTCCTTGTCTACGCTCACGCCCCAGGGGCGGCACAGTTTGCCGTCACTGTCGCCCTCGCTGCCGAAGCTCAGGCCCGGGAGCCCGATGCCCACGTAGCTGCGGCCGGACTTGACCACCACCTTGAAGGGGCTGTTCTCGATGTGCTGGTTGCACATGGTCACCGACACCAGGTGCTCGCCCTCCAGCTGGGGCCGGTAGCTCACCACGTACGTCCCGTTCTGCTGATCGCTCACCTCTGCACCAAACAGGTTGCCGTCGGGGCCCAGGACCACGGCTGACATCAGGTCGCCTCCTGAGAGGCGGGGCTCACCATCGTGGTCATAGCCAATCACAGTGAAGGAGGCCACTTTACCCTGGAGGGCCCGCTTGAGGCCGTCGCCGGTGGCCTTGGTGAGAGGTGCAAAGGCCCCGCTGCTCACGAAGCCAAAGGACTTGATGGCGAGGTACAGGGCTTGATCCGGGGGCGTGAACATGACCCGATCGTCTTCCTGGGGCTGCAGGAGGCTGCGCACGGTCTTCAGCTCCTGCACCTGGGCGAGCATCCGGTCTCGGGCCAGCAGGATGTCCAGGGCCCTCCCCTCCTCCAGCACCTGCTGGACGGCGCTAATGGTGCTCTCCAGCTTGGTGAGGTGCTGCCGCAGCTTCTCCACCTGCAGGTACAGGGACTTGGCTTTCACTTGGCGAATCTTCTCCACCTGGAGAGCAAGGAGCGAGCAGGAGAGAGGACACGAAGGCTTAGAACCAAGCGCGGACAGCAACCCACAACCCACAAAGACCAACCCGTGTGCACGGCAGTCTGCAGAAGACCACCGGCTGGCACCGTTCAAACACGGCACAACCAAGAGAGACGGAACAGAGCCGAGGAGCGGTTCGGGGGTAGGGGAGAGGAGCAGGTAAGGAGCAGCCAACTCAATGCAGTGAGTGGCCCTGGGTGGAGCGGGAGGAATAGCGGAAAAGGATGCCCATCTGAGCCGGTTGTGGAGGCCGAACTGTGGGCCAAGGATCAGATACCACTACAAGCCTGGCATCAGCTTCCTGGGCTACTGTAGCCTAGTGGTAAAAGGAACTAGATCCCACATGGCCATGGGTACAGTTCGAGTCTCAGTCCAGCAGCTTGAAAACCACATGTATGAAAAAAAAAAAAAACCCACACATGTATGTATGTGTCACAAATAACAGGATGGAAAATAGAGAACGAGGGATTGCAACATACGCCTATTGGGAGGTGGTCTCTCCCTTGCTTTCTAGTCACTGCACAAGCCTCTGACAATTAAATAAATAAATAAATAAATAAAAGGCCAGTGGGTAGCGAGGTGGTTAGGGCAGTGGACTCGCATATGGTCGACTCCCGTTTGAATCTCGGATCTGGCGTCTCAAGTCTAGGACCTGGCGAGTGGTTTCTCACGTTATCTCTCACTCTCGTCTCTCTGGTGAACACACGTGCCCTATAGCAAGTTAAAAAATATTAGAATAATAAAAAATTAAATTAAATAAATAATTCTTCAAAAAAAAAATCTTGGCTTAAAAGTGTTTTTAAGGATGAGCAGATGGCATTAATGGTTACATCGCTGGACTGCCATATAATCGACTACAGTTCAAGTCTTGGACTTGAGACTCACGCCAGGTGTGTTTGTGTGCATGCCAAAGATCCCGAGAAGAGAACGGAAGAGGTTGTGGCATGGCCATCCGCCCTGGAGGGTGATTTCTCACCTTCTGTCTCTCTGTCTTTCTGGAGAGCGCACCCACCCTATCGCAAAAATCCCTCATTCGTTTAAAAAAAAAAAAATGTCATCTAGCCATCAAGCCAGGTGACATAGTGGCCAGTAAAATACGTGGCCCTGGATCTCACAGAAACGCACTCTAAAACAGCAGGTGTCACACAAGCAAACAATGGGAGGTCACACTGGATGTCATCTGTCCCCAGTGGAAAGAGGATGTGCAAAATGGTGACTGGTGAGAGCTGCTTTGGATAGAGGGTGGTCAGGGCCAGTTTCTGTCACAAAGTCGGCCCTAAAGGCTGAGGCCGGCAGGAGGCTACATGGAAAGGGATCCTCAAGCAGGGGAAGAAATACCAGGTGCAAAGATCCCTCACACGGGCACTGGCTCGGCCTAAACACCGAACACAGAGAGTGTTACCTGGGGAGTGACAGGGGTGAGCTCACATCCATAAACAGTCAGCATTTTGGAATAGGTGTTGGAAGGCGGTACAAGCGGAAAACAGAGACCAAAGATCACCCAGGGAAGGAATGGTGGTGGCTTAGGCAACAGAGTGGCTGAGAAGGTGGCGAGATTTGTAAATGGACTAACTGCAAGGCCGATCCTGTGCTCTCCGACCCCCACAACCATGACTCTGGGTTACAGTGGACAGGGAGCCTGCAATCTCTGCGTCTCTCTCGCAAACACTCACATAACAAACTCACGCGGGAACAAAGACTGCAGAGAGAAGGTAAGGAAGTTTTAAATCAAGGTTCTTTCTGTCTTAGGGAAAGGAAAAAAAGAAAAAGAAAGAAAACAAAACAAAACAAAACACCCATCCCCAGAGTCTCTCTTTGCATGCATTTTAAGAATAAGCTTCACAAGCACAATTAGGAACCTGAAAAGCCCTTGCGCCCCCAACTTTGGACGTAACAAGTTTTGAACAATAAATTGCCTACATTCTTTTCTTTTTTTTTTAAATATGGTTTTAGGTTTTTGCCAGAGGATGCAAGCACTTGCTTTAGAGAGACAGGGAAACTGAGAAATCACCCCATGGGGAGGATGGCCACATCACAATCTTTCTCCATTACTGTCTCGGGATTTGGACCATGCACACACACGCGCCCAGTATGACTGTCAAGCGGCCGCGTACAGGACACAATCGCAGCTGGTCGCACGGGAAGCCAGGGCCTTAAATACCATGACACCTATGTCTCGACCTACATTCTTTTGAAAACTTTTTGAGGTTTTTGCACTGAAATCTAAAATGTTATGCTATTATGAACATGGATTCTCGCCTGCCAAAAGTTCTTGCTTCTAAAGTTTTTAGCTCACATTATTAGGAAATGTGAAATTCCGACCAATAAAATAATTCGCCACTATTTTACATTTAAATAACTAAATAAAACTCTACCTAGTCTAAGGGAGTCTCCCTACGAAGGAACACCTACTCAGCCAGTCCATGCGGTTTTGCAAGGTGCTATAATGATCTGAAGACAAGAGAAAGTCTCTTTCAGAATGAGGGGCAACTGTTTAGGGAGGACTAGATTTTAATCTGATTTTTCCCGTAGAGGGGAGGAGGTTGAGGAAGTGCTTTTAGTTTTTGTTTTTTGGGTTTTTTTAGGTGTTCATACTTTTTTTGGGGGGGAGAGGTTTTTGTTATAGGGCGCGCGCGCTCGCCAGACAGACAGAGAGAGACATAGAGACAGAAAGCGAGAAATCATCCCCCAGGGGGGAATGGTCACGCCGCAATACTTTCTCCTCCATTCTCCTCTCGGGATCCTGGGCACGCACGCACACGCGCCCAGCGTGAGTTTAAAGCCACCGGGTCCGGGAAGCGAACCACGGTTGACTATGTGGGAGTCCAGCGACATAGCCATTACGCTAACTGCTGGTTCCCGGTGTTCATACTTTATAAAAAATAATTATTTAATTTTTAAATGTTCTTTTTATTTTTTAATTTGATGAGAGAGAGAGAAAACAAGCCACCGGGTCTGGGAATCGACACAGAGTCGGCTCTTTGGGAGTCCGGCACATTAAGTACCATGCAACCTGGTGGCCCCCCATTCGTGCTTTTTTTCACGTTCATTCTAGACCTAGGGCATGTGAGCACAGACAGGTGCACGTGGGCATCCTATACGAAAGGTCTGGTGCGGGGTGCGGGGACCAGCACATGGCATGGTGGTTAAAGCACTGAATTCGCACATGGTCGATTGGGCTCAAGTCTTGGACCTAGTCCCTTGAGGTGTTGTCTCACCTCCCATCTCTTTCTGTCTCCTTTAACAGGTGTGCACACCCTATGGCAAAAACCTTAAAAAGAAAAACAAGTTTTGTGCTTGGAGCCAAACATCTACCTTCCGTTCTAACCCCCGGCCTAGACAGTTGCAGCTAACCCCACTAGAAGTCTCTCAGGAACGAGGAACGGACAGGTGTGTCCAGAGACAGAAAACGAGTTGTCTGTCCGATTAAGGCAGAATCCTTGCACTTTTCTATCTTAATGTTCTATAACCAGGCAAGGAAGAAAGGAAGGGTTTCCCAGATAGAAGACAGGCAGGATGCTTTGGTGGGAAGGGCCAGAAAGTCATGACAAAGGACCCTGGTGTGTCTAAAACAAGCTTAGTTTAGAAGGACACGAGATGAGTTTCTTAGCATGTTGGAAACAGCTCATTTTAATTGCTGAAAGAGACTGGCACTTCTTCCAAACCTGATTCGCCGAGAGCAAAACCTGACTTCCATCTCTCCTGAAAGGTAATGCCTATGTTGTTGGACTCTCATGTAGTCAACCACAGTTTGAGGCCCGGCCTCGGTGGCTTAAACTCACGCTGAGCGCATGTGCGTGCAAACCCAAGATTCTGAGGGAATGGAGAAGGGATTGTGGCATGGTCATCCCCCCTGGGGGGTGACTTCTCACTTTCTTTCTCACTGTCTCTCCCTGTCTTTCTGGCGAGTGCACCTGCCTATAGCAAAAACCTCTCTCCAAAAAAAGAGAGAAGAGGGGAAAAAAAAAAAAAAAAGGGCAAGTGAAGTCCCAGAGGGTGGCATAGCAGTTTAAGGCTCTGGACTCCCACAAGGCAGACTGAGGTCCGAGTCCCAGGTCTGGTGACTTGCTTTCTCACTTTCCCTCACTTTCTTGAGTGAGCACACATGCCTGATAGCAAATTTTAAAAAATAATGATGATCATAAATAAAATTACTTAAATAACTTTTTTTTTTAAAAAAAAAGATCATTGAGGGGGCACGGTGCTTAAGGCACTGGACCGCCCAATCTTTGAGTCCCAGAACGGGCAGCTTGCTTTCTCATTCACACTCTATCTCATCTAATTAAAAAGGAGCAGTAATAATAATAATGTTTAAAAAATCCTTTTTTTTTTTTTTAAAAAAAAAAAAGGCAACTGAACTATAGTCCCTGAGAGGTCAGAGGAGGCAGAAAGCAACTTGTCATAGGGGCTACATACAAAATCTAACATAATGAGCCAGCAAGTGGCATGGAGATTGAGATGCTGGACACCCACGTGGTCGACCCTGGTGTGTGTCCCAGACCTGGCAGATTGCTTTCTCACTTTCCCACTCTCTGACCTAGTTAAAATAATAATAATAATAATAATAAATAAAATGTAAGGACTAGCAGGTGGCATGGTGACCGAGGTGCTGGAATCCCACCTAGATATCTGCAGTTTGAGTCCTAGACCTGGCAACTTGTTTTCTAACCTGCCCTACCCCTGTGTCTGTTCTCTGGTCCAATTTAACTAAAGAAAGAAGGAAGGAAGGAAGGAAGGAGAACAAATAATAATTAAATAATTCAAAAGAAAATTAAAATTTTACATTTTTAACATAAATCCAAGAGTCTTCCAAAATCTGAGACTGTATTAAGTGAGAGTCGCTCTCAGAAACTGAACCCCCGTTGTTCCGCCATACAGTGTAAGAACAGAACAAGCACAAGTCCCAGTCTCTCCAGCAGGGGGCCCCCATTAGCCCCACAAAGTGGGTGAGTATGTGTGACACACGTCTCACCCAGAGAAGAACTTTAAGGTAAAAGATTTAGACTGAAGGTAAAGATTTAGACGACTTAGTATTTTTTAAAATGTACAATATATTGTGAATAATTTTCAAATATGGCTCACATATAGAAGTGATTTCCACACAACTGGCTGCGCGGTCAATGCCTGGCCTCCGCGGCTTGGAGAACCCCACAAGGTACGTGAGCGCATGTTCCCAGGATCCCCACAGGACGGAGAGACAGAGAAGGAAATGCAGTGTGATCGTGTCCCATTCAAGGGTGCTGTCTTCCTCCCTCCCTCCCTCTCTCTCTCTCCCTCCCTCCCTCTCTCTCTCTTCCTCCCTCCCTCCCTCGCTCTCTCTGCCTGTGCCTTCTAAGCATGAAAAAAAAAGGCAGGTGGGCCCCAGCCAGTGTTACCGTGGTACAGAAGTTACCGCCGCTGGCTCCCACGTGCCAGCTGTGTATTGCGGGTCCCAGGCTAGAAACACACCTCAGGGGTGAGTGCCTACCAACCCAAAATCCTGACAAAGAGAGAAGAAGGGATTGCGTGTGACCATGCGGGGGCGGGAGGGGCCTTTCTCACCCTCACTTCTGCCAACCCTCTTCAAAGTATACGCCCTATGGCAAAAGAAAAAGAAAACAAACAAACAAAAAAGGTTTTGCTGTAGGGTGTGTGCCTTGCCAGAGACAGAGAGAAGGAAAGTGAGAAGTCATCCTCCGGAAGTACGGCCACCCCAGAAGCCCCTCTCCTCCACTCTCTTCTCAGGATTTTGAGTGGGCACGCGTGCCCGGTGTGATTTTCAAACCACTGGGTACGGGATTCGAACTGTGGAGTTGGCCATGTGGGATCCAGCGCCTTAACCACACCACCTGCTGGCCCCTACAACACTATTTTAAATCAGCCTGCGGTCTACAGTGTGGCCAGAGCAATCAACCCCAACTGAACTAACTGGCATGGGGCACTGGCCCGTTCTCAGACCAAGCTCTCCTTGTGTGGGGATACAAAATTCCCAATTGGAAAGCCGGGGTGGGGGGGCCTTCCTCGGGGGCTTGTATGTAGCAGTGCTGCGGTGTGCTCAGCACTCCTCCCTGCCTCGTGGGAGGGACACACGCTCCCCCCAAGGTCAGCAAGTGCAAGCAGCCGGGAGCCCCGCCAGCTCTTAAGGCAGTCCGGACTGCACTCCCTGCACCCTGCCGTGGGATGGGGGCATCTCCAAGGTAGGCCTGTTCCTCAACTTCTTCTTGTGCCACTGGGCAGACAGTACCCCTGATGTTCCTGGGAGCCCCTGCATCTCCCGCAGCAGGCTTCCTGAAAAGCCACCCGGTGCTCTAAGCTCAGAAGCCAGTGCTCTCAGCTCAGAAGCTGGGGCCAGGATGTCAAGTAGGACGCTACAAGGGGGAGTGCTGCAGGGTTCTGGAAAATCCGCTGGCGGCCCCGGTACCTTCCATAGCAGCTCGCACTCCCGCTCCTCCAGGGCCTTCTTGTGCCTCGCCGTCACGGCTTTCACCTCCGACTGCACCACCTTGGCCTTCATCTCCACCTGTTCTGCCACCGTCTGGGCCTGCTCGATGCTCAGCTGGAAAACCAAACACGACCTGGACACGTTAGCAGGGCCCTTGCTCCAGACACCAAACACGCTCAGAGCTGCTTCTGTCCCACCGAAAATGCAACCCCAGGGGGCCCAGACCACTAGATCCGCTTCCTCAGGAAAAAGGCGGGCGTGAACCGGGAGACTGGCACGGTCTGACCTGTAACTGGAGCAGCGGCTGGCAAGAGCAAGAGTTCTTGGTGTGAGAAATGGCACCTACACGGGCCCAGCAGTTATCGTAATGGCTATGTGGTTGGACTCCCATGTAGTCGACTGTGGTTCGAGTCCTGGACCCGGTGGCTTAAACTTATGCTGGGCGCGGATGCGTGTGTGCCCAAGATCCCGAGAGGAGAATGGAGAAGGGATCGTGGTGTGGCCATCCCCCCGGGGGGTGACTTCTCAATCTCTGCCTCTCTGTCTGTCTCTGCCTTTCTGGCAACTACACGCGCCCTATAGCAAAAACCTCTTAAAAAAAAAAAAGAAAGAAAAAGAAACGGCACCTACAGAGGACATGTCAGGACTACTCAAGAGATCCTCTGACACGGGGAACCAGAGCAGCTGGACGGCAGCCAAAAACGGGGAACTAGGGTCAGATGTGAAGCAGCCATTCCCCCACCACACGCACACACACACACACACACACACACACACACACACTCTTACTATCTGGCCCGACTCCCTGCCCGGGACGCCTCACAGGCTGGGCACGTGCCTCCTGTGAGGTTGGCTGCAGACCAGCAGCTCATGCTCTGTGGTCTCGCCCAGCTGTTCACAACGCAGCTCCCCTCAGCCAGAGCCAGGAACGAGTGCGTACTGGAGACATCACCCGCCCTGCCTAAGAACCTTGCCTGTCTCCGGGACCAACTGCATGCCACCACACGCCCCACCCTGTACCACAGGCCCTAGGAAATCACCCAGTTTAATCAGACGTATTATTGTTCATCAAAGATTAATCCCGACAGAAGGCACGGTGTTGTCATTAATATTACATGATGGATCTTAAAAAGCCACAAAAGGATTTATTGGAGGTACTGAGGTATTAAACCAAGGGTTCTAAACTGACGGTGGACGGTGCGGGTTTGAGAACAGGCCCCGGTTAGAAGGCCCTAGGCGAGCACTGTTCACAGTCCGATCCGCCCCAGGAAGGTGACCAGTTGCTCTGTTAGCCCTGGACCGAGGAGTTCCCGGGACACAGGATGTTCCCTAGGAAAACTGAATCAGTCTGGGCAAACCAGGCTGGCTGGTGAGTCATCCTGAGAACGGTAACCCAGGTTCGAATCCAGGCTAACTGCCCTCTGTGTAGACAGTAGGTGTTCAGGGGCTCTCTGGTATTGGTGATGGATGAATATGAGCAAATGCAGACCAAACCTGGGAAGAGAGCTGAACAAGGCCCTGGCACAGATCAAGTTACTGCTACTACTCAGTCTCAGTTACGGACCAGGAGACAGCATAATGGTTACACTGGACTCCCATGTAGCTGGCTGTGGTTCAAGTCCTGGACCCAGCAGCTTAAAACTCATGTCGGGCACCTGTGTGTGCTTACGCACGATTTTGGGAAGAGAAGGGATTGTGGCATGGCCATCCCCCTTGAGGGGATGACTTCTCACTTTCTGTCTCTGTTTCTGTCTCTCCAATGAGCAAACGTGCCCTATAGCAAGATTTCTCTAAAAGTAAAAGCCTCAGTTGTAAGCACTGCGTGACAGTTCAAATGAAGCCCTGGCTCCCAACGTCTGTTTTGGAATTTGAGTTTGGGATGGGGGTGAGGCCTAGTGAGTCGTGACTGAATCATGGAATCACACTCATGAAAAAAAAAAACCATATTTGTCTTTCAAGACCCAGAAACTTCTCTTTCTCCTGAGGAGCTGGTTCTCCTGCAAGATGTTTGCCCCACGGGAACATTCTGCAGCTGCCTGTCTGTCTCTGTCTCTCTGTCTCTCTGTGCTCCTGTCAGCATGCTGTTAGCCTCCCACCATTCTGGGATGCCTTTGGACATCAGTGCCACCAGAACTGTGAGTCCAAATAAGTATCTGTTCCTGAATTCACCCAGTCATGGATATTTCTGCTAGCCACGCGAAAACAGACGACAACAACCAGGAACAACACTGCAACCACTGCATCCTCTCGGTCTTCTTCACTCGCATCAAAGGTCCACGATACTCCCGGCCTTACTGCTTTGAAATTGCAAAAGATACATACGATAGGACAAGCGGATGGCGTAAGGTTATGGTACTGGATTCCCACATGGCCAACTGCGGTTCGAGTCCCGGACCACAGGGTTTGAAAATCCTGTTGGCCACGTGTGCATGGGGCCCAAGATCCCAGGAGAATGGAGAAGGGATAATGGAGTGGCCATCTCCCTGGGGAGTGATCTCTCACTTGTCTTTTCACAGTGTCTGTCTCCCTTGCAAATATATACACTTTAAGGGCAAAACCTCTTTAAAAAAAATACATATATATATGTGTATGAATGCAACATAAAATTTACCGTTAGTGACATGTCTTTGGTTCGATGTCACACAACCATCACCACTATCTATCCCCCGCCCCCCAAAACACCTCCATATCTATTCATCACTCACCATCTGTTTCCCTTCCTTCTCCCCATAAGGCAACCACTAACCCATGGTCTCTACAGATCTGTTTCCTATCAATGCAATCACTGAATAGCTTCTGGCTGGTTCTGTCATACCAGGGGCCTCCTATCTACCTTCTTAAGTTTTCTTTTTTAAAGAATTATTTTATTGAACTTTATTATTATTATTTTGTAGTTTTTAATCAGACAAAGAGAAAGAAGGAAAGTGAGAAAGCAAGCCACGAGGTTCAGGTCTTGAACTACTGTTGGCCATGTAGGGGTCCCAGGCCTTTGAACATCACACCAACTGCTGACTCCCATTTTTTAAGTTTTTAAAAAAATTCATGGGGCCAGCAGGCAACGCACTGGACTCCCATGTGGCCAACAGGAGTTGAAGCTGTGGACCTGGTGGCTTGCTTTCTCACTATCCTTCTGCCTCTCCCTGTCTCTCTAATGACTATACATGTAATATAGCAAATAATAATAATAATAATGAATCAAATTAAATTAGAAATTCTTTTTAAAAATTTATGCACGCAGGAGAAAAAAAGGCGCCCTTGGCAGGCTCTCCTTCCATGGAAGTCCCCCTTCCCCAGCCCTGCAGTTCATCGGGCTCTTGGGCGTACGACCTGACCTGCACGTTTTCGGGCCACTGAAAGATCTGAGCCCATATTTGGCCGTGTGGCTTCTAGCACAGTTCAATTTGTCATGGACTGAGCCAGCAGACTGGGCCCCTCTTTCTCACCTTGAATCCTCCTGATCTGGATGGAGGTGACATCCATGGCTCAAAGGTGACTGCCTCATCGCATTCTCTTCCCTAATCCCGGGGAGGCCAAAACACCCACCAACCTCATCACAGTTGGAGCCGGGCGGATGTAGACAGTCCACAGCACACATCTGGCCTTGAAGGCCTTCTCTTCCAAACTCGCCTACATTTTTTTGTTTGTTTGTTTTCTTTTTGAGAGATGTTTTTGTTGTAGGGTGCATGCATTCATTTGCCAGAGAGACAGAGAAAGAGACAGAAAGCAAGAAATCACCCTCACGCAGGATAGGGGGGATGATGCTGCCACAATCCCTTCTCAATTCTCCTCTCGGGATTTTGGGCACGCACGCACACACGCCCGGCGTGCAAACACAACTCAGACGCCACTTCTTGGAAGCTACGGGTGAAGGGTACCTTTCCATGTTTCTGCTCCAACTTGACAAGTTCTAAGCCACTGCCGTCTCATATCCACAGGGGCTAAGTACATTCGCACGTGGTTTTTAAGTGACCGGAATTGACGCGGGAACAATCCGTTCACTTTCTATTTGTTCATGAACTCCGGCCATAACCACGTTGACTAAAGCACTAGACAGTGCTACTGGGTTAGTTAACCCCCCCCCCCCAATTCAGATCTATCGGGAAGCTCAGAATATGACCGGATTTGAAAACAAGAATTTCTAGCTGTCATTAGTTCGGATAAGCACATACGAATGTGGGTTGTGTCCTCAATCTGAAGACGCGTGGTCACAGAAGGCCCCGTGAAGATGCGTACACAGAGGGAAAGGTCACGTGAGGACAGAGGCAGAACGTGGGAGTGATACACGTCTGGGCACATATCCCGACAGGTTGATAAACTCCAAATATTTCAGGCAGTTAGGATTCATTCAGAAAAAGAGAGATACCTCATCCACATTGAAAGAGAGATCTTGAGCACAGAGAAATGGTTAAACAGACACAGGGAAACCACAAGATGACACTGAGGAGGAGCAGAGACAGGTGGTTCCTGCAGGAAGCGGCCACCTCCGTTCGGACTGGGAGAATGAACAGCACCGAGCCGTGGTTACAAAATCCCACAGGTAAGAGGTTAGGGTCATAGTCAGCCAACTCTGATAGCAGCAAAAACTGGAAATTGAAACCAAAGACTTCAACCAACGTAGAAAAAAAAAATGCAGAAAGGGAAAGTGAGAAAGCAAGCCGCCAGATCCAGGACTTGAACCACAGTGGTTCATGTGGGAGTCCTGCATGCTTAACAACCATACCACCTGGCGGCCCCAAAGTTTATTCTTTCCTTCTGAAAGAGAGAAACAGGGCACTCCCAGAAGGGACGGAGCACCACTACCCATTCTAGCCCCAGCCGGCTGAGCAGACACACTCGTGTTCCCCATGTGTTCGAGGAGCGTTGTGCTGTGAGCTCAAGACCTCCCATGTGGTCCGGATGCATCACCACACAGCCGCTTGTCCCGAAGGTGGCTTTTTTGAGTGGACTGCAGTCGGTGCCCATTCAGCATGGCGGCCTATGAGTACGGATGGGATTTGCCTTCTTTATTACCTCTGACCCTCAGGGACCCTAACGGTGAGCCGTACCACCATCCTTCTCCATAAGGGATGTCACTGTTTGGGAACCAGCAGTTAGCGTTAATGGCTATGTCGCTGGACTCCCACGTAGTCGACCGCGGTTCGCGTCCCGGACCCGGTGGCTTAAAACTCACGCCGGGCACATGTGCGTGCGTGCCCAAGATCCGAGAGGAGAATGGAGGAGAAGGGATTGCGGCGTGACCATCCCCCCTGGGGGGTGATTTCTCGCTTTCTGTCTCTCTGTCTCTGTCTGTCTGTCTGGTGAGCGCACGCGCCCTATAGCTAAAACCTCTCCAAAAAAAAAAAAAAAGTAAAAGGGATGTCACTGGTCAGCATCTACACTCGTCTCAAAACCCAGAGCCACCCCCTACACTCCTCGGTCCAAAGTGGCCACCACTCAGTGGTAGGCTGCATGCCCAAGCCGAGACCCTCCGCTGCCTAGTGATGGACAGCATCTGGTAACACGTGAGATGAATGGATCGGATGCTTTCTCTCTAGTTCCATGCGTGCCCTCCCAGCCTTAAGGCCCCACTAGTTCCCTCTGTCTCTCTGTCTTTAGAGACTAGGAATTCTTCAGGAGGTCCATGTCTGCATGTCTTGGAAAGTAGAGCTTGACTGGACGGGATCGTTTGGAGAGTAAAGGCTCGTCTGGCCTCTACATGTAGGGCAGTTATGACTCTCAAGCCAGGGAATGATACTGCCGTGCACGCGTAGTGGTTCCTCACACTGCAGTAAAAGCTTTGACTCTCTTCTACCAGTTTGCAGGGCAAAAGAAGCGCTCTTATCAGAGGGAGTTAAGACACAAGAGCCTTCAAGGACCTGCCATGACAGGAGGCGGAGGTGGGGAGAGGGAGAGGACAGAGCCTTCTCCGTGGACAGTGGTCACACTGCAATGCCTTCTCCGCCATCTCTCCTTCCGGTTGGAACTTGGGGCGTGCATGCAAACAAGCCTGGTCTGTTTCTTCTTCTTTTGTTTTGTGAGGTTTTTGCTATAGGGCGTGTGCGCTCACCAGAAGTCTCTGGAAACCTGTCTTCTAAGCAAAGCATTAGAGGAAGTTGAACTCCACAATGCCCAAGTAGGACTGACTCCGCACGTACTGGAAAATGTCACTGATCTCACTGAAGGGGTAACGGTTTGCAAGGACCTGAATCTACCTGCAGGCTTGGTCTGGCCAGTACTTTACTTCTGGGGTGTGATCGTGTTCACCTGCTTGGTCCAGATGAAGCCCTCCATCACAGTGACTCCCTGAAGGTGGGGCACGGGAGGATGCAAGCCAGAATGATCAAGCAGGAGCCCATCCCTGGAATTTTACATATGGGTAGAACAGGGCTGCCTCACTGCACAGTGGCTGGGTGAGCTGACACCCTCCCCGAGGTAGCTGACCACAGTTCAAGCCCAGCCCCAGCCTCGCAGCTTGAAAACAAGCTGTGTGTGCATGCATGCCAAGGTGTGGAACACCCTCCCTCACGTCCCGGCGAGCAGAGGACAGGAAGAGAGGGACTGGAGTATGACCACGCCCCACGGGGTGGGGTGCTTTCTGCTCACCCTTACCCGCTCTCTGAAATGCTCTCTGGAACTAATAAAAACAAACAGGGTCTGCAGGTGGCATGGTGGTTAAGGCTCAGATCCCACGTGGACAGTTCTGCGGTGTGAATCCCAGCCTCAGGGGCTTGGCAAACACGAGAGGTGTGTGCGTGCACGCCCGAGATCCCGAGAGGAGAGTGGGGGTCGCTTCTCATTTGCTCTCTCTGGCAAACACATGCACGCGATAGCAAAGAGCTAAAAGGACAGCATACGGTAATGTTTAAATTAGCTCAGGGTGCATTCAAGTTCTCCAGCGGTGACTGTTTTCATGGGCGCATCGCAAGAGGGAGTGAAAGAGAAGCAGCCTAAGTGAGCAGACCGACCATCAGCTTTTACAGCAAAATGCAATTCCTCTACTCAGTGTAGCCTCTAGCAGGGTACGGAATCTCCTGGAAGGAACAAGCTTTCTCCCTACAAAATGGAAAGAATGACGAAGACACTTTAAATGAAAGACTGCTACAGAAACTTGAAAATGTATTTCATTGCCTGTAAGAAAGAGTACCTGCTTAAAATAAGGGGGCCATTAATTCTGACTGAGATAAAGAAAAAGCCCTGAGGTTAAACGAAATCGGGGATTTGGGGCACAGTAACTAAAATTTTATTTTGGGGGGAGAGGTTTTTGCTATAGGGCGTGTGCGCTCGCCAGACAGAGAGAGACAGAGAGACAGAAAGCGAGAAATGACCCCCAAGGGGGGATAGCCACGCCGCAATCCCTTCTCCTCCATTCTCCTCTCGGGATCTTGGGCACATACATACATGCGCCCAACGTGAGTTTTAAGCCACCAGGTCTGGGACGCGAACCGTGGTCGACTACGTGGGAGTCCAGGGACATAGCCATTACGCTAACTCCTGGTCCCCACAGTAACTAAATTTTATTCTTGCATTTCTACACCTACAATAGGGAATCCATCTTCCCTTGACCTGCTTCCTGGAGTAATTTCCCTAGTGGTGGACAAGCCCATGCGTGATAGGAGGCGTTCTCAGGTTCCTCGTGGTGAGCTTTCCTCCTGTAACCAGTGTCTACACATGACCTGGCCTAACAAAAGAACCCAACGAAGCCAGAAAGCCTAGGTTCGGCCACAACATTTACGCAATGTGCTCATTTATGCAGCTCACTACGCGGTTGGGGGGTGGGGGGTGTGGTGTGGTCTTCCTGAAAGGAAAGTTATCTTCTTCATTCTTTGCTCTTGGAGTGTCTTCCTCTTTTACTCCCATCTACGATGTTTTAATAGAGTAACTTTTTTGTCTGCCCAGTTCTAGTTTGTTTTCCTTTTAAATAAGTGTCTTCAATGACTTGTGAAGGTGGGTGCGTCATCCTTTTAGATATTTAATATAGACCACCTTTATACTCATTTTTCGGAGGGAGGAATCCCTTGAACCTGGCTAATTTTTTGTTTTTTTCTTTGTTTGTTTTCTTTTGGAGAGGTTTTTGCTATAGGCCAGACATAGAGACAGAGAGAGAAAAAGTGAGAAACTGCCCCCCCAGGGAGGATGGCCACGCCACAATCCCTCCTCCTGCATTCTCCTCGCAGCATCTTGAGCACGCACGCACACGTGTCCAGAGTGAGTTTACGCCACTGTGGTCCCCCTTCGCGTTTTTTAACTCTATCATGTTTTGCCAGAGTTCACATGTACTTCTCTGAGACAGAGGGGTGTGTTGGTGTGTGAAAAAGCATCCCCTAGGGAAGGCCACCCTCTCCCTATCTCTCCCTCCTTTTCTGTGCATGCACGCGCGTACACACACACACCTAGTGTGTTTCTCAAGCCACTAGGTTCTAGTCTATGTCCAAGACTTGAACTATACAACCAGACACGTGGGATGCAGCTACCTCACCTACCATGCCTCAGGCCGGTCTGAGCACTTGGTCAGAAGGGTGACAGATCAGTTAGCCCGCCCCCATAATTTTTAGGGTGCCTTTAAACAGCATTTATATTAGAGAGTGCTACAGAGACAGTGTGAAGACTTTGCTGTGCTCTTAGAACACTGGAGAGGGAAGGAACACATCAATTAACATGTAATTTGGGGGTATAGAATTTTCTGAAAAGAACCAGTTTAGAATTGTATTTAATTGAATGAAAACCACTTAACCTGCTTAACCCAAAATACAGAATAAAACATTGCAGGGTGGAAATAGATTCTGGTTTCTCTTACAGGAAGCATTTAAGTAACAGGTTTGACTTGTAAGCCATTAGTCTCCGAATCAGCCCTAGGTTTGTTCATTTGTTCTTGATAGAACAGTACTAGTGTGCTGTTCAGGAGCTCCCTGCCCCCCGTTAAGAATTATTATTTAATTTTATTCCCTTTCCCCCCCACCCACCCATATTTCCATAGAGCTTGAGAGACAGCGAAAGGGGGCTGGGGTGAGAAAGCAAGACTCCAGGTCCAGGACCCGAACTGTAGTTGGTCGTATGGGAGTCGAGCACCGTAACCACCAGACAACCTGCTGACCCCATCATTTAGGAGCTCTTTTATTGCAAAGAGAGAGTTTAGTATGTGCTTGCCACGGAGACAGCAAAAAATGACTGCCCGGGTGGACACACACACACACATGTGCCTGGCATGAGTTTCAGTCCACCGGGTCTGGGAATTAAACTGCGGTCAACTACATGGGAGTCCAGCAATGTAACCATTATGCCATGTCTTTTTAATTTTAAGAATCATTTTATTTATATTACTTACTTACTTAAATAATTAATGAGACCAGAGAGGA
The DNA here is from genome assembly GCF_000334495.1 of Tupaia belangeri chinensis. Classification (NCBI taxonomy): domain Eukaryota; kingdom Metazoa; phylum Chordata; class Mammalia; order Scandentia; family Tupaiidae; genus Tupaia; species Tupaia belangeri. Next base: position 15,200 of record NW_006210004.1, on the reverse strand, counting down.
ACAGAGCAAGAGAGTGAAAGTGAGAAAGCAAGCTATCTGGTCTGGGACTTGAAACTGCACTCGGCCATATGAGAGTCCAGTCCCTTAACCACCATGCCAACTGCCCACTGCACGCCATCTCTTGGTCCCCATTCAGGAGCTCTTAAAAGCCACTTATATGTACTGGTGAACAGGCAGAGAAAAGAAATAGATATCCAACACTGGCTTTAGTTTCCTAATAGTCCAGTATGTTGCATAGTGTTTAAGGTGGTAGACTCCTACATGGCTGACTGCAGTTCGAGTCCCAGGCCTGGTGGCTTGAAACTCATGCTTGGCCCATGTCCATGCAAAGCCAAAAATTCTGAGAACAGAATGGAAGAGAAGGGATTGCAGCATGGCCACCCCCCACCCTGCAGTGACGTGTCATTTTCTGTCTTCTGCATCTCCTACAAGTATACACGCCCAGTAGCAAAAAAAACCCTCTATTTACAAAAAGAAGAAAAAGACGACAATGTCGATGACATCCAGCCAAATGAAAGTTAATGAAGTAGGGAAAAGGATTAGATTTAAAATGGTCATAGCCAACACCACAATTAATCTTAGCCAGGTTAGGGACCAGTAGTCGGCATAATGGCTATGTCGCTGGACTCCCATGTAGTCGACTGTGGTTAGAGTCCCAGACCAGCTGGATCCCACATGGCAGGGTCATAGTTTGAGTCCCATATCTGGCAGGCTTAGTGGAGAGGAGAAGGGAGAAGAGCCTGCACTGTGGCCATCTCCCCGAGGGGAGATTTCTCTCTCTCCTCACGTGCCCTATGGCAAAAAAAAAAAAAAAAAAAAAAAAAAAAAAAAAAACCAGCACACCAAACCATGATGGAATTTAACAAAGGAGAAGAATCAAGTGATTAACAACCCACACACTCTATCAGCGTGCTCTTCAGTAGGGGCGCATGCATCTCAACATTTCAGCGGTCCACACGCTTTGTTCTTCCCATTGCTGAGAATGTCTGGTTTCATATACAAACCTATCTTTACATTCTCCCTTCTCCTCCATTCTCCTCTCGGAATCTTGGGCACGCACGCACACGCACCCGGCGTGAGTTTTAAGCCACCGGGTCCGGGACACGAACTGCGGTCGACTACATGGGAGTCCAGCAACATAGCCATTACGCCAACTGCTGGTTCCCTCTTTACATTCTTTATATCCTGACTATTTCCTCTCCCTCTCTGTCTGCGCGCGCGCGCACGCACACGCACACACACACACACAGCCCAGTTGTGTAATGGTGTTGCTTCCTCCAGGATCTCTCAGCTATACCTATTTCTTTTTTTCTTTTTTTTCTTTTTTTTTTTGAGAGATTTTCACTGTAGGGCGCGTGCGCTCGCCAGACAGACATAGAGACAGAAAGCGAGAAATCACCCCCCGGGGGGATGGTCATGCCGCAATCCCTTCTCCTCCATTCTCCTCTCGGAATCTTGGGCACGCACGCACACGCACCCGGCGTGAGTTTTAAGCCACCGGGTCCGGGACACGAACCACGGTCGACTATGTGGGAGTCCAGCGACATAGCCATTACGCCAACTGCTGGTTCCCTCTTTACATTCTTTATATCCTGACTATTTCCTCTCCCTCTCAGTCTGAGCAAGCGCGCGCACACACACACTGCCCAGTTGTGTAATGGTGTTGCTTCCTCCAGGATCTCTCACCTATACCTCTTTCTTTTAGAATTATTTTATTGAACATTATTTCTTTTTCATTCATTCATTCATTCATTCTCATTTGACCAGAGAGGGACAAAGTGAGAGAGACCAAGAGAGGAGAGCAGGGGGCAATGAGAATGCAAGCCACCAAGTCTAAGACTTGAACTGCAGTCAGCCGCATGGGAGTCCAGCACCCTTAACCACCACGCCGCCTACCGACCACTCACCTGTACCTTTCATATGAAAGATTTTAGACAGGAACATAAATGCACCCAGCATTATCTCAAGCCACTGGGATCCAAACCAGGGTCAGCCCTGTAGGAGTCCAGGCCTGTTGGACTCCCATGTAGTTGACCGCGGTTCAAGTCCCAGACCTGTTGGCTTAAAACTCACGCTGGGCACATGTGTGTGCGTGTCCGAGATCCTGAGAGGAGAATGGAGGAGAAGGGATTGCAGCATGGCCATCCCCCCCGGGGGGGTGATCTCTGGCTTTCTGTCTCTGTATGTCTGGTGAGCACACGCATCCTCTAGCAAAAATCTCTTAGAAAGAAAGAAAGAAAGAAAGAAAGAAAGAAAGAAAGATAGATGGATGGATGGATGCAGGGGTTGTAAGGGGGAACAAGCTAGGTTCTTTTTTTTTGGATTTTTAATATAGGGCGCATGCGCTCGCCAGACAGAGAGAGACAGAGAGACAGAGAGACAGAAAGTCAGAAATCAACCCCCAGGGGGGATGGTCACGCCGCAATCCCTTCTCCTCCATTCTCCTCTCGGGATCTTGGCCACGCACGCATTCACGCACACGTGCCCAGCTTGGGTTTTAAGCCACTAGGTCCGGGACACGAACCGCGGTCGACTGCGTGGGAGTCCAGCGAAATAGCCATTACGCAAACTGCTGGTTCCCCAAGCTAGGTTCTTGGGAATCTAAGTAGTACCTCTGTCACATCCTTGTCATCTTTACAAGACTGCTAAAGATCCCTGTAGGGACCCCTACTGTATAGGGTCATACACGCTCGCTTGGGTCCCTATTCCAGTGAGCCCCCACACCGGTCTCTGCCCACCTGCCTCCACAGAGGAGCGGCGTGTGGAAAGGAGGGAGGGTGGGGAGGGCTGACCTGGATCGCCTGCCGGCCCTGCTGGGCATCTGCCAGCAGCTGGATGGTGAGCGCCCGCGAGTCCTGCAGCGCCTCCTGGAGGTAGATGAAGCTGTGGCCCCCATGCCGGCCCACAGTGCACTCACGACAGATGGGCACGGAGCAAGTGTCGCAGTAGAGGTGCAGCACCTGGGGACCAAAGAGGAGACACGATGAGATGCAGGGCGGCGGCAAGAGGGGAGACAGCAGCAGCAGCACCCGAGACCCCAGAACCCCAGGCCCCACACCACCCTCTTCCCCAACAAGTGGGCCCGGCCCTGGCAGGGGCTGGCAGGGGAGCTACTGCCAACACGACAAACATGTACCAGTCCTCCTTTCCCTCAACCCGCTACCCCAAATGGCAAGGTAAAAACCAACACCAGATCCCACTCCCGATTCACGAAGAAGTGTTAACTGAGGTCCTTCTAAGGCAAAGACAAATGAAACAACCCATGGCCTGAGATGTCCCTGGATTTAAGTTAGTTATCCCGGAAAACCGTGCATTAGCATCCTCTCTGGGGGAGGGAGAGGACATGCCCACAGCTTGAGACCTCCACAAGGGTGCGTGTCTATCACTCAAAAAAAAAAAAAAGGAGAAGGAGAAGGAGAAGGAGAAGGAGAAGAGAGAAGAAGGAGAAGAAGAAGAAGAAAAAGAAGAAGAAGAAGAAGAAGAAATAGGAAAGGGGGAAGATATCAGACATTCTGTTTTTGCTCTGGCAAATTCTGACAAAAATAGCAGGTTTTATGGGCTCCACTTGAGGCAGAGGGATCTTTAAAAATTTCAGAGTCTTCAACAATTTCATTTTTGTTTAAAGAATTATTTTATTTAACTTTATGTATGTATGCATGTATGTATGTTTGACGGCAGAGGGATCTTTAAAAATTTCAGAGTCTTCAACAATTTCATTTTTGTTTAAAGAATTATTTTATTTAACTTTATGTATGTATGCATGTATGTATGTTTGACAGGAGAGAGAGAGTGAGAATGAGAAAGCAAGTTGTCAGGTCTGGGACTCGAACTGTAGTTAGCCATGTGGGAATCCACCACCACCTGCTGACCCCTAGAAAAATTAATTATGCGGGGGAAAAAAAGCTATGCATGGACTCCCTTCTTTTTGCACCAAAATAAACTGCACTTCAATTCTATTTTACTGTGAACCTTTATTTTAAAGTATCCTTGTACAAAGGAAATGCTATTTTTTAAAGAGAGAGATTTTTTTGCTGTACGACATGTACACTTGCCAGAGAGACAGAGACAGAGAGACAGAAAGTGAGAAATCACCCTCATCCAGCCCCAGCGGGGATGGCCATGCCATAATCCCTTCTCCTGCATCCTCCTTAGGGATTTTAGGCACACATGCACATGCGCCTAGCCTGAGTTCCAAGCCGACAGGTCAGGGACTTGAACCGTAAAAGATTACAAGGGAGTCGAGCGACGTAACCATCACTCCATCTGCTGGTCTCGGGAAATGCTTTTCTTGATACGGCTTGCTATTTTACTACCAATCTTCAATACTGTAGTCCTTTCTCATCAAGAGCGAAGTCTGAAGCCAGGGCAATAGCTTGGTCTCACTGCTTTTTAAACGAGTCCAGCCTTTTAGAACTGATCTGAAATAATCAGTTAAAACCAAATTCTCAAGTGAAGTCTACACACTAACCAACAGATGCTAAACTGGATCAATTCAGGAAAAATTCCCGGATGGCCTGTTTTTACCATGTAGTGCTAAAGCAATTCCACCAGGTCCAACACCCAGAACCACATTCCTCCCCTCTGCTCCCTTTGTCATGGGAATAAAGGGATCCCATTCCTATGCTCATGTGCAGTGTAAAATCCTTCCATCAGGAGGTTCCACTTAAACTACAATAAAACAGGGCAGGGGGTGGGGGCAGCAGATGGCATGCTGATTAAGGGCACTGGACTCCCATATGGTCAACCATAGTTCGAGTCCTGGACCTGGCAGCTTGCTTTCTCCTCCCCACGCACTGTCCCTCTCTCTTCAAAATTAAA